>NC_059207.1:45678253-46015753 GCF_020615455.1 Coregonus clupeaformis
GTTCCAATGCCCTAGTTACTGAATCCAATGTAGGTCATCGCTCAACCTTAAATTTGTACCTGTCTGCAGGAACGGGGAGACTTGTAGGTCCATAACAGTATGAGCGATCGACTCATCTGTTTGTAATGGAACTAAGCTCACTGGCAAGCTCTCATAATTTGACCTAGAACGATCTGTGACAGAAACAGAGCACCAGATTAAGACTTATTCCCATCACACTCCCTCTTCGGCCTGTGACGCTGGCCGGCCCGTCTGCTTTTCACAGCCATGTTATTTGCTTTGAAATTTCACATTAACCTGAGATAACCTGTGCCGCACAGGAAATCTGAAAGCAACTCTACCCCTATAGAAAAGGTTGTTCTCAAAAATACATTAGTTTGCCTTGTCATTTCGCTGCCCTGTTGAGGAGATAAACTCAGCTTTCGTAGGAGAAACATTTGAGCTGAAAGCATTTTACTTACAAATGGCCACTGCGGTGACCTTGCAATCCCATTCCAGGGTATCAGAGGCTTAAGAAATTAGGTAGCGCCCAGCCGCGTGCCCTTCCTTTTGCTTTATAGTCTAGTTCTCCTAGTCCCAGATGCTGAAGGAAGACAAGTCTTTGGGGAACCTCAACATCTGTCGCATTGCTTGATCTCAATGAATATCGGAGCAATATTGTCACGTCTTGCTACGAATGAGTACAGATCTTATAGATGAATTGAAATAGAAAATATTGTAAAACTTTTCATCACGGGCTAAAGAGGCAAACTAGACAAACTAGAGAGCAACAGAGAGCTAACAGCATGGACATTGCATTTTCACATTGACTGTGAGGTATAGGCTTGAACTGTTTTTCATTTTCTTTCTCATTCAGATGCTATTCTCTTCTGCCCTCTGTGAACCTCAGGTGCTAGCTAGTGCATCATTATTATTTGCCCATCCCTTCTCTAAGACGTATTATTGCTGCATTGTGCTAAAGGCCACCTAGGATGGACAACATATTGTGGTGTGACAGCAGTTCCTGGTTGGGATAATAAAGCCTCTAGTTAACTTCCTCTGGATCACTGTTAGAAAATGTCACCGCTGGAAGGATTGGCAACATAAAGCTCAGACCACTGGACAGTGAATGGGGATAAAAGTGGTTAGGGAAATGCTCCGTCTTGACAAATCCTAATTTGACCATGAGCTGATAGTGGGCTGTAATTAGAATTAATAGATCGGCGGTAGGTCTTAAAACCCTACAAAATGAAAAAATCTATATCATATCCAATGGATACAGAGACAGAGGGGATGAGGAGTGTGGATGTAGAGATCATTCAATAATCCCCCCCAGCCTCCTTGTGTTTGTCAAACACCTCTCTGCTCCATGACTCCTGTGCAATTATGGCATTAGACCAGAGGTGTCTTGTGTTACCCTTCCAACACTATCCTACAGACCCCAATCCTATACTTTGCTGGCTCAGGTATTTTCATTTCACATTGTCCTTTCAAGCAATGTTTCAGAAACCAAGGTGGATGCATAAGCAGGCCAATGCAGTACAGATCAGCTTGGCTCGGCTCAGAAGTGTGGAAATGGTATCAGTATATTGAAGATGTGTCTTGTGTGTTTCTGCACAGCCCAATTCAGTCCAATCTGCAATGCCATGCACCCACATAGTATGAAAATAGCCCTATTCCTTTCCTGCACCAAGGACCCATGTTTTGATAACAAAGTCCTTGTCTTGTTTCTATCAGTAGACATTCAACAAGGTCGTTCAAAGTGCAGGGACAATGTTTGTTTTATTTCATTCGAGCCATGGTGCAATAATATGCAGAACAGTAAGACACGGATATGTTAAGCTAAACATATTGATTTCCTTTATGCGTAGGGAGCCCACTGTATCTTCACCAAACACTGTGTCTATATGGTTATTATGAACTGCTTTTGTTTGGGGAGGGGTTCACCCTCTGGAATGACCTGTTTACAGCCAAAGAAACGGCATATCTTGCTGCACATGTTTGTTAATGGGACCGTGAACAATTGTGTTTTTCTGAAATAGAGGCAGACACACATACACGTCGCACACACACACGCACACACACACATACACACACACACACACAGCATAGAACTGCATGAATCATTATTTCCACAGGGTATACATAACATACAGCTGCCCCTTAAATTAGTGTCAAACACAGGACTGACGGTATGATTATCTATCACGAGGGAGTAAACAATACATGGAGATAAACGGTTTAGCCAAACCGTTAACACTGACTTCCTGTAAACATGATCAAACCGTCAACACTGACTTCCTGTAGACATGATCAAACCGTCAACACTGACTTCCTGTAAACATGATCAAACCGTCAACACTGATTTCCTGTAGACATGATTAAACCGTCAACACTGACTTCCTGTAGACATGATCAAACCGTCAACACTGAGTTCTTATAGACATGATCAAACCGTTAACACTGACTTCCTGTAGACATTATCAAATCGTTAATACTGACTTCCTGTAAACATGGTCAAACTGTTACACTGACATCCTGTAGACCCGATCAAACCGTCAACACTGACTTCCTGTAGACACAATCAAACTTCAACACTAACTTTCTTTAGACATGATCAAACTGTCAACACTGACTTCCTGTAGACACAATCAAACCTTTAACACTAACTTTCTTTAGACACGATCAAACTGTCAATACTGACTTCCTGTAGGCACAATCAAACCATCAACACTGACTTCCTGTAGACACGATCAAACCGTCAACACTGAGTTCTTGTAGACATAATCAAACCATCAACACTGAGTTCCTGTAGACATGATCAAACCGTTAACACTGACTTCCTGCAGACACGATCAAACCATCAACACTGACTTCCTGTAGACACGATCAAACCGTCAACACTGAGTTCCTGTAGACATGATAAAACCGTTAACACTGACTTCCTGTAGACATTATCCTCCTCATAAAGAACCATTTCCTCAAATCCAATTTTCCACCAAGCAGTTTTCAGCTGGTTATTAATTAGTAACCCGTCTTTTCACTCTTTCCCTCTCTCGCTCTCTCCTCTCGTTGATTTTCCAGTATGAAAGAAAGGGAAAGGGGATTACAAAGTGGATGTGGATCAAATGAATTGTTATCCCTAGCAAAGCCCAAAGAATTCTCTGGACGTCTCTCTCTGTCTGTCTGTTTTTGTTCTCTGACACGGGCTGATCTAAACTCCAGTGGCATGCCTTATTACAGGGTTCTTCAATTCCGGTCCTGGAGGGCCGAAACATTTTGTTTTTTATTTCTACCTGGTAGTTAATTGCACTCACCTGGTGTTCCAGGTCTGAATTAGCCCCTGATTAGAAGGAGAGGATGAAAAACAGAGGTGTCTCTGCCCTCCAGGACCGGAATTGAAGAACCCTGCCTTATTATTTGCTCACAGTCATTGTATCACATTCTAAATATAAGATTCAGTTAAAAAAGACCATTAATCTTCCCGCTGGGGTCTCCACGGTCTCTTTCAGAAGAAATACTGCTGGACTCTCTTTCTTTTATTGCATTATTAACTAGCCTGCCGCCCCACTATCAACATCATCTCTGGCTGTCTGGGACAATGTCTTTTCATGTAAGGATTACTTGTGTCTTATGCAATTTCCTTTGTAGCTACGGAGACAAGGCAAGGCTAAAAACCTATTTTGGGTTTCTCACTGTTTTATAAGATCTGTGGTTTCTTACCTCAATTCAGTTGGCTCTTTTATTCTTGCTCCTTAGTTGGAGAGTTACCTACAGACAGTGTTCTTTTCTTCTGCACAAATAAATATAATAAAACATACTAAATGAATAAATAAATAAAGTCAAACCTACTTTTTGGGTCTGTAGTCTGGGATGCTGCGGTCCAGGGAGATGCGGTCACTGAGCTGGGCGTTGTAGCCGTACTCCTCGTACTTCCCCTCCCCGTCAACATGGCTGTTGTCCCCCAGAGTGGCAGCTGCTCCTCCCTGGCCCAGACCCCCAGGCCCCTCCACCAGCCCCATGGGCTTCGCCAGCCCTAGAGGACAAACACACAGACATGCACATGCAGGCACACACGCACGCAGACATAAATGCACACGAACACAGACACATGCTCACACACACACACACACACACACACACACACACACACACACACACACACACACACACACACACACACACACACACACACACACACACACACAGGGAGACAGAGAGAGAAGGACAGACAGAGAAAGAGACAGAGAGTGGTAGGTGAGAGGAGAGGCCATGCAGAGGGACAGCTGATTGGCATTCATGGGCTGTGAGGATCATGGGGAGTGCATCATTACACTGTCTGTCTTTAAAGGTGCTGAAAATACCAACCTGGACATGGATTTCTCAAGGTGACAAAGCAGAATGACCAGCAGAGAAAAAGCAGTGGCGTGCAAGACATAGAGATACACATACATTATAACGTCTGAGTTCTATTTCTATGGCACAAGCATTGCATTAGAGATATGTACACTGAGTGTACAAAACATTAAGAACACCTTCCTAATATTGAGTAGCACCCCCCCCTTTGCCCTCAATTCGTCGGGGCATGGACTCTACAAGGTGTCGAAAGCATTCCACAGGAATGCTGGCCCATGTTGACTCCAATGCTTCCCACAGTTGTGTCAAGTTGTGTCAAGTTGGCTGGATGTCCTTTGGGTGGGGGACCATTCTTGATACACATGGGGAACTGTTGAATGTGAAAAACCCAGCAGCGTTGCAGTTCTTGACATAAACCGATGCGCCTGGCACCTACTACCATACCCCGTTCAAAGGCACTTAAATATTTTGTCTTTCCAATTCACCCTCTGAATAGCACACATACACAATCCATGTCTCCATCGTCTCAAGGCTTTAAAATTATTCTTTAACCTGTCTCCTCCCCATCATCTACACAGATTGAAGTGGATTTAACTACTGACATCAATAAGGGATAATAGCATTCACCTAGATTCACCTGGTCGTCACTCTATGTCATGGAAAGGGCAGGTGTTCTTAATGTTTTGTACACTCAGTCTACATTTCCCTGGTACTGATCATTTTACAGGATATCAGGTCTAAAATCACTGTTGGAATTCTCCTCATTTGGAAAAGCATATTAGATACGCTTTCGGTTAACCTAATTAGAATTAGACTGAAACTGGTTGGGACTGACAGGTTTAAAGATACTTTACAGATACTACTGGCCACAACAGCAGCTCTCTAGACTGTTATAATTCCCTGCAGAGGAAGGGGTCGCCTGGGTAAATAATACAAAATCTATCAACAAACAAATACAGCTTTTCAACTACACATCGATGGCCGTTCACTAAGTGACTTTAAGTCATCCGACTGGTCACACACAGGTTGAATCAACGTTGTTTCGATGTCATTTTAATGAAATGACGTGGAACCAACGTGGAATAGAAGTTGAATTGATGTCTGTGACCAGTGGATCACACATCAGAAATAAATCTGTGTCTGTGAAGTCTCCAACTATTGTAATTGACATCTGATTGAATGTCTCAGACAAATCACCCTGATGCTCTTATTAAAATGACACAGTACAATGAATTTAGCAGACTAGAACACAGTTCCCCTCTCTGTGACATTTGTAAAGGGGAAAGGAATGTGTACAATGGGTTATCAGAAATTAGATTTTCAGAGATCTCAGCAGTCTCATCAAGTGAATGCTCTTGGAAGTTTTCAGTCTTTAATCACAGACAGTGATATTTTGCTGTTATCAATGTAGAACTTTCCAGAACGACATCAAAGTCTGGCTCTTAATTATACTTTTGGTTTGTATTTACATTCCTGGCTCGTTCTTTTTTTTACCTTTTACGTTTAAGTATCATTTACATTTTAGTCATTTAGCAGACACTCTTATACAGAGTGACTTACAGTTAGTGAGTGCATACATTATTATAAAAAAATTAATAAATCATACTGGCCCCCCATGGGAATCGAACCCACAACCCTGGCGTTGCAAACGCTGTCGTATAAATATATATGACTCGAAAGTAGTCAACTCAAACATATCTCACAAGAAACTAGAGCCTGTGAATCCAAAAATTAGACTTGTATTATCTATTAACAAAAGCCGAGCAATTCCATGGAACGACTGTCTCTCTCTGGCTTAGACATCCCTTTTATACACCCACACACAACTGCACAAACATGCGTACATGGCATATAGTTACCCCCTTATGGCAAATTCCTAACTTATTTTAGTTCTACACCACCCTTCTTTTTCAACGTCCAACTGTCACACAATGTCCACTCCAAAAGGTAATGAATGCTTTTTTCTATATGAAGCCTCTCATTCTATCATTCTATTGGCTGCGTGGCCTAGGCCCCTTCTTAAAAAAGAACTACGGTAATGCATACCATGTGTCCATAACAAGCCCATGGGCCACAGTTTGAGAGCCCCTGCGACAGAGCACATACATTCATTTAAACATAGTCATGTTTATTACTAATATTATTATTTTACCTTTGACCTCTCCCTACATTTGCCTTAATGATACATAAAATAATACCATAACGCCGGCCATTCCCTACCACACCCTGGACGACGCTGGGCAAATTGTGCGCAACCCCATGGGTCTCCCGGTCATGGCCGGCTACGACAGAGCCTGGATTCGAACCAGGATCTCTAGTGGCACAGCTAGCACTGCAATGCAGTGCCTTAGACCACTGCGCCACTCGGGAGACCGAGTATGGAGTGAGTCTCATAGCTCTTTCTCTCGTCTGGATATTTTAGACTCTGCTGCACCTTGTCTAGGTATGAAGTCTCATAGCGTTTCTGGTTTGGATATTTTAAACCCTGCTGCACAGTGACATTGTATGGGCTTAATTTGATCTTCCTGTCATACTTCCAGTGTGATCTCCACAGGTAAACCATGTTGCCTCTTCTCAATAGATGGACAGAAACAGCAAGTTAACAGGCCATACTAATGAAGATCTAGGGTCACACATTCTCCCACAAGCCATTGCAAGCAAAACGTTTTGGGGGAGAGGGCTTTGAGGTTCTGAGAGATTTGCCATTGGAGCTGAACGGTTGGCTGTTGCAAGCTGTCACCTCTCACGAGAGGGATCACATTAGGGACAATGCAGTGGTGTCATCTGACACCCTGGGTGGGGTTCAGTAGTGTTATGAACCCATTCTGAATCCCAATTGCCCACTCTCATAACACTGAGGTAATCTAAGAAGCAACAGAAAGTGAAATCTGGAGGGCCTCTCTGCGTGAGACTCAGAAACAGCCTAACATCCCTGCAGTTTAGTTTTCCACAGTCCGTCAGTTATTTTTCTCCCCTCACTCTCTGCTTCTTCTGGCTGGTTGAAGAAAATTCCATTAGAGGATGAGCGGATGCACTCACATTGAGCCAGGAAGTCTGTCCGCTGTTTGCTGCTGCCTGACAGAGTGGAGAAGAGATATTTTAACATAGGCCTCGTGCGACTGACATGGTTTGAACCTGGGTATCTTACACAACAGAAGAGCACATTAGCCCGCTAAGCTAAAGCTTAGTCAGTGGTCCAATGCAACTCTACGTCTAAAGCAATGTTACTCATCATCAGTGGTGTAGTGGAAGGGTAAATGCAAGTAAACACAGTTTACCCACCTTTTTTTATTTTGCGTGACAGTTCACCCACCTTTGCAGAAAAATCCATTGTAAGTATAGGGAGCGTTACTCTTTTCTCTGTGACCGGCGATCAGAGTTTACCTTCCTATTTTTTTTACCACTACATCACTGCTCATCATGTGAGTGTGGTCCAGAGTACTGGTTTGATCCTGTGTTGTTTATACACAGGATCAAACCAGCAACAGCAAACAGAACCGGCTCAGGGATTTGGTGGTGATTGGTTTGGAGCTGCCTTTGTTTTGCTGCTGCCGATACAATTGGGCTTTGATAATACCTCAGAGGATCATTTGTTGTAGCTACAATTTCTCACTCTGCTGCTGATTCATCTTTTCATGTTATTTTTTTATTGAGGCTGAATAGTCTGTTGATTAGAGCAAAGCAAGGAATCCTTACAATGCCACAACTTATTAGTGCAAATAGAGGGGTTTAGCTTTTGATGAAAACTGACAAGTCCGCTACAAGGATGAATACTTATTGGAAATATTACATTCAATTGTGTTTTATTACAAACCACTCTGAATTGGTACAGTATATATTGCTAAGTGTGTAAAGCTACTTGAGCTATTAAATTAGACAAGCCTCAAGCCATTCAATATAATTCACATTCCAGACATAATAGAACATTAAATGATTGCATTCACTAAAACCAATGAGTAGGTAAGTCATTTTCTACAACAATGAGAGATGTCCCACACAAGTCAACAAAATACAACAATAATATGGTTGTGCGATTCATCATTGAAATATATTGGACTCTCATTCAGGGTAAAAAATATTGTGAATCAGGTTGGGCAAACTATTGGGGCACACGATGATGGCATATGCTCCAGCTACCACAGTGTTTGGCCAGGACTGTGAATGTCAGTGCACCTCTATGACTAATCGTGTTACTGTACTGTTGACCACAGTGTTTGAGCACTATGCTTGTACCATTGGGTTGGACCTGTATACAATGAGCAGAAACATTAACTTGTTCAGTCAAGGCAGACAATATGCCTACCATGATGTAGTTCTGTGAATATAAAGCAGAATAAATCTGGGAAGGAAGGGTAGGGGAATCAAGGACACTTGATTTTTCCAGGCTTATTAGATTGACTGATAAGACGCTTTTAAAGGACTTTTCGTGTCTGGGGTAAAACTGTACATTGCTTATTCACTATGGCAAAACCACCAAAAAGAGCTTCAAGCTTTTTAGCCTAAACAGAAGCATATCTACAGATGTGTGTAATCCTATCCTATTGTGATGATTCATGTTGTATCACTGACACATCCTCAACCCAATATCCTTTACTTCCTCTAGTGTCATTCTTCAAACTGCACATTAGCAAAACACCTTAATTATCCCTCAATGAGGTAATTACAGGGAAACATCTGGTTGTTCCACTGTAAACACACAGGCACTATTCCCTGTATTAAGAAGTTAGCAGCACGCTATGGGGAGATAAAGGTTGCATCCAAAATGACACCCTATTCCCTACATAGTGCACTACTTTTGACCAGAGCTTTATGGGCCCTGTTCAAAAGTAATGCACTATTTAGGGAATAGGGTGCCATTTGGGAGTCAGACGAGGATGGTGTACTGTTCCTATGCACTCAGATGGACAGATCTGTGTTTGTGCAGATATGGGGACGAGAAAGGCTGACTACCATTAAACATCAATCTGGGTGCACTATGTCCAAGTGCATATCCATCTTGATGTTCAGTCGCTCACCTCAGAATCCATTTTTATAGAGGCGCCCGCAAAATGATGCATTAAAGTCATAACAGTGATAAATAATGTAACAACATTCAAAAAGTGTCTAACTTGGGCTTTATGCGATAGATGTCAAACTAAAAGACACCCCCATTTTGTGAATGATTTAAAGGAAAAGTGGAGTTATGCGTGTCAAAAGTGAAGCTGAGATTATATAAATATTGATGTCTTGGATGTGGTCGTGTGATCTGTTGTTCAAGAAGAGGAAAATAACTCCCTGTGGTTGGTTTTAAAAGCTACAATGTGGGCGATCCATAAAACATTGACAACAGGGGAAAGGCATAATGTATAATGCATAAAGTCTTGATTTGCTGCTCATGTCAAAAAACGCAAACCAATGGGTCATCAGGTCTTATAGGGGTGACTTGTAGCTCAATTGGTAAAGCATTGCGCGGGTATCACCCATACGTAAAGATGTATGCACACATGACTGTAAGTCGCTTTGGATAAAAGTGTCAGCTAAATGGCATATTATTTTTATTTTTATTTTTACTTGTATTTGGAAATGATCAATGTGATATCTCTAGACCCAATGTGCCATCACAATAATCCAAGCTTGCATGGCAACACATGCAAAGGTCTGAAAGTGGAAAGTACTGTTTCAAAAGAAGAAGTGCACAATAGCACCTTTTAGCAATTCTAAGGCAAATATTCTTTATAATCTACAGTAAAGTATATATGTCTATAAATCATGAAATACGACACTTTCCTAATGAAAAGGAAATATATTCACATGGATCTAACCTCTCATTTAAGAGGGCAAGGACAGATTCATGTCAGGACTTTGTAGGGAATCATCAAATTAAATTTCAAAAATAACCACCATATGAAACCTCTAGCTATTCCCAAAGTGGCATTATCCTGTAGATAGAATGCAGATTGTCAGAAGAGGCAATGAATTTATTACAGGGATTCAGATTCCTAAATACTGGAACTGATTAATTGATTATCATCAGTTACTGAAAATGTTTGGTAGATGATTGCTTATCTACATATCATTACTGGAAAATACAGTGGGGAGAACAAGTATTTGATACACTGCCAATTTTGCAGGTTTTCCTACTTACAAAGCATGTAGAGGTCTGTAATTTTTATCATAGGTACACTTCAACTGTGAGAGACGGAATCTAAAACAAAAATTCAGAAAGTCACATTGTATGATTTTTAAGTAATTAATTAGCATTTTATTGCATGACATAAGTATTTGATCACCTACCAACCAGTAAGAATTCCGGCTCTCACAGACCTGTTAGTTTTTCTTTAAGAAGCCCTCCTGTTCTCCACTCATTACCTGTATTAACTGCACCTGTTTGAACTCGTTACCTGTATAAAAGACACCTGTCCACACACTCAATCAAACAGACTCCAACCTCTCCACAATGGCCAAGACCAGAGAGCTGTGTAAGGACATCAGGGATACAATTGTAGACCTGCACAAGGCTGGGATGGGCTACAGGACAATAGAAAAGCAGCTTGGTGAGAAGGAAACAACTGTTGGCACAATTATTAGAAAATGGAAGAAGTTCAAGATGATGGTCAATCACCCTCGGTCTGGGGCTCCATGCAAGATCTCACCTCGTGGGGCATCAATGATCATGAGGAAGGTGAGGGATCAGCCCAGAACTACACGGCAGGACCTGGTCAATGACCTGAAGAGAGCTGGGACCACAGTCTCAAAGAAAACCATTAGTAACACACTACGCCGTCATGGATTAAAATCCTGCAGCGCACGCAAGGTCCCCCTGCTCAAGCCAGTGCATGTCTAGGTCCGTCTGAAGTTTGCCAATGACCATCTGGATGATCCAGAGGAGGAATGGGAGAAGGTCATGTGGTCTGATGAGACAAAAATATAGCTTTTTGGTCTAAACTCCACTCGCCGTGTTTGGAGGAAGAAGAAGGATGAGTACAACCCCAAGAACACCATCCCAACCGTGAAGCATGGAGGTGGAAACATCATTCTTTGGGGATGCTTTTCTGCAAAGGGGACAGGACGACTGCACCGTATTGAGGGGAGGATGGATGGGGCCATGTATCGCGAGATCTTGGCCAACAACCTCCTTCCCTCAGTAAGAGCATTGAAGATGGGTCGTGGCTGGGTCTTCCAGCATGACAACGACCCGAAACACACAGCCAGGGCAACTAAGGAGTGGCTCCATAAGAAGCATCTCAAGGTCCTGGAGTGGCCTAGCCAGTCTCCAGACCTGAACCCAATAGAAAATCTTTGGAGGGAGCTGAAAGTCCGTATTGCCCAGCGACAGCCCTGAAACCTGAAGGATCTGGAGAAGGTCTGTATGGAGGGATGAGCCAAAATCCCTGCTGCAGTGTGTGCAAACCTGGTCAAGACCTACAGGAAACGTATGATCTCTGTAATTGCAAACAAAGGTTTCTGTACCAAATATTAAGTTCTGCTTTTCTGATGTATCAAATACTTATGTCATGCAATAAAATGCAAATTAATTACTTAAAAATCATACAATGTGATTTTCTGGATTTTTGTTTTAGATTCAGTCTCTCACAGTTGAAGTGTACCTATGATAAAAATTACAGACCTCTACATGCTTTGTAAGTAGGAAAACCTGCAAAATCGGCAGTGTATCAAATACTTGTTCTCCCCACTGTATGTTTAATTCCACCACAGGCTTCATTTCCCCACTCCAATTTGCTGGGGAGTTGTCTGTGGGCACTCCAATAAATTGTAGAATTACTGATGAATACTATTAAGGTAGGGGTATGGGAGATGAGACAAAATTACATTTCTAATTCCTCATCAGGATTTCTCTCTCTCCAGGCTTTATTAACAACATTGCTTTCTGCAGCATAATTGAAGGGTTTATTTCCAAAACGCTATATCCACCAATTATCCACATTTGTGTTTTTTCATCAGAAATAATTGCGTATTGGTACCATTATGGGTGTGTAAAATATTACTGTTCTCAATTTTTTTTATTAATAGATTATTTTGCAAAACACTTTATATCCATTGTTCAGTTGAAATGGAATGTTCATATCCTGTATATTTGACTGTGATATGTGGTTGTCTCACCTCGCAATCTTAAGATTAATGCACTTATTGTAAGTCACTCTGGATAAGAGCACATGCAAATTACTAAAATGTAAAATGTAAATGTTTTACAGGGATGTAGCTCAGTTGGTAGAGCATGGCGTTTGCAACGCCAGGGTTGTGGGTTCGTTTCCCACGGAGGGCCAGTATGAAGAAAAAAAAAAAAACTGTAAGTCGCTCTGGATAAGAGCGTCTGCTAAAATGACTAAAATGTAAAATGTAAAAATGTTTTACATATACAGTGCCTTGCAAAAGTATTCATCCCCATTGGCGTTTTTCCTATTTTCTTGCATTACAACCTGTAATTGAAATTGATTTTTATTTGGATTTCATGTAATGGTCATACACAAAATAGTCCAAGTTGGTGAAGTGAAATGAAAAAAATTACGTGTTTCAAAAAATTCAAAAAAATAAATAACGGAAAAGTAGTGCGTGCATATGTATTCACCCCCTTTGCTATGAAGCCCCTAAATAACATCTGGTGCAACCAATTACCTTCAGAAGTCACATAATTAGTTAAATAAAGTCCACCTGTGTGCAATCTAAGTGTCACATGATCTGTCACATGATCTCAGTATATATACACCTGTTCTGAAAGGCCCCAGAGTCTGCAACACCACTAAGAAAGGGGTACCAACAAGCAAGCGGCACCATGAAGACCAATGAGCTCTCCAAACAGGTCATGTACAAAGTTGTGGAGAAGTACAGATCAGGGTTATAAAAAAATATCAGAAACTTTGAACATTCCACGGAGCACCATTAAATCCATTATTAAAAAATGGAAAGAATATGGCACCACAACAAACCTGCCAAGAGAGGGTCGCCCACCAAAACTCACGGACCAGTTAAGGAGGGCATTAATCAGAGAGGCAACAAAGAGAGCAAAGATAACCCTGAAGGAGATGTAAAGCTCCACAGTGGAGATTGGAGTATCTGTCCACAAGACCACTTTAAGCCGTACACTCCACAGAGCTTGGCTTTATGGAAGAGTGGCCAGAAAAAGCCATTGCTTCAAGAAAAAAATAAGCAAATGCGTTCGCCAAAAGGCATTTGGGAGACTCCCCAAACATATGGAAGAAGGAACTCTGGTCAGATGAGACTAAAATTGAGCTTTTTGGCCATCAAGGAAAACGCTATGTCTGGTGCAAACCCAACACCTCTCATCACCCCGAGAACACCATCCCCACATGGTGATGATGTTTTTCATCGGCAGGGACTGGGAAACTGGTCAGAATTTAAGGAATGATGGATGGCGCTAAATACAGGGAAATTCTTGAGGGAAACCTGTTTCAGTCTTCCAGAGATTTGAGACTGGGATGGAGGTTCACCTTCCAGCAGGACAATGACCCTAAGCATACTGCTAAAGCAATACTTGAGTGGCTTAAGGGGAAACATTTAAATGTCTTGGAATGGCCTAGTCAAAGCCCAGACCTCAATCCAATTGAGAGTCTGTGGTATGACTTAAAGATTTCTGTACACCAGCGGAACCCATCCAACTTGAAGGAGCTGGAGCAGTTTTGCCTTGAAGAATGGACAAAAATCCCAGGAACAAATGCTTGCACAATGCACAAGAGCTGGATCACTTTTCAAAGCCATGTAATATAAGAAGACTGAGCATTTTAAATGTCCTCCAAATCTAATTGGGCCTTGTCTTAATCCATTGGCATGTCATTGTTGGACAATAAACAACTGAAAAATGGGCAATTACTTCAAATCGCTGCAGGACATGGTAATAGTTATTGGCACACAAGGTTCTCACTCTGTACAGCCAATCCCAATTGCAATAGAATACAATTTGTGGTCTGTGCCCCATTTACAAATCGGGTAATAAATCGGGATATAAATGTATGATGAAGTGTGTCAATAAATAGGTGGACGCTAAACATGGAGGGGTTGGTGACAGGAGGGAAGGATTCCTCCAGACTCTGTCTGACTCTGTACACTTCAGGGCAAATACATAAAATACATTTTTAGTGTCACACACCAGATAGGTGCAGTGAAACGTTATTTTTACAGGGTCAGCCATAGTAGTACACCACCCCTGGAGCAAATTAAGGTAAAGTGCCTTGCTCAAGGGCACATCGACAGAGTTTTCACTTTGTCAGCTCAGGTATTCGAACCAGCTACCTTTCGGTTTCTGGCCCAGTGCTCTAACCGCTAGGCTACCTGCTGCCCTACATTCATAAATATATGGTGGCTCCCCGGCCCCTTACACCAGATAAAGCCCCCTGAATGAGAGGATGCATTATATATTTGGTGAGGCAGTGCCTCCTAGCTTTGCTCCAAAGGCCTTGAAAACGTTTGAAAATAAGAATAAAATGACTTCACAAACACTTTGACCAAAATCCTGTTCATAATACAATAGTTCCGGCATGAATAGGGCTTTTGCTGGGCACCAAGGCCAAATATCACAATGATGGTTTGATACTGTGAGTACACAACTTATCATTTAAGAACCTGTCTCTATGGAATTGATTTTATGTTAACATTTTCACCTTAAAGCTGAGTTTTGTTGATGTCGACTGAATAGGGAGATTGAGGGAATTATCCGCTACTATTAACAAATCAGTGATTGCACAGGCTGCTTATCATAGGATTTGTATAGGATTTGTATATACTATTGATAACATATGGATGATTCTTACTGTAATTGTGGAATTGACTGTATAAAATGCTACATAGTAATGCATGCTCAATATTCTCTACAATAGTTAAAGGACCTCTCAAATTAAATGTTGGACTTTTCAGTCTATGGATCTCTCATGTTTCATGAGAGAGTAGGACCATGGAGCATACTGAGAGTCCTGAGTTGTTTTTTACATGATTTAAAGGATGCTGTTTTTTGCCAGGCAGATACATTTCAGTGATTAATGGCAACATAATTAAATAAAGCTGCTTTTTCATTTGATTAGAGAACCATTTTATTGGAACTTCTTTTAGATTTCAGACAGCCAATCAAGATGATTGTATTGGGACCAAGGGAATGACAAAAGCAAAACTAGTAGCCAGAGGCAGGGTTGTTTCCCCCTATGGGTATAATATTAAACTATTGGCTAAGGTCTTTGATTTCAATTATTGATAGGGATCAGACCAAGTTAAATGCACAGATTAGGAACTGTAGCATTTATTCTACTTTAGAAAAATATATTCACTTGTTGGCAATGGTTTGTAACACCATGAAGAGCCACCATCCGTTACTGGATGACTCACTCTGCACAAAATAACTATACCTACTGACTGACACCGTCTGAATTGCTGATATACCAGTTGCATATTATCTTGTTGACCATTGTCTGATCAAGTCCAATGTATTTGGGAAAGTAACATGCATAGGCTGTTTATAGTTGCTCTGTAGTAAAATGACAGTAACTCAGGATGGCCATAACTATAGAGATATGACTCCTCAATTAATACTGAAAATTAGAAATATCTCATACTTGAGTAAAGGCTATACTAAATGTTGTTAAGTAAGCATACTCCATACCATTTAATTGGTTGTAGACAACGTCTTCGAGCCGCTCCAGCCTCTGAAGTATAGACTGCCTGTCCACTAAGTTGGAAACTTTTCCATTCCTGGTTCTCAGTCTCTGGTCTGATATCCTGCCGATCTGAATGAGTTCCTCAGAACGGTCCTGTATTCTGCAGTACACTGAGAACAAAATGATCCCCACAAAAACGAAAATGTTTACCGTGAGCAAAGTTTTTATTTTGCGTGCCACAGCCATGTAACCTAAGAGAACAGTCGGGCTGACACCGTCAAGCCAAATAATAATCCATTTGGAGTACTTAACTACCTTTCGGCTCTGTAGCAATGAAAGCAGACGCTTTTAGTGGAAGTCAACTTTGGGAGTCCTGGAACGAGGAGCTGTCCTTTCAGCACCACTGAGATACCGGCGGCACGCTTCTCTAGGGCTGGTGTGGGGGGCTAATCCTGTTCAAGCTTCGGGTCTCCCAGACTGTGGTATCCAGATGCTGTACTGAAGAAGTTGAAGGTTGACAAGCATGCTAGACAAAACAATGTTTTCTCTTTATATCAACGCAGTACGCCTATACCTTTACAGACTCACTGCTGGTGGAGTGAAATAGAATGTCTTCTGTGGTGTCCACTAAAAATAAATTACGTCAGACACGAACCATAGTCTAAAATAGGAGCGAATATGTACTGCAGCCAAACATATCTGCGTGCACTGCAATGTGGAAAGTCGTCAAATCTCAGTCACGAGGACAAAATCAGCTCGTCCATCATTAACAGTGCATAATACCGTATTTGCGAAGCAGCATCAAATATCACTGCTTTGACATTTCCTCTCTCAAAGGCGTTGTGGTCACAGGATTCGTCCTGATCCTGAAAGAGATTCGGATGTGTTTCGAAATGTGCACATGCCTCCCTCAATTATGCAGCGAGTTTCTTCCATCAATCCACCATTGGTCGCAATAGAACGTTGAGGTGGTGACAGAAGTTCAGAACGGGTTTGTCCTCAAATGCTGTCAAACGGTACGGATGCTCGCGCTGCCTCTCTGCATGGTGAGCGAGCCAACCATTCTCTGTTGCCAGCTCTCGCATGCTGTCTTGCATCCCACCCTCTCCCTCTCTGTTCAGGCTCTCTCTCTTAAGGAAGAGTGCAGGGAAAGCGCTATTGCGTTGTGACGTTTAGAGTCACAATTATTAATATTCACGTGCTGCCTCAGGGATAAAAGAAACATGAATATAAAAAGCAACTTTCTTGGAATTCATACGGTGCACTGTATCCGGCCACTTAATTACAATAACATAACATAATAATAATATATGATTAGAAAATATGTTATAGAACCCTAGGCTATGTCCAATTTGTGTATTGACTATTGTACCTCGAGTTGATGAGCTTGTAAGTTTCATAGCTACTGTTTTTTCCCATTGCAGCATTAATAGTTATGTCCAGTCAGCCAACACATTCTAGAGGACATGTGTATGCAAATGTAATTGCTCCTGACAACTGCCATATCCTACTGAGACCCAGCAATTCATTTGTGTCCTCTCTAATGGACATTAGTTTTTGGTCCGTATCTCAAAGGCCATTACATGCCACGGTGTTAGGTCCTGTTGTACCTTTGTGAGGCTTTTGTCAGCTTGAAACTTTTTTATTTCTGGTTCTTCAAAATGGCTAACATCACAACTACCACCACACTTGTTTCGCTGTGGTCACAGGATTCGTCCTGATGGAAATATCTCAGGAATAGTTTGGTGTGTTTTCAGAGAAGTGTAATAATGTGTTTCACATTAAATAAGAGCTTGTTAATAAATGTTATCTGTAATGTACATCAGGATGCTTTTTTACTTACTGTCCCCATTTACTGTATTGTAAAATGTTTTATATTTACTATCAACCGAGTCCTAATGGCCACTACTGTGCACTGTATACAACAAAAAATAAATAAACATATTTCTTCAAATGTTTTTCATTGACACATATTGTTTTCACCCCAAAGACGGCTGTGATGTAAAAAATGATAATTCCAAAACTTATTTTTGTTAGGTCTCAGGAAACTATAAAAACAACCCTGTAAGGACATTGCTAGAGGGTAACAGTCAAGATCAAATAAATTAAACACGTTTGAGCTGGCATTGACTTCGAGATTGATTGTATTCTCCTAATACCAACAGAATAAATCACACACAGAATAGTCAGGTTGATTGAGCTACTATACTCCCAATAATCATAACAACAGCCAGAACATGGTTTGTCAATTATTGTTGGTATATGACTTAATTGATTGCTAATTGATTTCAAGTCAACCTCTTCAGAGATGTCTCAATGTAGTTAGGCTACACAAAATGCAAACAGGTATCACAGGTGTAAGTAGCCTACAATGTAAAAACATGTATCTACTTCACCCATCAATGCAATATCATGTACAGTGCCTTCAGAAAGTATTCACACCCCTTGACTTTTTCCACATTTTGTTGTGTTACAGACTGAATTTCAAATGGATAAAATTGTGATTTTGTGTTATGGATCTACACACAATACCCCACAATGTCAAAGTGGAATTGTGTTCCTAGACATTTTTACAGATTAATAAAAAATGAAAAGATGAAATGTTTTGTGTCAATAAGTATTCAACCCCTTTGCTATCGCAAGCCTACATAACTTCAGGAGTAAAAATGTGCTTAACAAGTCAGATAATAAGTTGCATTGAATAACTCTGTATGCAATAATAGTGTTTAACATGGTTTTTGAATGACTACCTCATCTCTGTACACCACACATAACAATTATCCTCAGAATGGAGGTTCCCTCTACCCAGATGCCAGTTGAACCTCTTATCTAAGCTCAGCACTGTGTACCCTGCCTGCCAGAGACCAACTGTTGCCTGATCAGTGATTCCGAATAATCACGATTCTAGTAAATTACAGCCAACAGAGCCAGTCCCTGTGTACTTTCTCTTGATTAGAGTAACCCAGAAGTAGGCCTTCTGAAACATTTTAATCCCTGGCCTTTCTCCTCAGAGGAGCCAAGTACAGATTTATGATTTGTTTGACTATCCAAAACAATTAGATATGGGCTATAACTGTAAAATGTTTATTGAATGGTATGGGTACGGAGAGCTCAAGGCTTGTAAATGTTTTCTCGCACTAGAGTAAATTCCTTGATGAGACATTTTAAGATAAATGTTTTACAGATAGCTTTTCTTTTTTTAAATCCATGTTATTTCTTCAGGCAACTAGTCTGAAACCAAGTCATTCAAGAACTAGCATAGTGCATTCTTCATTTTACAACTATGGTTCTTGTGCTTTATGCTTTAGACTTATCAGGGAGAACTTTCTCATTTCAAACTTTCCCACATTTGTAATGGCATTTATAATGCTGTTACCACCATTGGTAATACCCCCAAAACACACTGAACTGATACGGGTGCTCATTAGTCCCATGACTTTCTTAAATCTCCAAATCAAGAAGGCCAACATCCTTTGTACATACAGCCTTCCCCCTAAACCAAGCAGATGTTTTACTGAAGGGACATAATTGAAGCCATTCTAATTGAAACCATTCTGAATGGTGAATTTTCAATTTAATTCAAATGTAAGATGAGATAAAACAAGACATATGGACTATTGTTTAACATGTAATGTTAATGAACAAGAAACAAAGACATTGCTCTATTGAACTTCACAACTGCATAATGATAGGCCATGGTCTATGCTGCAACGCTCAGAGTAGGTAACACGCTAGGTAACATGTTGGCTCCTCGGTTGTTATTCATACACGTCTATCTATCCCTTTAGTTCTCATGCTCTGCATGACAAGTAGATTTGAAATAATTGGCTTTATCTGCAGAACTTAATGAGGTTTCCTGTTGAATATGAATCACATTTCAAAATATGCTGATTTGGTTTGTGGAGAGAGAAGTCTGCTGCTGAAACAGACAGGCTTCGGGAATCATTCAGTAGCCCACTGGTCCACTGCTGTTCATACTATTAATATTAGTATTACTACTACCACGATTATGACTACGATTATGATACCAATATTACTGCTGCTGCTGCTACTACTACTACAACTACTACTACTAAAACAACAACAACAACAACTACTATGACGACGACGACTACTACTACTACTACTACTACTACTACTACTACTACTACTACTACTACTACTACTACTACTACTACTGTAACTACTACTACTGCTGCTATTATGAATATTACTACTACTACAGCTCTTACTATTACAGCAGCTAAAACATATATATTTGAATAAAATGTCTATAGTATATTATTGTACTACCGTCCCCCTTCTTTCCCCTCCTCTCCTAAACTTTCTCTGTGACCGGTTCCTGTTTTGTGTATTCTGCACGCAGCCCAAGACAGCTTAGCCAGACACAAGCTAGCTCTGAGGCCTTTTAGCCGTATTAGCCTGGGAGGCTGCCAGACACACCTTACTCATCCACCTCACAGTGTCTCTGCACGTCTCTCTCAAACCTGTGAAAGTGACAGGATGGAGAAGAGAGGCTACTGAGCCTCATTTTCCAAGTTGAGCACCAAATCAAATTGACATTTGACAAGAAATGCCTCAATTAGGAATGTTTTAATACACTGTAATTGAGCATGCGCCCCATGTATCAGTATGCTAAAGAAATGTACACCATATATACAACATCCTACAATGTTAAGAACTTATAACAGTAGATATGTCCAATATGGGCCTGCAGTTTTACATGTCAGAGTACAGTATATGAAAGCAACTAACACAATACAAAAAAAACAACCAACTCAGATAATGTGCGTCTGGGATTTCAATAACTGGTAGTGAATGCAGGGTTAATTACTGTGCTTGTCTCAGATGTACAAGTATACAGGCACAAACTGTGTCTCCTTTAAAAATACCTCCCTGTACAGTGGTGCCTGCCCTGAGAGTGTGCCAGTACTAAGTTCATATATTATCACTTTGACCTCAGGCTAACAACTAAGACCCAGTTCTATCTGCCTTAACTTGGCTCATTTTGATTCGCCCAAGCCACTTCTCCTTCAGTACAACTGGGACCGTTGATTTGCCTAATGCTTTAAAGTCAATTACAATATTAATAACCCAGTGGACTGTTAAGTTTCAAATGGGTTGATGGTGGTTTTGTTTTTCTCAGACTAATGCAGTCTTGCTGAAAGGAGGCAGCGAGAGTGTTTATTAGCAACAAGCCTCATTAAGAGACAATGTGCTCCCTGAGCTTCGTACACTAGTCTCTCGTTACCCATAATTCATAATTCTTAACCACTCTGGTCTCAGATGCACTTTGTTTTATAAGTTCAACCAAACAGACACTCTTGAGGAAGGTTTGACAACAAGACAACACATTGGCCCTGAGCTGAGCTGGTTGTTTGGACGGCTGCTCAAAGGTATGGCACATGATGTCAAACTGAATTAATTTAACATCAGACAAGCTCTGCTGATCTGATATTACACGAGAGGAAGAAACTGAGTTGATTGTTGTTTGTAGTTAAACAAATCGGATATAATATAAAAATGAATGATGGGGTTTATCAATACAAACATAAACCTGACTTTTTCCATATGACTAGGGTGGGAACTCTCCAGACTCCCCTGAAATGTTTCTTGATTTATGGCAGAAGCAATTATGTTTTGCCAGTGTAGTGAGCGTTGATAGGAGAATTGGTCCAGGTAATTAGAAAGAATAATGAAACAGCTGGCCAAGGGAATGAATCACTGCATCAAAAATCTTATCAAAGATAAATGGACTATCCACATTACCTCATCATCATATGCCAGATAGATTGTTGTTTTAAATCCCTGTGTGCACACTAATCATTATTCTATACTGCCACTCCAGCTCCGTTCCTGTATGTATGCAGATTGATTGGGTCTCTGTAGGTTTGTCGCTGGAGACAGTGAACGTTCCCATGGTTTATGATTTACTGTCTGAATGCTAATTATAGTTAACAATTTACTGTAGACGTCCTGGCCAGGCTGCTGGAATGTACAGTCACATGTATTGTGTGCATTCCACATGTGGGTCTATTGTACAGTGTGTGTGTGTGTTTGTGTGTGTGTGTGTGTGTGTGTGTTTGTGGCTAAGGTCTCTACATTTGAGTCATTTAGCTAGATAAGATGGCTAGGTGAGACAACCACATATCACAGTCGTAGTAAGTACATTTTTCCAGCAAAGTCAGTGCCAGTAGGAAAATGCAAAAAATTTTGGAATATGGGCAGAGACTCTGCTGTCCTAGCATCAGGGAGAATCTCGTTCCACCATTGGGGTGCCAGGACCGAGAAGAGCTTTGACTGGGCTGAGCGGGAGCCTACCCACCGCAGGAGTGAGACGGCCAAGAGATAAGTGGTGGTAGAACAGAGTGCTCTGGTTGGGGTGTAGGGTTTGAGCATAGCCTGAAAGTAGGGAGGGGCATTTCCCCCTTGCTGCTCCATAGGCAAGCACTCTACGGATGTTGTAGAGCATGAACCTGCAGGAGCGAGTCACTGCTTTGATGTTTACAGAGAACAACAGGGTGTTGTGCAGGGTCACACCAAGGTTCTTTGTACTCTGGCAGGGGGACACCGTGGAGTTGTCAACCGTGATGGAGAGGTCTAAGAACGAGCAGGCCTTTCCCAGAAGGAAGAGCAGCTCTGTCTTGTCAAGGTTGAGCTTGAGGTGGTGGGCTGACATCCAAGCTGAGATGTCTGCCAGGCACGCAGAGATGCGTGTCGCTACCTGGGCATCAGAAGGGGGGGAAGGAGAAAAGCAGTTGACTGTCATCCGCATTGCAATGATAGGAGAGACGATGTGAGGTAATGACGAAGCTGAGTGACTTGATGTATAGAGGAAAGAGGAGAGGGCCTAGAACCGAGACCTGGGGGACACCAGTAGTGAGAGCACTTGGTGTAGATACAGACAAATCTTTAATTTAGGTTTTCTGTAACATAGCTACTTTCATATGGAATCAGATGCACACAAACAGATGCTCTACAGGGGCCTGATGTTCTGTGTACTGTATAGTGGTATTTTAATGCCAGGCGGCAGGTGCTGTACTGCTATGCTGCTTGCCTACATTGTTTGCTTTAGGAGACGAATGCTACAGTAAATGACAGATAGTGAAAGCTGAGCGCATGTGCAGTATATGATCAACAACCCCATTCAAACATTTCTCAACAGGGAGTGGCACGCTCAGGTTGGTTGATGTTCAATACCTTCCCCATCTGTGGCTCAAAGACCATGCCAGCTGCCATTGTCTCTGACATGCTTAACATAAATGTTGTTAACAGAAAGACACACATTAGTGTGCGCACACGCACGCGCGCACACACACACAACTATATATACACAAAGTGGTCTGTTTATTAGGTAAAACACCCCATTCACAAAAATGGTTTACTCCTACAGAGTTTCTATATAACGCAGGCAGACAGGCATCGAGGCAGACAGGCATCGAGGCATTCAGTTACTGTTTGATTGAATGTTAGAATGGGCAAAACGAGTGACCTAAGTAACTTTGAGTGTGGCATGATCATCGGTGCCAGGTGCGCCGGTTCCAGTATCTCAGAAACGGCTGGCTTCCTGGGCTTTTCACGCTTGACAGTGTCTAGGGTTTACCGAGAATGGTGCAACATTCAAAAAACATCCAGTCAGCGGTAGTCCTGTGGGAGAAACAGCTCGTCGATGAGAGGTCAAAGGAGAATGGCAAGAATCGTGCAAGCTAACAGGCAGGCCACAAACAGGCAAATAACAGTGGTGTGCAGAACGGCATCTCGGAATTCATAACTTGCCGGTCCTTGTCACAGATGGACTATTGCAGCAGACGACCACACTGGGTTCCACTCCTATCAGCTAAAAACAAGAAGAAGCTGCTCCAGAGGGCACGCGATCACCAACACTGGACAATTGAGGAGTGGAAAAACATTGCCTGGTCCGACGAATCCCAGTTACTGTTGTGTCATGCTGATGGCAGGGTCAGGATTTGGCGTAAGCAGTATGAATCCATTGCCCCATCCTGTCTGGTGTCAACGGTACAGGCTTGTGGCGGTGGTCTAATGGTGTGGGGAATGTTTTCTTGGCACACGTTAGGTCCCTTGATACCAATTGAGCAACGTTTCTATTCCCGGAAGAATTTAGGCTGCTCTGGAGGCAAAGGGGGGTCCGACCCGGTACTAGATGGGTGTACCTAATAAACTGGCCACATAGTGTATATACAGTGCATTCTGAAAGTATTCAGACCCCTTGACTTTTTCCACATTTTGTTACGTTACAGCCTTATTCTAAAATTGATTAAATTGTTTTTTTCCCCTCATCAATCTACACAAAGCAAAAACAGGTTTTTAGACATTTTTGTAATAAAATAGAAAATAAAAAATGAAATATCACATTTACATAAGTATTCAGACCCTTTACTCAGTACTTTGTTGAAGCACCTTTGACAGCGATTAAAGCCTTGAGTCTTCTTGGCACACCTGTATTTGTGGAGTTTCTCCCATTCTTCTCTGCAGATCCTCTCAAGCTCTGTCAGGTTGGATGGGGAGCATCGCTGCACAGCTATTTTCAGGTCTCTCCAGAGATGTTCGATCGGGTTCAAGTCCGGCCTCTGGCTGGGCCACTCAAGGACATTCAGAGACTTGTCCCGAAGCCACTCCTGTGTTGTCTTGGCTATGTGATTAGGGTCGTTGTCCTGTTGGAAGGTGAACCTTCGCCCCAGTCTGAGGTCCTAAGCGCTCTGGAGCAGGTTTTCATCAAGGATCTCTCTGTACTTTGCTCCGTTCATCTTTCCCTCGATCCTGACTAGTCTCCCAGTCCCTGCCACTGAAAAACACACCCACAGCATGATGCTGCCACCACCATGCTTCAACGGAGGGATGGTGCAAGGTTTCCTCCAGATGTGACGCTTGGCATTCAGGCCAAAGAGTCAATCTTGGTTTCATCAGACCAGATATTCTTGTTTCTTATGGTCTGAGAGTCCTTTAGGTGCCTTTTGGCAAACTCCAAGCAGGTTATCATGTGCCTTTTACTGAGTAATGGCTTCCGTCTGGCCACTCTACCATTAAGCCCTGCAGAGATGGTTGTCCTTCTGGAAGGTTCTCCCATCTCTATAGAGGAACTCTGGAGCTCTGTCAGAGTGACCATCGGGTTCATGGTCACCTCCCTGACTTAGGCCCCTCTCCTCCGATTGCTCAGTTTGGCTGGGCGGCCAGATCTAGGAAGAGTCTTGGTGGTTCCAAACTTATTCCATTTAAGAATGAAGGAGGCCACTGTGTTCTTGGGGACCTTCAATGCTGCTGACATTTTTTGGTACCCTTCCCCAGATCTGTGCCTCAACACAATCCTGTCTCATAGCTCTAAGGACTATTCCTTCGACCTCATGCCTTGGCTTTTGCTCTGACATGCACTGTCAACTGTGGGACCTTATATAGACAGGTGTGTGACTTTCCAAATCATGTCCAATCAATTGAATTTACCACAGGTGGACTATAATCAAGTTGTAGAAACATCTCAAGGATGATCAATGGAAACAGGATGCACCGGAGCTCAACTTCGACTCTCATAGCAAAGGGTCTGAATACTTATGTAAATAAGGTATTTCTAAAAACCTGTTTTTGCTTTGTCATTATGGGGTATTGTGTGTAGATTGATGAGGAATTGTTTTTATTGAATCCATTTTAGAATAAGGCTGTAACGTAACCAAATGTGGAAAAAGTCAAGGGGTCTGAATACTTTCTGACTGCACTGTATGCATAACATAGTGCATGCATCCATATCAATCCACCAAAAGAGCAAAGTAGGTATTGGCACCAGGAATCAGAGCAGCCCGGATGGCCAGACTAAAATCCACATTTGGAACATTGCATTGGGGAGCCACTGTGTCAGGCCAAATCACATCCGCGGTTCTCCTATCCTAACTTACGTCTTCTTTACTTAACAGAGAACATATACTTTGGGAATTAGCCAGACAGCAGTAATGCCATTTGGAGAAAAACATGAGAAAATAAACTGGAGGCACAGCACAGGAGCCAGCCGACATCAAAGCTGTGTGCATCTCTCGTTCTCCTCTTGCTAAAGGCCCCGTCTGTGTGATTGTAATTAAAGATAGAGACGTGGGCAGTTCTTCCAGAGAAAATAATTGTGTGGCGATGGAGAAAGAGAGAGAGATAGAGAGAGGTGGATGCAGGAGGGTGGTGGTTGGTGACTGTAAAAGGCTACAGGCAGGGCACCGGTTGGCGGACGACTGAGAGGAGAAGTGACACATTGGGGGACAACAGGGGCTCAGATCAGGGGAGAAGAGGGAACAATAGGTCAGTACTACTCCTCTCCCACTGGCACTCTCTCTCTGCTCCCCATTTTACCACCTCAGCCCCTGGGAGGACACTGTCATGTCTGGAAGATGGTACTGGAAAGGTGGTAATGGAATTAAAAAGTGTGGTAGCAAAATATACTATTCAATATAAGGGCCTATATGATGTAGATAGCAATGGTCAATACATAAGTAACACTCTACATGTATAATTATATTCCTATAGTACAGTAAGTAAAGCACAGTGTTTCTATACAGGTACATAGGAGCAACGTGATATAAAGTGTTACCATTGCCAAGCAAGAATCAAATCAAATCTAATTATATTTGTCACATGCTTACTTACAAGCCCTTAACCAAATACAAATATTGGCCAGAAAAACAGAGTAACTTGTGCTTAGGATCTATTATGCTAACTACTTGGCATTTGTATTAGCCATCAGGCTTTTAGATAATGCATTTTTCTGAAGTTCTTTTTGTTATGGCCTACCAGCAGACCAAGCACAGAAACTAACCAAGTTTGCTTGCTTACCCCATTTTTCAGTATGGCATCTATTTTAGCCCCAAGGGTAAGAAAGTCAACTGAAAGTTAATTTCAATGTCTTTGATTAATGGTTGCTGGAGGATGGATTCCTTTAATCTGTCCACTTTTCAATTGTTTCATTTGAAACCACATACACACACACACACACACAGGTAATTATTCAGAGAACTCTCCCAGAGTAAATGTTTGTCCTTTCGCCCCTCTGCTGTGAGTTGCCTTGATTCAAGGCTTTTTAACAACCAGCTCTGGTGGTGGATTGGTATGAAAGCTATAGGCTACACCAATACTGTATATTTGGTGTTAAATAATGTACTGCACAATGTCATTGGGTGTAGCATTTCACAATAAGTAAGTATGGTAACAGTTTGGCTGCTGGTGGAATAGTTGGCTGCTCTTGGATGGACAGCAGATATTGCAGCCATTGTCCATGTGCTTTTTCATTGCTCCATGATCAATAATGACATGACAGGGATTCCAGTGCACTAAGTCTTCATAAGACTTCATATTCAGGCTGTCATATAACATCCTTAAATAACCTAAAAGCTCCTGAGATGAAACAACAGAAGGATATCCAAGTCAAGGATTTGTTGTCTGTGTAAAGTGATGTTTTCATGACTCCCAAAGCATTTGGAAGATAATTGTAGAACAATTCCTTCTGCCTGAAGCAAATAGAACACTTTAAAAGCATGATGTTAAGTTATGTATTCTTTGATGTACAGACTTTTTTCAGTTGGCCATTTGAGTGAAATGCCTCACAGTGTGGAAGTTGCATTATATATGAATGAGTAGGTGTTCTAAACATTTTGAAAGGTAGTGTATTTCCCCAAAATCTCTGAAAGGAACATTTCCTCAAATTCTGTGTTTGAGAAATTCCTCATTTACATTTTAGTGACTACTAAACTAGAGCTTGGGGCTGAAAGATCTCACATTGACAGTCATTGGAGAGAGTTAGATTTTTTTTTCTTCAATAAAGTGATTGGATGTGGTTTGAAATGAGAATTGCAGACAACTTTTCTAGGAACATGAACATTATAGAAATGTTGATCACGGTAAGTAACAACCTTGTGACAGTGCCAACCAATCAATTACCATAGTTGAAGGATTTTTCCACATTAAATTGTTCATTTTTCTCATTGTAACAGATTCAAATTTTCTATCCCAGCTCTATGGCGGTCTCTTTTGACAACATTACATTACAGTGCTGTTCTCCATGACAGTATGTGTCCCTAATAGACACTAAGAGCTCTATTCAATCAGTATTGCAAGGTAGCAGCAATTGAAATGGCAGTTGGATGCACTCTCAAGCTGATTGAGTAAAGCTTATTATCTGTAGCAGTCACACTGAATCCATTTCATCAGCCAAGCAGCGCTCGTATTAACGGTCTTAACTCATTTCATCCAATTGAATTGACTCATATTTTTATCACTGTGACAGCCTTGAGTCTCTTTTAAGCAGATTTACTTTTTTTTCCATGGAAACTTATGTATTGGTGGCTGGAGCAACATTGATTAACTGATTACATAAAGTAAATACAAAAGCATGATAGAACAATACCTTATTGTCACAAGTGTAGAGGAGTAGGCAGGAGGCAGTCGCAGGTTTTGAACTACTGAATTTATTAAAGCACCAGAGCTTAAAGCGTGACGAAACCCACAGTGCAAAATATAAAGTGCTCAGGAAATAGTAGGAGAGATTCCTCTCAGGAAAACAAGCAACATATACATGACCGACAAAGACAAATGACAGAGGGAGTATAAATATATATACACACAGTGATAGCGTGGGGATTAGAACTAGGTGTGTATAATGATGACGAGACAAGTCCGGGGTTGATGAGTGAAGGGCGTTTGCCAGCAGCAGGTTCGGCAGAAGCTAGAAGGCCGGCGACGCCGAACGCCTGAGCTGGACAGGAGGGGGAGCCAAAGCGAAGGAGTACGCCGGGGCTCCCTCGACGTCCAAGGGAGGCGGACAGTGCGTTGTGGGTTCCAGCACTAGCCAAGGGACCAGCTGCCACCGGCCTGAGGAGAGATACATGAAATGAGGGTGAGATACAGTAATTGACAAGGAGCTGTAATCTGTACGTCACCTCACTGATTCTCCTCAGGACTTTAAACGGCCCCAAAAACCGCGGGCTCAGCTTCCGGCAGGGCAGGCAGAGGGGCAGGTCCTTCGTAGAAAGCCAGACCCTGTCACCGGGGTGAAAGACCGGGGCCACACTGTGGTGACGATCGGCCTGCGCCGTCTGCCGGAACCAATCGTCCATGGCAGGAGCCTTGATCTGACTCCAGTGCCAGGGCTGGCTGATAGCCTAGAACACACTGAAATGGTGTGAGGTTAGTGGATGAGTGACGGATGGAGTTTTGTGTGTATTCTGCCCAAGGCAGAAATGCAGCCCACTCCCCCGGTCGGTCCTGACAGTAACTACAAAGGTACCTACCCAGTTCCTGATTTACCCTTTCCACCTTCCCATTTGATTGGGGACGGTACCCGGAGGTGAGGCTGACTGTGACCCCCAGTCGTTCCATGAAGGCCTTCCAGACACGGGAGGTGAACTGAGGACCACGTTCAGACACAATGTCCTCCGGGATCCCGTAGTGCCGGAAGACGTAAGAGAAGAGAGCCTCCGCGGTCTGCATGGCCGTAGGGAGACCAGGCAGAGGAATCAAACGACAGGCTTTGGAAAAACCGGTCCACAACGACCAGGATGATGGTGTGCCCCTCCGAGGGGGGAAGGTCTGTGACAAAGTCCACGGAGAGATGGGACCATGGTCGTTGTGGAACCGGCAGTGGGTGGAGTTTGCCATTGGGGAGGTGTCTCTGTGTCTTGCTCTGTGTACAGGAGGAGCAGGAGGAGACGTAAACCCGGACGTTCCGGGCCAAGGTGGGCCATCAGTACTTGGCGGAGAGACAGTCGATAGTACGGGCTATACCCGGGTGCCCCGACACAGGTGCTATGTGTGCCCAGGCGAGCAGACGGTCCCGCACATCAGAGGGCACGTAGATATGCCCCTCGGGATAGTCGGCAGGTGAGGGCTCAACGGATGTCCGCGTCCACATTCCACACGACAGGAGCCACAATGCGGGACAGGGGAATAATGGTTGTCACTTCCTCCCTCCGATCCTCTGTGTCATGCACCCGGGACAACGCATCGTCCTTAACGCTCTTAGATCCCGGCCGGTAAGAGAGGATAAAGTCAAACCTGGTGAAGAATAGGGTCCACCTGGCCTGACGCGGGTTCAGCCTCTCCGCTGCTCAAATATACTCCAGGTTCCGGTTGGTCTGTCCAGACAAGGAATGGGTGTTGAGCACCCTCCAGCCAGTGCCGCCATGCCTTCAGCGCCTTCTTGACGGCCAACAACTCACGATCCCCCACGTCGTAATTCCACTCCGCGGGAGACAGCTTCTGTGAGTAGAAGGTGCATGGATGGAGTTTAGGCGGTGATCCAGTACATTGGGAGAGAACAACCCCTACTCCAACCTCGGAGGCATCCACCTCCTCGATGAAGGGCAGAGACAGGTCAGGTTGAGCCAGAACCGGTGCGTTCGTAAACCGTTCCTTTAGCGCACAAAAGGCTTCGTTGGCATCCCCAGTCCAGCGCAGCTGTCGAGGACCTCCCTTCAGGAGGGAGGTGAGAGGGGTCACCACTGTGCTGAAACCCCTAATAAAGCGCCTGAAATAGTTGGAAAAACCTAGGAAGCGCTGCACTTTCTAGATGTTGGAGGGAACAGGCCACGACAGTACTGCACTGACCCTCTGTTCTTCCATCTCCACTTCTGCGGTGGATATCCGAAAGCCCAGGAAGGAGACCGCCTGCTGGAAGAAACGGCACTTCTCTGCCTTGGCGTACAGGTGATGCCCTATCAGCCTCTCCAAAATGGACCTGACATGAGACATGTTGCTCGCGTGTAGTGGAGTACACCAAGATGTTTTCTATGTACACCACTACAGAGCGACCCAACATGTCTCTAAACACCTCGTTAATGAAGGATTGGAACACAGAGGGTGCATTTGTCAGGCTGTAGGGCATTACCCTGTATTCATAGTTACCGGTGCTGGTGCTGAAGGAGGTTTTTCCATTCATCCCCCTCTCTGATGCGCACCAGGTTGTAGGCACTGCGTAAATCTAATTTGGTAAAGTACTTTGCACCGTGCATCTGTTCGATCACATTGGGTATGAGAGGCAGGGGATAACTAAATTTAACCGTAGCCTTATTCAGTGTCCGGTAATCGATACAGGGGAGGAGACCTCCGTCCTTATTCTTTACGAAAAAGAAGCTGGAAGATCCCGGAGAGGTGGATGGACGGAGGAATCCTAGGGCTAGCCCCTCCTGGATATAGACCTCCATGGCTTCGGTCTCTGCATGCGAGAAGGTAGATGTGCCCCACGGGAGGGTAGAACCAGGTAGTAGGTCGATAGTGCAGTCCCATGGGCGATGAGGGGGCAGACACGTTGCACGAGTCTTCAAAAAGCCACCTGTAGGTCCCGGTATTCCTCCGGGATAGGGACATGGCTGGCCTGGTCCGGACTTTCTACGGAGGTGGCACAGATAGACACCGAGAGACACCTCCCCTGACACTCCTGCGACCAACCCAACAACCTCCTCTCTGTCCATGATATACTGGGGTTATGCGACTGTAACCATGGGAGACCTAAAACTAAGGGGTGTGCAGGAGACTCTAAGATGAGGAACGTGATTCGTTCATAGTTGTTGTGATCAACTGTGAGGGAAATGGGAATCGTGGTCTGGCTCACCAGTCCTGATCCTAGGGGACGGTTGTCTAGGGCATGGACTGGGAAAGGGGGTTGTAAAGGGACTAGAGGAATGCGTAAAGATAAGGCCACTGACCGGTCTAGGAAATTGCCTGCAGCACCTGAGTCCACTAGGGCAGGACTCAGTGGGGGACCAAGATAGTCCGGGAAGGTGACAGGGAGGAGGACGGGCTGGGTGGACGGAGAGGAGCAAGGCACGTCCATGCCTACCTGGGAAGGTGCAGGAGCGCTCCTCGACCTGTCGCTTCCTCGCCTGGTTCTCCTTCTGGGACAGGTGTTCCAGGGGTGGTCCGACTCCCCGCAGTAGGAGCAGAGATCCTGTTGATGGCGGCATTGACGTTCCTCTGGTGGAAGGTGCGTCATGCCCAACTCCATGGGCTCAGTCTCGATGGAGGTTCCTGGGAGAGACCCGAACCCCTGGGATGGGCGACGACGGGCACTAAGGAGATTATCCAGGTGGATGGCCATGGCGATGAGCTGGTCCAGTGTGAGGTCCTCATCGCAACAGGCCAGCTCGGTCTGGACGTCCGCCTGTAGCCCGCTGGGGAAAACCGTCAACGGACGCAGTCACCGTCTGGACGCAGTCATTGTCTGGAATTCCAGAACATACTCAGATGCTGTCCTGGACCCCTGGCGCAGACGGAGGAGACAATCACCTCCCTCTCGGCCCTCTGTTGGGTGGTCAAAAATGGCATGGAAGAGTTGACTGAAGCGCTCATGAGACTGTACTTCTGGACCATCCCTCTCCCAAACGGCGTGCGCCCACTCCAGAGCCCGGCCAGTCAGCACTGAAATCACCAAGGCCACCTTGTCCCTCTCGGAGGCCGTCCCAGCATGACGTGCAAGGTGGAGGTCACACTGCAGGAGAAACCCCCTACAGTGAGCTGGGGTGCCGTTGCTGATTGGACCGAGTGATATACAGTGGGGAGAACAAGTATTTGATTCACTGCCGATTTTGCAGGTTTTCCTACTTACAAAGCATGTAGAGGTCTGTAATTTTTATCATAGGTACACTTCAACTGTGAGAGACGGAATCTAAAACAAAAATCCAGAAAATCACATTGTATGATTTTTAAGTAATTAATTTGCATTTTATTGCATACATAAGTATTTGATACATCAGAAAAGCAGAACTTAATATTTGGTACAGAAACCTTTGTTTGCAATTACAGAGATCATATGTTTCCTGTAGGTCTTGACCAGGTTTGCACACACTGCAGCAGGGATTTTGGCCCATACAGACCTTCTCCAGATCCTTCAGGTTTCGGGGCTGTCGCTGGGCAATACGGACTTTCAGCTCCATCCAAAGATTTTCTATTGGGTTCAGGTCTGGAGACTGGCTAGGCCACTCCAGGACCTTGAGATGCTACTTACGGAGTCACTCCTTAGTTGCCCTTGCTGTGTGTTTTGGGTCGTTGTCATGCTGGAAGACCCAGCCACGACCCATCTTCAATGCTCTTACTGAGAGAAGGAGGTTGTTGGCCAAGATCTCGTGATACATGGCCCCATCCATCCTCCCCTCAATACGGTGCAGTCGTCCTGTCCCCTTTGCAGAAAATCATCCCCAAAGAATTATGTTTACACCTCCATACTTCACGGTTGGGATGGTGTTCTTGGGGTTGTACTCATCCTTTTTCTTCCTCCAAACACGGCGAGTGGAGTTTAGACTAAAAAGCTCTATTTTTGTCTCATCAGACCACATGACCTTCTCCCATTCCTCCTCTGGATCATCCAGATGGTCATTGGCAAACTTCAGACGGGCCTGGACATGCGCTGGCTTGAGCAGGGGGACCTAGCGTGCGCTGCAGGATTTTAATCCATGACGGCGTAGTGTGTTACTAATGGTTTTCTTTGAGACTGTGATCCCAGCTCTCTTCAGGTCATTGACCATGTCCTGCCATGTAGTTCTGGGCTGATCCCTCACCTTCCTCATGATCATTGATGCCCCACGAGGTGAGATCTTGCATGGAGCCCCAGACCGAGGGTGATTGACTGTCATCTTGAACTTCTTCCATTTTCTAATAATTGCGCCAACAGTTGTTTCCTTCTCACCAAGCTGCTTGCCTATTGTCCTGTAGCCCATCCCAGCCTTGTGCAGGTCTACAATTGTATCCCTGATGTCCTTACACAGCTCTCTGGTCTTGGCCATTGTGGAGAGGTTGGAGTCTGTTTGATTGAGTGTGTGGACAGGTGTCTTTTATACAGGTAACGAGTTCAAACAGGTGCAGTTAATACAGGTAATGAGTGGAGAACAGGAGGGCTTCTTAAAGAAAAACTAACAGGTCTGTGAGAGCCGGAATTCTTACTGGTTGGTAGGTGATAAATACTTATGTCATGCAATAAAAAGCAAATTCATTACTTAAAAATCATACAATGTGATTTTCTGGATTTTTGTTTTAGATTCCGTCTCTCACAGTTGAAGTGTACCTATGATAAAAAGTACAGACCTCTACATGCTTTGTAAGTAGGAAAACCTGCAAAATCGGCAGTGTATAAAATACTTGTTCTCCCCACTGTAGATGGTGGTGGGGTGGCTAGAACGACCGTGAGGAGCTGGGAAGGTGGAGGTGTAGACTGCAGTTGGCGTACGGTCCGGATCACCTCGTCCATGGCAGTCCCGAGGTGCTCCAGGCACGAGTCATAGGTTTAGAACTACTGAATTTATTAAAGCACCATAGCTTAAAGCGGGACGAAACCCACAGTACAAAATATAAAGTACTCAGGAAATAGTAGGAGAGATTCCTCTAAGGAAAATAAGCAACATATACAATGACCGACAAAGACAAATGACAGAGGGAGTACAGTATATATACGGTGATAGAGTGGGGATTGGAACAAGGTGTGTGTAATGATGACGAGACAAGTCCGGGGTTGATGCGTGAAGGGCGTTTGCCAGCAGCAGGTTCGGCAGCAGCTAGAAGGCCGGCGACGCCAAACGCCTGAGCTGGACAGGAGGGGAAGCTAAAGCGAAGGCAGGTGTGACACATCACAAATACAGTGCATGCAATGTTGTTTTCTTTTCTCTCACTGGATAAAGGGCATTGTAAACCGTCACAATTCCACTGTGGTATTTCCAGTGGCAGGTTAGCTTTATGTTATTTGTGCTATAAACATAGCTAGGTTTTCTACAAAATGGATTTGCTGTTTCAATGTCATTCACCTTACAGGTAAACTAAAGCAACCATACACCCATGTAGAGTGAACATTATTAACTTGTAAAAAGTAGTGCACTTCATAGGGAATAGGGTGCCATTTGGGACATAGACAGAATATTGAGCTGTTGACACTTCTACAGAGGAGAGACATTACTAATAGCAAGGCTCTGTCTGGGACCAATCATACAGAATATTGTATTCTGCAATACGACTGTCTGGAAGACAATAATATTGGAAAGTTGAGAGTCAACCGCTCATCCATTTTGGATTAACTTGTGTATCTCAAGGTCTTTAACAATTTGGATAATTTCACTATGACATTGTTAGTCACTGAAGTAAAACACTGAAAACGCATGGCTAGTTAAGGGAGCAATAAGGAATGAGAGCCCATGGGTATATTGTGAATAGAAATGACGAGTTAGAGAATTTCTCGGAACACAATTCTCATTTTAAGCTTCTTTACAAGTCTCAATAATACAGAGAGAAGAGAAGGAGAAACCACTCGAAGGAGTGACTCAGCTAACGGTACAGTGCCTTGCAAAAGTATTCATCCCCCTTGGCATTTTTCCTATTTTGTTGCATTACAACCTGTATTTTTAAAAGATTTTTATTTGGATTTCATATAATAGACATACACAAAATAGTCCAAATTGGTGAAGTGAAATGAAAAAAAGAACTTGTTTCAAAAAATTCTGGAAAAAAATAATGGGAAAGTGGTGCGTGCATATGTATTCACCCCCTTTGCTATGAAGCCCCTAAATAAGATCTGGTGCAACCAACTACCTTCAGAAGTCACATAATTAGTTAAATAAAGTCCACCTGTGTGCAATCTAAGTGTCACATGATCTGTCACATGATCTCAGTATATATACACCTGTTATGAAAGGCCCCAGAGTCTGCAACACCACTAAGCAAGGGGCATCACCAAGCAAGCGGCACCATGAAGACCAAGGAGCTCTCCAAACAGGTCAGGGACAAAGTTGTGGAGAAGTACAGATCAGGGTTGGGTTATAAATAAATATCTGAAACATTGAACATCCCACGGAGCACCACTAAATCCATTGTAAAAAAAAATTGAAAGAATATGTCTCCACAACAAACCTGCCAAGAGAAGGCCAACCACCAAAACTCACGGAAAAGGCAAGGGGGGCATTAATCAGAGAGGCAACAAAGAGCCCAAAGATAACCCTGAAGGAGCTGCAAAGCTACACAGCGGAGATTGGAGTATCTGTCCATAGGACCACTTTAAGCCATAAACTCCACACAGCTGGGCTTTACGGAAGAGTGGCCAGAAAAAAAGCCATTGCTTAAAGAAAAACATAAGCAAACACGTTTGGGGTTCGCCAAAAGCCATGTGGGAGACTCCCCAAACATATGGAAGAAGGTACTCTGGTCAGATGAGACTAAAATTGAGCTTTTTGGCCATCAAGGAAAACGCTATGTCTGGTGCAAACCCAACACCTCTCATCACCCCGAGAACACCATCCCCACAGTGAAGCATGATGGTGGCAGCATCATGATGTGGGGATGTTTTTCATCGGCAGGGACTGGGAAATTAGTCAGAATTGAAGGAATGATGGATGGCGCTAAATACAGGGAAATTCTTGAGTGAAACCTGTTTCAGTCTTCCAGAGATTTGAGACTGGGATGGAGGTTCACCTTCCAGCAGGACAATGACCCTAAGCATACTGCTAAAGCAACACTCGAGTGGTTTGAGGGGAAACATTTAAATGTCTTGGAATGTCCTAGTCAAAGCCTAGACCTCAATCCAATTGAGAATCTGTGGTAGGACTTAAAGATTGCTGTACACCAACGGAACCCATCCAACTTGAAGGAGCTGGAGCAGTTTTGCCTTGAAGAATGGACAAAAATCCCAGTGGCTAGATGTGCCAAGCTTATAGAGACATACTGTACCCCAAGAGACTTGCAGCTGTAATTTCTACAAAAGGTGGCTCTACAAAGTATTGATTTTGGGGGGGGGGTTGAATACTTTCGCAAGCCATTATAGATCTCATTTTACTGTATAGATTTTTTAAAATATTGATGTCATAAATGTATCATTTGTTCATTTCTTAATTAAAAATGTAGTTATTTGATACATTTGACATTGTAAAACCTAAAGCTAATTTACCAACATTTCAGAAAATGTATACAGTGGGGGAAAAAAGTATTTAGTCAGCCACCAATTGTGCAAGTTCTCCCACTTAAAAAGATGAGAGAGGCCTGTAATTTTCATCATAGGTACATGTCAACTATGACAGACAAATTGAGAAAAAAAATCCAGAAAATCACATTTTAGGATTTTTAATGAATTTATTTGCAAATTATGGTGGAAAATAACAAGCAATATTTCTGGATCTCACAGACCTGTAACTTCTTCTTTAAGAGGCTCCTCTGTCCTCCACTCGTTACCTGTATTAATGGCACCTGTTTGAACTTGTTATCAGTATAAAAGACACCTGTCCACAACCTCAAACAGTCACACTCCAAACTCCACTATGGCCAAGACCAATGAGCTGTCAAAGGACACCAGAAACAAAATTGTAGACCTGCACCAGGCTGGGAAGACTGAATCTGCAATAGGTAAGCAGCTTGGTTTGAAGAAATCAACTGTGGGAGCAATTATTAGGAAATGGAAGACACACAAGACCACTGATAATCTTCCTCGATCTAGGGCTCCACGCAAGATCTCACCCCGTGGGGTCAAAATGATCACAAGAACGGTGAGCAAAAATCCCAGAACCACACGGGGGGACCTAGTGAATGACCTGCAGAGAGCTGGGACCAAAGTACCAAAGCCTACCATCAGTAACACACTACGCCGCCAGGGACTCAAATCCTGCAGTGCCAGACGTGTCCCCCTGCTTAAGCCAGTACATGTCCAGGCCCGTCTGAAGTTTGCTAGAGTGCATTTGGATGATCCAGAAGAGGATTGGGAGAATGTCATATGGTCAGATGAAACCAAAATAGAACTTTTTGGTAAAAACTAAACTCGTCATGTTTGGAGGACAAAGAATGCTGAGTTGCATCCAAAGAACACCATACCTACTGTGAAGCATGGGGGTGGAAACATCATGCTTTGGGGCTGTTTTCCTGCAAAGGGACCAGGACGACTGATCCGTGTAAAGGAAAGAATGAATGGGGCCATGTATTGTGAGATTTTGAGTGAAAACCTCCTTCCATCAGCAAGGGCATTGAAGATGAAACGTGGCTGGGTCTTTCAGCATGACAATGATCCCAAACACACCGCCCGGGCAACGAAGGAGTGGCTTCATAAGAAGCATTTCAAGGTCCTGGAGTGGCCTAGCCAGTCTCCAGATCTCAACCCCATAGAAAATCTTTGGAGGGAGTTGAAAGTCTGTGTTGCCCAGCGACAGCCCCATAACATCACTGCTCTAGAGGAGATCTGCATGGAGGAATGGGCCAAAATACCAGCAACAGTGTGTGAAAACATTGTGAAGACTTACAGAAATGTTTGACCTGTGTTATTGCCAACAAAGGGTATATAACAAAGTATTGAGAAACTTTTGTTATTGACCAAATACTTATTTTCCACCATAATTTGCACATAAATTCATTAAAAATCCTACAATGTGATTTTCTGGATTTTTTTTTCTCAATTTGTCTGTCATAGTTGACGTGTACCTATGATGAACATTACAGGCCTCTCTCATCTTTTTAAGTGGGAGAACTTGCACAATTGGTGGCTGACTAAATACTTTTTTCCCCCACTGTATATAGTTTTTTTAAATGAAACTCTTCAATTGGGCATTATAGATATGAGTCATATCTAGTGCTGCAGCTGGAACATCCATGCCATCTCATCACCTCCAATAACTCAGGATGAAACCAGGAGTGACATGCATTACATTTACATTTTAGCAGACGCTCTTATCCAGAGCGACTTACAGTTAGTGAGTGCATACATTATTGTTAGAGTATTTATTTATTTTTTCATACCCCCCTTTGGGAATCGAACCCACAACCCTTGCGTTGCAAACACAATGCTCTACCAACTGAGCTACATCCCTGCCGGCCATTCCCTCCCCTACCCTGGACGACGCTGGGCCAATTGTGCGCCGCCCCATAGGTCTCCCGGTCGCGGCTGGCTACGACAGAGCCTGGATTACTCATTACTGATTACTGATGACAAACACTCAGCTCTGCTCAGCTCAGCCTATCTGTTTTAGGACAGTGTTATGACGAGTTTCTCTGGTATCAAGTAATTCATGATGCAAGAAGTTATTTAACACTTAGATGGAGAGGTGATGCAAAGTATTTAATTGATGGCAGGTGCTTTGCCTCTTGTCATCCGAACACTGGACAAAGGAAATCTCTCAGTTTATATACTTCATGTTACACGTTTCTTCAACAACATCTGGTAACCATCAGTGGGCAGTCCCCACTCTGATGTTATTACCTTGTACCCCAAGTCAGTATATTCCATCTATCAATCATTCTAAGATAAACCCCAGTAAGCTCCCTCAACATAATGGAATCCTTGGCATTCAGACTCTGTGGCACCAAGAGTTACCTATCTAAGAGATTTAACTTTGTTCCCACAACACCATGACAAGACGTTATATCAGACAGCAATGGGCAGGAGACTGTGACACACTACAGGGTCAATCAGTCAGAGGACAGAGAGGTGAGCTGGGGAGGACAGTGCATGAAGGGCAGGCAACTTTATAATACTCTTACATGATCCAGCATTTTAATTAATAATAAATAATAATATGCCATTTAGCAGACGTTTTTATCCAAAGCGACTTACAGTCATGCAGGCATACATTTTTGTGTATGGGTGGTCCCGGGAATCGAACCCACTACCCTGGCATTACAAGCGCCGTGCTCTACCAGCTGAGCTACAGAGGACCACAATTACATTTAGATACAACAGGAACCTTATCATCTTAATGCAACTGAAGTTGAAACTTTTACATTTGGCATGCACTACGTACAGTGCCTTCGGAAAGTATTTAGTCCCCTTGACTTTTTTCACATTTTGTTACGTTACAGCCTTATTCTAAAATGGATTAAATAAATAAACAATCCTCTGCATTCCACACACACTACCCCATAATGACAAAGTGAAAACGGGTAAAAAAAATTTTTTTTAAATGTATTTAAAATAAAACAGGAAGTACCTTATTTACCTAAGTATTCAGACCCTTTTCTATAAGACTAGAAATTAAGCTCAGGTGCATCCTGTTTCCATTAATCATCCTTGAGATGTTTCTACAACTTGATTGGTGTCCACCTGTGGGAATTGTCCGTAGAGCTCCGAGACGGATTGTGTCGAGGCACAGATCTGGGGAAGGGTACAAAAATTATTCTGCAGCATAGAAGGTCCCCAAGAACAGTGGCCTCCATCATTCTTAAATGGAAGAAGTTTTGAACCACCAAGACTCTTCCTAGTGCTGGCCGCCTGGCCAAACTGAGCAATCGGGGGAGAAGGGCCTTGGTCAGGGAGGTGACCAAGAACAGCATTATGCTGTGGGGATGTTTTTCAGTGGCAGGGACTGGGAGACTAGTCAGGATCGAGGCAAAGATGAATGGAGCCTGAAGTACAGAGAGATCCTTGATGAAAACCTGCTCCAGAGAGCTCAAGACCCCAGACTGGGGCGAAGGTTCACCTTCCAACAGCACAACAACCCTAAGCACACAGCCAAGACAACGCAGGAGTGGCTTCGGGACAAGTCTCTGAATGTCCTTGAGTGGCCCAGCCAGAGTCCGGACTTGAATCCAATCAAACATCTCTGGAGAGACCTGAAAATAGCTGAGCATCCAACCTGACAGTGCTTGAGAGGATCTGCAGAGAGGAATGGGTGAAACTCCCCAAATACAGGTGTGCCAAGCTTGTAGCGTCCTAACCAAGAAGACTCGAGGCTGAAATCGCTGCCAAAGGTGCTTCAACAAAGTACTGAGTAAAGGGTCTGAATACATATATAAATGTTTTTTCTTTGTCATTATGGGGTATTGTGTGTAGATTAATGAGGGGATAAAAAAAAAATGTTTGAATAAGGCTGTAACGTAACAACATTTGGAAAAAGTCAAGGGGTCTGAATACTTTCCGAATGCACTGTATGTATTGATGATTATTGATAAACAACTATACTTGTTTTAAAAATTCTGGACCAAAACATGAATACACAGATCAGAGAGGATCTGTCTGTGAATCTAAAGTTGCACTAATAGTAAGTAGAGATCTGGCATTTGTTATGCACTGCTTAGGTCACAACACTGTCCTATAAGCCTGTTAACAAGAAGCTTAAACCCAGATAGATGATTATCCAGCAGAGGATAGTGCCTCTTCAGCAGAGGAGAGATGCTGATAACCCTCATGTCAGTTATTTCTATACTGAAAGAGTTGATGATAACACCATTGTGTTGACAACTCCATTGTGTCCTCCTCCCAGAGTGCAAAGAACCTTGGCGTGACCCTGGACAACACCCTGTTGTTCTCCGCTAACATCAAAGCGGTGACCCGATCCTGCAGGTTCATGCTCTACAACATTCGCAGAGTACGACCCTACCTCACACAGAAAGCGGCACAGGTCCTAATCCATGCACTTGTCATCTCCCGTCTGGATTTCTGCAACTCGCTGTTGGCTGGGCTCCCTGCCTGTACCATTAAACCCCTAGAACTTATCCAGAATGCTGCAGCCCGTCTGGTGTTCAACCTTCCCAAGTTCTCTCATGTCACCCCGCTCCTCCGCACACTCCACTGGCTTCCAGTTGAGGCTTGCATCTACTACAAGACCATGGTGCTTGCCTACGGAGCTGTGAGGGGAACGGCACCTCCTTACCTTCAGGCTCTGATCAGACCCTACACCCAAACGAGGGCACTACGTTCATCCACCTCTGGCCTGCTAGCCCCCCTACCTCTACGGAAGCACAGTCCCGCTCAGCCCAGTCAAAGCTATTTGCTGCTCTGGCACCCCAATGGTGGAACAAGCTCCCCCACGACACCAGGACAGCGGAGTCACTGACCACCTTCCGGAGACACTTGAAACACTACCTCTTTAAGGAATACCTGGAATAGTATAAAAGTAATCCTTCTACCCCTCCATCCCCCAACCCCCATAAAAAAAAAGTGGTTGTCCCACTGGCTATCATAAGTTGAATGCACCAATTTGTAAGTCGCTCTGGATAAGCGCGTCTGCTAAATGATGTAAATGTAAATAACACACTTTACTGTTGTTTAGGTGAGAAATGACCTCATTGAAATATTAGATAGTGTTAGATGATATTAGATAATATTAGATACAGTGGCTGCATCCCAAATGGCACCCTATTCCCTATACTGTACAGTGCACTACTACTAGCCCTATGGGTCCTGGTCAAAAGTAGTGCACTATAGGAAGTTGGGTGCCATTTGGGATGCCAGTGAAACGGCCACTGCAACCATACTGACTGGTTCACGAATCTATGGAATATTTAAACCCACACATTAACCAATATCACACAGAGTCAAAGACAAAATGAGGGCACATTGTCCAAATCACTGACTGAGCAGCACTGGAACAAATTATTGCACAATGCACAGGAGCTGCATCTCTTTGCAAAGCCATGTAATATAAGAAGACTGAGCATTTTAAATGTCCTCCAAATCTAATTGGGCCTCGTCTTAATCCATTGGCATGTTATTGTTGGACAATAAACAACTGAAAAATGGGCAATTACTTCAAATCGCTGCAGGACATGGTAATAGTTATTGGCACACAAGGTTCTCACTCTGTACAGCCAATCCCAATTGCAATAGAATACAATTTGTGGTCTGTGCCCCATTTACAAATCGGGTAATAAATCGGGATATAAATGTATGATTAAGTGTGTCAATAAATAGGTGGACGCTAAACATGGAGGGGTTGGTGACATGAGGGAAGGATTCCTCCAGACTCTGTCTGACTCTGTACACTTCAGGGCAAATACATACAATACATTTTTTGTGTCACACACCAGATAGTCCTGAGTTGTTTTTAACATGATTTAAAGGATGCTGTTTTGCCAGGCAGACCAAACCTCCTGCAATACATTTCAGTGACTAATGGCAACATAATTAAATAAAGCTGGTTTTTCATTTGATTAGAGAACCATTTTATTGGAACTTCTTCTAGATTTCAGACAGCCAATCAAGATTTTTGTATTGGGACTGACAAAATAAAAACTCAGTAGCCAGAGGCAGGGTTGTTTCCCCCTATGGGAATAATATTAAACTATTGGCTAAGGTCGTTGATTTCAGTTATTGATAGGGATCAGACCAAGTTAAGTGCACAGATTAGGAACTGTAGCATTGATTCTACTCAGTGGGGGACCAAGATAGTCCGGGAAGGTGACAGGGAGGAGGACGGGCTGGGTGGACAGAGAGGATCAAGGCACGTCCATGCCTACCTGGGAAGGTGCAGGAGCGCTCCTCGGCCTGTCGCTTCCTCCTCTGGTTCTCCTTCTGGGACAGGTGTTCCAGGGGTGGTCCGACTCTCCGCAGTACGAGCAGAGATCCTGTTGACGGCGGCGTTGACGTTCCTCTGGGGGAAGGTGCGTCGTGCCCCCCTCCATGGGCTCAGTCTCGCTGGAGGTTCCTGGGGGGGGTGAATACTTTCGCAAGCCACTGTAGTTCTGGGTAATTCAATGAGACAATTTTTCTCTTTAAAATGCATACCAAACAAAAACCATTGATTGAAAAGTTTAACAAACCATATAACTCTATGCACAAGGACAACCTTTAACAATTTCCACTGAACATTTTACAAAAACACATTTACAGGAATAACTGCGCACATACAACGTTTGTTAACAGAATAAAACTGAGGGATATTTTACCATAATGCTATTACCAAATCTTTGCATCTGCAGTTTTTCCAGTAAATGTATTTATTTATTTATTTACTGTGTACATTTTAAAGTGAAGAATCGGAGTCTCAGCTTAATTCTGTTACCATGGAATTGCACTTCTGCATCTACACAGTACTGTGCTAAAACGGTACGATCCTGTATGAGTGGGTGGTTCAGGGAATTTAAGTTAACATAATATCATAAGACATAATAAAGGAAAGCATTCATGACCGTGGTCCTTATTTCTTTGTAGTAATAATTTAATTTAAGTTAGGGTTGTGTAATGGAGTTAAGAACATGCCATATTGTGCAGCCCTAGTTTGAGTATTCCACTATTTAAAAACTAATTACAGAGAATTAAAGCACCATTAACAAAAATTAAAGCAACAACCATAGCAAAGTACTGTACAGTAATTCAATTTTGGCAGTTTCGAAAAACTCCATTAACACAGTCAGTGACATCTGAATTATGTGTCCTTTTAGACAAAATTAAAAACAAACAAGCAAGGCTCTTTTTAAATGTAACAACCACTTATAACGTAATGCACCAAGCATTGTTTTTTTCTCCCCATCTCAAGTACTTAAATGTTTTTTATCCAACCAAATAGAGACTGGGAGTGGTGGAATTGAATGCATAATGAAAAGCTCAGCTCAGGTTTCCTTGATAGCTGTGGAACAAATCCCCCTGCTGGGCTTGCTAATTAGTTTAACTTGAGTGCGCAGCCATTTTCTTCCCCATTCACATATTAATTTCATGCAAATGGATATTCGCAGTGGAGCCCGGGCAAAAAACAACATGTTCCCTGCAATTCCAATTTGCCGTTATCACATGAAAACATTGTGACATTGTTTATCTGCTGTCCACACCGTTGCCTGGTGATCTGTAGTTACAGAGACTGTGTTAGCTAGAACAAGGCTATGGGTACACCCCTGGCAGTGAGGTTACCTTTCCAGAAAAGAGACAGATAGAGACTCTCCGACGACAGAGAGTGAGTGGTACCTTGGCAAGATCTGCTCTGCTCTCCATATGTTCAAGCCTGGCCTGGCTAGCCCCACATAGGCCCACTAATCAGTTAGCGATTTACACTACTTAAGAGTGCAGCCGTTCAATCCAAATCAATAGTGTTTTTATTGTTGGTCCTATATGGCCCCTACTTCTCTGTTGCTACAGCCTCAGAACAATGAGTAGATGGTTCTGGAACTGGTGGTTCTGGAACTGTAAATTAGGAAGGATCAATAACCTCACAAAGAGACATTGGATTTCTCAGAGTTCTACTGTGTTGTAGTGGTCGTTTGATTGGTGTATTTTATGGATGGGGGGCAGAGAGAGAGCCCTATTATAGCCTCACGGGAGCGTACGGTGCGGTGCAAATTCAGCCATGAAAGCCGTCTGTCCACTCAACAAGGCAAGGGGTTATGAGCAAACACCCAACAGGCGCTAGAGAAATGGATCCCCCTACAGCACAACAGCCTAACACTCACACTGTAAAAAAGCCAACTTAACCAATTGCTTATTCAGCATTATTCTGTGAGTTAGGTAGACGTCAGAAGGACAAGAAATGTAACTAATGTGTGAACGTTTGTTCACTCAACAAACTTTGCTCACAGTGAGCTAAACGTATAAAAACTTGTTGAGTCGAATTACAAATTCATATTTACCTTTGGAAGGTAACACTGTATGTTGGTTCAGCTATATATGCCCAAGGTGGTGAGGGTAGGCAACAACACATCCGCCTTGCTGACCCTCAACACGGGGGCCTCTCAGGGGTACGTGCTTAGTCCCCCCCTGAACTCCCTGTTCACACATGACTACGTGGCCGCACACGACTCCAACACCATCATTAAGTTTGCTCCAGCCACCCAAGTCATAGACTGTTCTCTCTGCTACCGCAAGGCAAGTGGTACCGATGCACCAAGTCTGGAACCAACAAGACCCTGAACAGCTTCTACCCGCAAGCCATAAGACTGCTAAATAGTTAACTAAATAGTTACACGGACTATCTACACTGCTCAAAAAAATAAAGGGAACACTTAAACAACACAATGTAACTCCAAGTCAATCACACTTCTGTGAAATTAAAAACTGTCCACTTAGGAAGCAACACTGATTGACAATACATTTCACATGCTGTTGTGCAAATGGAATAGACAACAGGTGGAAATTATAGGCAATTAGCAAGACACCCCCAATAAAGGACTGGTTTTGCAGGTGGTGACCTCAGACCACTTCTCAGTTCCTATGCTTCCTGGCTGATGTTTTGGTCACTTTTGAATGCTGGCGGTGCTTTCACTCTAGTGGTAGCATGAGACGGAGTCTACAACCCACTCAAGTGGCTCAGGTAGTGCAGCTCATCCAGGATGGCACATCAATGCGAGCTGTGGCAAGAAGGTTTGCTGTGTCTGTCAGCGTAGTGTCCAGAGCATGGAGGCGCTACCAGGAGACAGGCCAGTACATCAGGAGACGTGGAGGAGGCCGTAGGAGGGCAACAACCCAGCAGCAGGACTGCTACCTCCGCCTTTGTGCAAGGAGGAGCAGGAGGAGCACTGCCAGAGCCCTGCAAAATGACCTCCAGCAGGCCACAAATGTGCATGTGTCTGCTCAAACGGTCAGAAACAGACTCCATGAGGGTGGTATGAGGGCCCGACGTCCACAGGTGGGGGTTGTGCTTACAGCCCAACACCGTGCAGGACGTTTGGCATTTGCCAGAGAACACCAAGATTGGCAAATTCGCCACTGGCGCCCTGTGCTCTTCACAGATGAAAGCAGGTTCACACTGAGCACATGTGACAGACTCTGGAGACGCTGTGGAGAATGTTCTGCTGCCTGCAACATCCTCCAGCATGACCGGTTTGGCGGTGGGTCAGTCATGGTGTGGGGTGGCATTTCTTTGGGGGGGCCGCACAGCCCTCCATGTGCTCACCAGAGGTAGCCTGACTGCCATTAGGTACCGAGATGAGATCCTCAGACCCCTTGTGAGACCATATGCTGGTGCGGTTGGCCCTGGGTTCCTCCTAATGCAAGACAATGCTAGACCTCATGTGGCTGGAGGGTGTCAGCAGTTCCTGCAAGAGGAAGGCATTGATGCTATGGACTGGCCCGCCCGTTCCCCAGATCTGAATCCAATTGAGCACATCTGGGACATCATGTCTCACTCTATCCACCAACGCCACGTTGCACCACAGACTGTCCAGGAGTTGGCGGATGCTTTAGTCCAGATCTGGTAGGAGATCCCTCAGGAGACCATCCACCACCTCATCAGGAGCATGCCCAGGCGTTGTAGGGAGGTCATACAGGCACGTGGAGGCCACACACACTACTGAGCCTCATTTTGACTTGTTTTAAGGACATTACATCAAAGTTGGATCAGCCTGTAGTGTGGTTTTCCACTTTAATTTTGAGGGTGACTCCAAATCCAGACCTCCATGGGTTGATAAATTTGATTTCCATTGATAATTTTTGTGTGATTTTGTTGTCAGCACATTCAACTATGTAAAGAAAAAAGTATTTAATAAGATTATTTCATTCATTCAGATCTAGGATGTGTTATTTTAGTGTTCCCTTAATTTTTTTGAGCAGTGTACATTGGCCCCCTTCTCTTTTGACTCATCACAAACGCTGCTGCTACTGCTTATTATCTATCCTGTTGCCTCGTCATTTTACCCCTACCTATATGTACATATCTACCTCCATTACCACGTACCCTTGCACATGGACTCGGTACTGGTACCCTGTGTATATAGCCAAATTATCACTCATTGTGTATTTATTCCTTGCGTTATTATCTTTCTATTATGTTTATATTTTTCTCTCTGCATTGTTGGGAAGGGCCCATAAGTAAACATTTCATAGTTAGTCTACACCTGTTGTTTTCGAAGCTTGTGACAAATTACATTTGATTTGATTTTAAATGTTGAGCAATCTCACAATCCTATTACAATTGGAAGCGCTTGAGTAAATGAGGGATACAAAGTATATTGAAAGCAGGTGCTTCCACGCAGTTAATTAGGCAATTAACATCCCATCATGCTTAGGGTCATGTATAAAAATGCTGGGCAGGCCATTTTTTGGGGGCTACCATGGCTAGGGTGACAATGCCCCCATCCACAGGGCATGAGTGGTCACTGAATGGTTTGATGAGCATGAAAATGTTGTAAACCATATGGCATGTCAGTCTCAGTCACCAGAGCTCAACCCAATTGAACACTTATGGGAGATTCTGGAGGGGTGCCTGAGTGTTTTCCACCGCTATCAACAAAACAACAGATTATGGAATTTTTCATGGAAGAATGGTGTCGCATCCCTCCAATAGAGTTCCAAACATTTGTAGAATCTATGCCAAGATGCACTGCAGCAGTTCTGGCTCGTGGTGGCCCAACGCCTTATTAAGACACTTTATGTTAGTGTTTCCTTTATTTTGGCAGTTACCTGAATGTTCACTCAACCTAAAATTCTAAGTTGAGTGAACATACAATTTAACTTAAAAATGTATGTTGGTTCAGCTATATGCCTAAATGTTGCGCAAACTCACAATCCTATTGCAACTGGTTGCCTTTCTTTTAACAGTGCAGGAAAACAACAATGACTGCATCCCAAATGGCACCCTATTCCCTAAATAGTGACAAGGCCCAAAGGGCTCTGGTCAAAAGTAGTGCACTATAGAGGAAATAGGGTGCCATTTGGGATGAGCTCAACATCCATGGAAGCCTATTGATTTCCAACAATGACGACAACAACATAAACTTAGGCTCTGAGTGGTCCCCTAAGGCACAGGCACTCACAGCAGCCGCCACTGTGTTTGTTTCTCTGGGATAATATGCATTGTATAATGACTATAGTCATTGGCACATGAGACCCTTTGCTGCAGAACAGATGTGCTGCTTCCTTACAGCAGTGTCTCTCAGGTGCGCCTCTCTCTCTCTCTCTCTCTCTCTCTCTCTCTCTCTCTCTCTCTCTCTCTCTCTCTCTCTCTCTCTCTCTCTCTCTCTCTCTCTCTCTCTCTCTCTCTCTCTCTCTCTCTCTCTCTCTCTCTCAATTTATAGCGCTATTATAGCAGACTATAACCACAGTTTTACTGCATTAATTTATAGTAATCGTAAAAGATGTATCACCTTTTCTAAAATAATGGGTCTTACAAGGTACACGTTAGGCATACCTTCTAGAACAACAATCATTGCCACTGATGCAATCGTTCGGTCGAATTAGGGATTATATTTGATGATTTTCCAACAGAACAGAGGCTGTAGGCTCCCACAGATATTTAAAGGGATGGTCGTTATGGAAGAGAGCCCATTTGGTCTCTGGGCCTCAAGGTGACATTGAGCATCCACAATAATGCAATGGTGGCATGCTACTAAACACATTTTTATGTATCCTTAATTTATCCAGGTGAGTTCCATTAAGATATTAATCTATTTTCAATGCAGCTCTCTGACCAAGAGGTAGCAGCATAAACACCAACAGCATTTAAAAACAGTAGCATTTAAAAACAGTACGACCATTGTGTTCTTCAGGGTGACCCTCACAATGACTACAATTATATAATTAATTGGACAGTAAATGGAGATCTGAAGCTTCACAACCACTACTCTCACAGCATGCAGTGGTTCCTCTCCTCCACTACAAAGACAGAAGCATCATTTATTTAACTTATCATCACCTCCTATCACAGTTAGTTCACAGTAGGAGCCTTCACAGATGAGCATATGAAGCCCATCAACAGTTCTATTGGAGCGCTCTCTCTTTCACTCTTTTTATGTCCCTCTTTCTTTGTGTGGCTCCCTCCTGTCTTTCTTTATCTCTCTCAGTCCCCCTTTCTCTATTTTCTGTCATTCCTTTTGCTCTGTCCCCTCTCTTCTACTCTCACTGTATCACTATCTTTCTCCCCCTACTCTATCGCTTGACCCTTTTTCACTATCTCTTTTGTCTCTTGCCCCTCTCACCTCCCTCTCCCAGTCAGATATATTATATTGAGGTTGGAGCAGTGTTCTAGACTTCCTGACATGCCTTTGTGCGGTGGGAGGGACACTGTGAGCAGACATCACCTGTGAGTTTTATTTCTGCCTCAGTGGCTTCTGGAGTTGTTTGGACCTGAGCGTGATCACAACTCACGCACAGCAAGACCACTGAAGAGGGGCTCACCCTCTGACCCTCCACTGGCCTGGCCCTCCACTGCCCTGTCTCACCCCGCTGGGAGAGAGAGAGGGAGAGAGATGGAGAGAGAGGAGAGAGAAGGAGAGAGGGAATAAGAGAGAGAGAGAGGAGTGAGAGAGAGAGAGAGAGAGAGAGAGAGAGAGAGAGAGAGAGAGAGAGAGAGAGAGAGAGAGAGAGCATACAACATTATACAATCCATGTACATAAACTTAAAGTGTGCAGTTAAAATTGCCAAAAAATACACATATTTCTTTCCACAGAGCTGTGGGGTGAGAAAGGGATGCAGCTTGAGCCCAACCCTCTTCAACATACTGTATGTATAAATGAATTGGTGAGGGCACTAGAACAGTCTGCAGCACCCGGCCTCACCCTACTAGAATCTGAAGTCAAATGTCTACTGTTTGCTGATGATATGGTGCTTCTGTCCCCAACCAAGGAGGGCCAACAGCAGCACCTAGATATTCTGCACAGATTCTGTCAGACCTGGGCCCTGAGAGTGAATTTCAGTAAGACAAAAATGATAGTGTTCCAAAAAAGGTCCAGTTGCCAGGACCACAGATACAAATTCCATCTAGACACCGTTGCCCTAGAGCACACAAAAAATGATACCTACCTTGGCCTAAACATCAGCACTACAGGTAACTTCCACGAAGCTGTGAACGATCTGAGAGACAAGACAAAAAAGGCCTTTTACGTCTTCAAAAGGAACATACAATTCGACATCTCTATTAGGATCTGGCTAAAAATACTTGAATCAGTTATAGAACCCATTGCCCTATATGATTGTGAGGTATGGGGTCCACTCACCAACCAAGAATTCACTAAATGGGACAAACACCAAATTGAGACTCTGCATTCAGAATTCTGCAAGACCAGAATTAGGACGATACCCGCTAATTATCCAAATCCAGAAAAGAGCTGTTATATTCTACCACCACCTGAAAGGAAGCGATTCCCAAACCTTCCATAACAAAGCCATCACCTACATAGAGATTAATCTAGAGAAGAGTCCCCGCAGCAAGCTGGTCCTGAGGCTCTGTTCACAAACACAGACCCCACAGAGCCCCAGGACAGCAACGCAATTAGACCCAACCAAATCATGAGAAAACAAAAATATAATTACTTGACACATTTGAAAAAATTTACCAAAAAACAGAGCAAAGTGGAATACTATTTGGCCCTAAACAGAGTACACAGTGGTAGAATACCTGACCACTGTGACTGACCCAAAATTAAGGAAAGCTTTGACTATGTACAGACTCAGTGAGCATAGCCTTGCAACTGAGAGAGGCCACCGTAGGTAGACCTGGCTCTTGAGAGAAGACATGCTATGACACACTGCCCACAAAATGAGGTGGAAACTGACCTGCACTTCTTAACCTCCTGTCAAATGTATGACCATATTAGAGACATATTTTCCCTCAGATTACACAGACCCACAAAGAATTCAAAAACAAATCAAATTTTGATCAACTCTCATATCTATCAGGGGAAATACCACAGTGTGCTATCACAGCAGCAAGATTTGGGAGCTGTTGCCACATGAAAAGGGCAGCTAGTGAAGCACAAACACTATTGTAAATACAACCCATATTTATCTGTAGCCAATCATATAACATTTGAAATGTCTCTATTCTTTGGAAACTTTTGTGATTGTAATATTTACTGTTTCTCTGATTGTTTATTTAATCTATTTCGCTTGCTTTGGCAATGTAAACATATGTTTCCCATGCAAATAAAGTCCTTTGAATTGAATTTAATTGAGAGAGATGGAGGGGAAAAACACCAGCCAGGCCAGACACTTATTTTACTCTTCAGTGCATTCGCTGTGTGTGTCATTTCATGATACTTGTTTCCCTTATCTGAATGGAATTCTTTTGTATTCCTGTCAAAATGAAATATTCAGACCCACAAGTGCAATACTTGGAGAGTGTAGCACTGACCTAAATCACCATGAATCACAGAGGTAATCATAGAAAGTGCAGCAAATGGAAAATCAAAGGCATATCCAATCAATATGTACACTAGAACATTATTTTTCTCAAAATATTTCCCTTTAAAGCAAACAATTCATGCTTGTTCATAGTATCTTTGCCTTTGACTCAATTACCACCCCACACATTAATGATCTATCATTTTCCATTGGTGGTATAAAAGCCTTATACGGTCTGTTTTGGAAACAATTTGTTCTTTTTGACAGAACAATGACTGACATGTATTTCACACATTATGCTACATTCTCCAAGGGCCATGTTAACACCAGAGGCATATGGATGGTGTGAATTGGTAAGTCATATCTGTTGTGAGACTAAGGTGACAGAGACACTTTGGACATGGACAATCATTTAATTCTCAACAGGGAGGGGTCTGGCAGTGAATGCACGCAAACACATGAATGCAGTAACACGACCGCACGCGTACACACACGTACATACACACATACTTCTCTACATCCCCTCCAAATGAAAGACAACAGGCCTGACATGTAGGGACAGTCTTGACAAATACAATGGGGCCCCATTTAAAAAAAACTAGTGTGACAGGTCAGTCAAGGCCTCATTTCACCAAAGTAATTATCTTCTTGAAGCACAGTTCTGTCCTACGGAACATTTGCTCTTCAACGAAATGTGCCTTATTGCAAGGTGCAGGTGTGAAATAGCATTCTGTTCAGCAGTTCTGGGTGAAAAACAAATATAAATAGAAGTACAGTATAATGTGACCTATAGCAACCACTGTGTGGTATGGGATACTGACATATTGATATAGGCCTGCTGTAACATATATGGTATTACTTCATAGTGGTCATGTAGGCTATGTTTGGCTTGCATTCATCGGACCCAGGGTTCATGCTAGTACAGTACAGCACTACTGAAGAGTTCCATTGTTATAGTGTTTCATTTTCCCCAGCAACTGCATAGCATCTTTGCGCTTCTAAAGGTCATAAAATGCATGATGATATTTTAAAAAATGTAGACCATGGATTTTTAAATAGCACCATGGCTTGTAAAAATACAAATAAAAATGTGTGTAACAGTGGACTGGGAAGTAGGCCAGGTGGCCAGGGACAGGCAGGGGATGGCACAGTACAGCTCGGCACAGCACATGGGGAAGGTAATCTGTTAAATCCAGGCCTAGGGTAAGTCCAACATGGCACCCTATTCCCTATGTAGTGTTCTATAGGGCTATGGTCAAAAGTAGCACACTAAATAGGAAATAGGGTGTCATTTGGGACTCAGCCCTAGTCTGCACTATACCAGCAGCCACCTCTGTGACTCACCATAGATAGAACTCCCATCCCATCTCACTAACAAAGGTCTATCATAGAAGAGTTCAGTGGAGATTCCTCAGGGAGAGCAAGAATGCTGACTAAAGCTTTGTTTGCTGATGTGTAAGAGAAGAGAAGAGAAGAGAAGAGAAGAGAAGAGAAGAGAAGAGAAGAGAAGAGAAGAGAAGAGAAGAGAAGAGAAGAGAAGAGAAGAGAAGAGAAGAGAAGAGAAGAGATATTTGATTGTTTGTTTGTGTAGGATGATGTAGCCTAGCAGTGTAGCACATCTGGAAAGACTGGTGCTTTGAATGGGGTTGTTTGTGTAGTCTATACATGTGTTATGGTTGTGCGATCTGACTTCTGATGCCACAACCACATTTTTCTGCATGAGAAAACTTCTACATAAACTTCTAGTGTGAAAGAAGGCTATAACTCCACATTTTCTATTCTTTTTTTATTATGGCATAATTCCAAGTTCAAGTGGAGTGGGCTCTGGGGTTAAGGAATCATTTTCTGTAAGGGTTAGAACGGTATTTGATTTGAAATATCAAGGGTGTTCCATCTCCTAGATGTGTTCCATCTCCTTTGCCTATTACCCAGAGTGCATCAGCGTGTCATTATGCCCAGCACAAGGAGGAGAGTGGTGCCGGCCGGATCAGAGCTGCTCTGTAATGGTGTCTCGTCTGAATTCAATCACTGCAAAGCCAGAAGAGAGAGAGAGAGAGCGAGAGAGCGAGAGAGCGAGAGAGCGAGAGTGAGAGAGAAAGAGAGAGGGAGAGAGAGAGAGAGAGAAAGAGAGAGGGAGAGAGAGAGAGAGAGAGAGAGGAAAGCCCTAGCCCATCTCACCATCAGTGGACCATTACAATTATGAGTGCATCCTGCAGTTCTTTGCGCTTGCTCTGTCTCAGGTCCTGAGGTGTCACAGAGGGAATAATCGGAGGGGAGGCGTAGGGTTGTGGTGGGTGTAGAGAGAGAGAGAGGACCCTGTCCTTCCCTGTCCTTCCTTGTGCCTTTCATTGACTCACGCATCACTGAGCAATGCACCATGGGAGGGCTGTGCAGTGGCTGCTCTCAGATGCTGCTGTCAAGGGCAGGTGTCCCAGGTGTGTGTGTGGGGGGGTGGGGGGCAGTGATCTTTTACATCAGTGACGTCTGTTTATGGCACCGCAGACGGTTTAACATCTAATCAGATCACAAGGAGTATTGTGCATGAGGGGGATGTCTCGTAATTGTGTCAGGGCCCCTTTAAATTGTAGTTGAGCACAAATACCTTAATAATAATAATAATAATAATAATAATAATAATAATAATAATGACACTGTAAAGCAAAGAGAATAAAACAAACAACAACAAACAATAGAATAAAAAAATAAACAAAGCTACTTAGCTTGAAAAAATACCACAGTTTACTATAGAATACTACAGTACTTATTATATAATTCTACAGTAAACTGTAGTATACTGTAGAATACTATACTACAGTCGTGGTGAAAAGTTTTGAGAATGACACAAATATTAATTTTCACGAAGTCTGCTGCCTCAGTTTTGATGATGGCAATTTGCATATGCTCCAGAATGTCATGAAGAGTGATCAGATGAATTGCAATTAATTGCAAAGTCCCTCATTGCCATGCAAATGAACTTAATCCCCCAAAAACATTTCCACTGCATTTCAGCCCTGCCACAAAAGGACCAGCGGACATCATGTCAGTGATTCTCTCGTTAACACAGGTGAGAGTGTTGACGAGGACAAGGCTGGAGATCACTCTGTCATGCTGATTGAGTTAGAATAACAGACTGGAAGCTTTAAAAGGAGGGTGGTGCTTGTAATCATTGTTCTTCCTCTGTTAACCATGGTTACCTGCAAGGAAACATGTGCCGTCATCATTGCTTTGCACAAAAAGGGCTTCACAGGCAAGGATATTGCTGCTAGTAAGATTGCACCTAAATCAACCATTTATCGGATCATCAAGAACTTCAAGGAGAGAGGTTCAATTGTTGTGAAGAAGGCGTCAGGGCGCCCAAGAAAGTCCAGCAAGCGCCAGGACCATCTCCTAAACTTGATTCAGCTGTGGGATCGGGGCACCACCAGTGCAGAGCTTGCTCAGGAATGGCAGCAGGCAGGTGTGAGTGCATCTGCATGCACAGTGAGGCGAAGACTTTTGGAGGATGGCCTGGTGTCAAGAAGGGCAGCAAAGAAGCCACTTCTCTCCAGGAAAAACATCAGGGACAGACTGATATTCTGCAAAAGGTACAGGGATTGGACTGCTGAGGACTGGGGTAAAGTAATTTTCTCTGATGAATCCCCTTTCTGATTGTTTGGGGCATCCAGAAAAAAGCTTGTCCGGAGAAGACATGGTGAGCGCTACCATCAGTCCTGTGTCATGCCAACAGTAAAGCATCCTGAGACCATTCATGTGTGGGGTTGCTTCTCAGCCAAGGGAGTGGGCTCACTCACATTTTTGCCTAAAAACACAGCCATGAATAAGGAATGGTACCAACACATCCTCCGAGAGCAACTTCTCTCAACCATCCAAGAACAGTTTGGTAGCGACCAATGCCTTTTCCAGCATGAAGGAGCATTTTGCCATAAGGCAAAAGTGATAACTAAGTGGCTCGGGGAACAAAACATCGAAATGTTGGGTCCATGGCCAGGAAACTCCCCAGACCTTAATCCCATTGAGAACTTGTGGTCGATCCTCAAGAGGCTGGTGGACAAACAAAAACCCACAAATTCTGACAAACTCCAAGCATTGATTATGCAAGAATGGACTGCCATCAGTCAGGATGTGGCCCAGAAGTTAATTGACAGCATACCAGGGCGGATTGCAGAGGTCTTGAAAAAGAAGGGTCAACACTGCAAATATTGACTCGTTGCATAAACGTAATATAATTGTCAATAAAAGCCTTTGACACTCATGGAATGCTTGTAATTATAATTCAGTATACCATAGTAACATCTGACAAAAATATATCATAACACTGAAGCAGCGAACTTTGTGAATACCAATACTTGTGTCATTCTCAAAACTTTTTAGTGTTTAGTACTTACCATAGAATGGTATCTGCAAAAAAACACTGTAGTAAATACTACAGTAATGTATGCAAAAACACTACAATCCACAAAAACACTACACTTTTAACTATAATAAATACTACAGTATTTGCATATACCCTGTCCAATCCCCTCCCCCATATTGCAATTTGTGCCACCCATAAGTTAGAAACCTACATGCCAAGTATAGACCATATTGTTTTCCCTACTATCTGTTCAGACCCCAGTCCAACCAACCAACCTACCTACCTACCTACCTACCTACCTACCTACCTACCTACCTTTGGAGGCTTCTGAGGGGAGGATGGCTCATATTAATGGCTGGAATGGAGTCAATGGAATGGTATCAAACATGTGGTTGATACCATTCCAGCAATTACTATGAGCCATCCTCCCCTCAGTTGCCTCCACTTTACGTTTTAGTCATTTAGCAGACGCTCTTATCCAGAGCGATTTACAGGAGCAATTAGGGTTAAGTGCCTTGCTCAAGGGCACATCGACAGATTTTTCACCTAGTCGGCTCGGGGATTAGAAACAGCGACCTTTCGGTTACTGGCACAACGCTCTTAACCACTAAGCTACCTGCCACCCCTACCTACTGGTTATGGAACATTTGCTATTTTAGTATTTCTCCAGTAGGTTTCCTCAAGGGGAAAGCCGCCACTTCTATGTCAAAGAAAACAGAACAAAAACACTGTAGTAAATATGTCCTCAAAAACATTACAGTAAATACTACAGTATAATACAGTCCGCAAAAACATTACAGTAAATACTACAGAACACTACAATCCACAAAAACACTGCATTAACTACTATAGTATATACTACAGTTATTTCACTACAGTATTTATACTATAGTTAACTGTAAACACTACAGTAAATGCACTACAGTGAAAACTACAGTAAAGTCTGCAAAAACGCTGAAGTGGATACTATAGTATTTATACCATAGTATACTATAGTATTTTTTCATGTGGGTAGAGCTGAGTGAGGGCTAAGCTGAGGAGAAAGCCAGACTGAACATGTTGGTTTTTAGTCTGTTTTTGAAGGTGGTGATGGAGTTAGAGTTTCGGGTGGCTAGGGGGAGAGAGTTCCAGAGTTTGGGGGCCAGCGGCGCTGAAAGCCCGGTTCCCCATGGTGCATAGTCTTGTTTTGGGGATGGAGCGGAGACAGCAGGAGGGGGTGTGTGTGGAGGAGGTCGGAAAGGTATGAGAGGACAAGGCCATGGAGGACCTTGTAGGTGAGGAGCAGGGTCTTGTAGGTACAGTAATGCAGAATTTGACTGGGAGCAAGTGAAGGTGGTGCAGAGTGGCGGTGATGTGTTCGCAGGGTTTTGTGCATGTTAGGAAGATGAGAAAATGTTATTGGGTCAGCCTTGGTGTATAACATTAGCAAATGAAGTGTGCAGGCTGAGCTGAGAAGCCATTGAATTCTGGTCCCTGGAGAGTGACGGAGAGACATTGCAGACTATTAGGCATTTGCATCTGTAAGCATTCATGTTCGAAGCCATTTTGCAGCAAAGGATTTAGTTAAAAGATGTCCTCGGGCAAGCTGTGTTTTGAAGTTAAGCCTATGGGAATGTTGGGAGAAACCAGTAATGCTCTCAATATCCAATTTCAGAAAACAACAAACAGAGCTTGCTTAAAATGTCTGGCAGAGAGAGAGAGAGAGAGAGAGAGAGAGAGAGAGAGAGAGAGAGAGAGAGAGAGAGAGAGAGAGAGAGAGAGAGAGAGAGAGAGAGAGAACACCCCCCCCCCCACACACAAACACACAGAGGCTCCAGTGTGATGCGGCGATGCCAAGCATTTTTCTTTATAGCAAGTACACAGCTCCATCTCCAGCCCGGCAGAAGCCAAAACACTGGCCTCCCATCCCAGCCATGAGTGACAATTTTGAGTGGGAGATGTGGTGGGCGACCCCTCTGCGCCTTGTTGCGCACAACCCCTGAGTCCCTAAGTTATTTGTATGACAGGGTATTCTCAGTATCAAGCCTGTGTCACATGAAGCAGGGTCTGCCAGTGGGAGAAGAGACTAGAGCGCATTCTTTCTCTGTAACTGAGCAGGGTGCCATGATGGATTGTGGGAGAATATGTTTCAGTCACTGCAGGGGCCTGATGAACCTCTCCTCCACTGAGTGTGATCTAACCAGAGTCCCAGCATGAGATAGCTAGCGCCATAGCCTGGAGCACCATACAGCCACGCAGGCAGGTAGCCAGGGAGGGAGGGAGGCAGGCAGGAAAACAGGGAGAAGCAGGCTGACAGGCAGACAAACAGCCAAACAGGCAGGCAGATAGATAGATAGGCAGGTAGGGAGACAGGGGCAGGCAGAAAGGCAGACATGGAGGCACGCAGGCAGACAGGGAGACAGGCAGTCAGAGCAGACAGACAGGCAGTCAAGCAGGCAGGGAGGGAGGGAGGCAGGCAGGAAAACAGGGAGAAGCAGGCTGACAGGCAGACAAACAGCCAAACAGGCAGGCAGATAGATAGATAGGCAGGTAGGGAGACAGGGGCAGGCAGAAAGGCAGACATGGAGGCACGCAGGCAGACAGGGAGACAGGCAGTCAGAGCAGACAGACAGGCAGTCAAGCAGGCAGGGAGGGAGGCAGGTAGGCAAGGAGGCAGACACACAAGCACGCATGCAGGCAGGCATGCAGACATGCAGACAGACGGCCTAACCTTCACACAGACAGACAGGCAGGCAGGCACATGTTTCCTGGCTGGCTGGTGAAAACAGATCATCCTCCCCCTGTCCATTTGTTAGCGTGTTTGTCTGTGAGACTGAGTCTCTTAATGGGAAGATATTTCAGTGTCAGTATGGAGCTGGGTGGGTGTTGGTCGGTGGGGGCTCTTAGCAGTACTGATCAGGCCCAGTCCTCCAGGGTCCTCCAGGGCCAGTAATCTGGCCCGTTTTATAGGTGTCTTTTAATTAGCACCTGATGAAGACTCAGAGAAAATGGCTCTGCTGATCAATTGAGCACATAATGAGATTCAGCCCTTATGAAGATAGCTAGGCTGTGTGGGGAAAGCGATTGTGAAGGGGAGAGAGAAGGACAAAGTGTGAAAATAGCCATTGGACGGTAGTGTTGCTCTGTTTGCAGTTGCACTGTCTGTACCCAATAACTGTATTTTTCATATTTATATTACTGTATGATAGGAATCTAAATGAATTCTGTCTGTGTGTCACATTGGGAGGGTTGGTGAATGTAAGTATATACTGCCCTCTGCTGTCTTTGCTCTCACTATATCTCCTTCACACACGCACACAACACTCATACATGTACTCTGCCCTACAAAGGAAAAAACAGTTTGGTAAAAAAAATCTTTGATCTGTTTTAATGGCCAGGTATGTTATCTGATTAATGTGGTATTTAGTTTCTGACACACACAAGCAAGTTGATCAGAATATATCATGGAGTATCAGAAATTACTGTCCATCTAGACATAAAAATACTTTGAAGTCAGATTCTGCAGTAAAATAAATTGTGTAGTTACTGTGTTTTGCCTTAACTGTGTAAAGATGTGCACTTGTGCAAGAGTGTGCATTCACAAAATGTTTTGTACATAATATGATTAAAGATGATTTCATCATAGCCTATTGCAGAATATAATTTTTTTAATTTAAATAATAAGGAGGGGGTTGGTTCATTGAAAGTCAATGAACCAGACCTAGCTGCTATTGCATTGGTGTCTATGGGACACACCCAGTTAAGTACACCGAAACTGACCTTTTTGATTTCAATGGTAAACGGCCTTAGCGAACTATTTTCATTTATCCACCATCTTTGATGCAGGTATGTGTAATCATACAAAAGGGAGTGTGATGTAAATTAATAACCACTTGAGGGCAGTGTTTTATCACAAAGCATTTGAGTCAACTTCATTAGAAGACCTTTCTAGATTATACACTGAACAAAAATATAAAGACAACATGTAAAGTGTTGGTCCCATGGTTCATGAGCTGAAATAAAAGATCCCAGAAATGTTCCATATGCACAAAAAGCTTATTTCTCCCTAATTTTGTGAGCATTTTTCCTTTGCCAAGATAAAGCGTCTGCTAAATGGCATATTATTATTATTATTATTATTATTATTATTATTATTATTATTATAATCCATCCACCTGATAGGATGCTGTCTCAGGGAAGCTCATCTGCGCTGGAGATGTGTGCTCTTCACGGATGAATCCTGGTTTCAACTGTACCGGGCAGATGGCAAACTGCGTGTATGGTGTCGTGTGGGCGAGTGGTTTGCTGATGTCAACGTTGTGAACAGAATGCCCCATGGTGGCATCGGGTTTATGGAATGGGCAAGCATAAGCTACGGACAACGAACACAATTGCATTTTATCAATGGCAATTTGATTGCACAGAAATAACTGTGACGAGATCCTGAAGCCCATTGTCATGCCATTCTAGCAGCCGCCATCACCTCATGTTTCAGCATGATAATGCACGGCCCCAAGTCTCAAGGATCTGTACACAATTCCCAGAAGCCTAAAATGTACCAGTTCTTCCATGGCCTGCACACTCACCAGACATGTCACCCATTGAGCATGTTTGAGATTCTCTGGATCCAGCAACTTCGATTTTTTTAACACAAACTTGTGTTCATATGTGTCTTGGCGCCGATGAAGATGGTGGCCTCGCGACTAGCTCTTAGGAAACTTTGCGGTATTGTTTTGTATCATTACATAAAGCCGGGAAAAACAATTGGATATCAGGGCGGTGGTAACTCACCAGTATTATAACCAGGAATACGACTTTCCCGAAGCAGATCCTTTGTTTGCTCTCCCCAGGGCAATTGAACTGATTCCAGCAGCTGACCCAAAACATTGCCGGCGGAGGAGATGCACTCGGAGCGACCTGCTGGTTCGACTTTCACACCACCCACCGCTTCCAAGTATACTACTCACTAATGTTCAGTCTTTGGATAACAAGGTCGACGAGCTCAGGGCAAGGATTTCATTCCAGAGAGACATCAAGGCCTGTAACATACTTTGTTTCACGGAAACATGGCTCTCTGGGGATATTCTGTCTAAATCAGTCAAGCCAGATGGCTGTTCAGTTCATCGCGCAGACAGAAATAAATATCTCTCCGGGAAGCAGAAGGACGGAGGTGTGTGTTTCATGATTATCGACTCATGGTGTAATTGTAGTAACATACAGGAACTCAATACCTTTTGTTCACCCGACCTAGAATACCTCACAATCAAATGCAGACCGTATTATCTCCCAAGATAATTTTCTTCGGTTATAGTCACGGCCGTGTATATCCCCCCTCAAGCCAATACCATGACGGCCCTCAAAGAACTTCACTGGAATTTATGCAAACTGTAAACCAGATATCCTGAGGCTGCATTTATTGGAGCCGGTGATTTTAACAAAGCAAATTTGAGGACTAGGCTGCCGAAGTTCTATCAACATATCGACTGTTGTACTCGGGCTGCTAAAATCCTCGACCATTGCTATTCGAACTTCCGGGATGGTTATAAGGCCCTCCCCCGCCCTCCTTTCGGCAAATCTGACCATGACTCCATTTTGCTCCAACCTTCCTATAGGTAGAAACTCAAATAGGTAGTACCTGTGCTAAGGACTATTCAACGCTGGTCTGACCAATCGGAATCTACGCTTCAAGATTGTTTTGATCACGTGGACTGGGATATGTTCCGGGTAGCTTGCGAAAATAATTTAGACGAATACACTGAAAACGGTGACTGAGTTTATCAGGAAGTGTATAGGTGATGTTGTGCCCACTGTGACTATTAAAACCTACCCTAACCAGAAACTGTGGATAGATGGCAGCATTTGCGCAAAACTGAAAGTGCGAACCACCGCATTTAATCATGGCAAGGTGCCTGGGAATATGGCAGAATACAAACAGTGTAGCTACTCACTCCGCAAGGCAATTAAACTGGCAAAACATCAGTATAGAGACAAAGTGGAGTCGCAATTCAATGGCTCAGACATGAGATGTATGTGGTAGGGTCTACAGACAATCACTGACTACAAAAGGAAAACCAGCCACGTCGCCGACATTCGCCGACGTCTCGCTTCCAGACAAGCTAAACACCTTCTTCGCCCGCTTTGAGGATAACACAGTGCCACCGACGAGGCCCACTACCAAGGACCGTGGCCGACGTGAGTAAGACATTTAAGCATGTTAACCCCTACAAGGTTGCCAGCCCAGACGGCATCCCTAGCCGCGTCCTCAGAGCATGCGCAGACCAGCTGGCTGGTGTGTTTACGGACATACTCAATCTCTCCCTTTCCCAGTCTGCTGTCCCCACATGCTTCAAGATGGCCACCATTGTTCCTGTACCCAAGAATGCAAAGGTAACTGAACTAAATGACTATCGCCCCGTAGCACTCACCTCTGTCATCATGAAGTGCTTTGAGAGACTAGGCAAGGATCATATCACCTCTACCTTACCTGTCACCGTAGACCCACTTCAATTTGCTTACCGCCCCAATAGATCAACAGACAATGCAATTGCCATCACACTGCACACTACCCTATCCCATCTGGACAAGAGGAATACCTATGTACGAATGCTGTTCATTGACTATAGCTCTGCATTCAACACCATAGTACCCTCCAAGCTCATCATTAAGCTCGAGGCCCTGGGTCTGAACCCTGCCCTGTGCAACTGGGTCCTAGAATTCCTGACGGGCCGCCCCCAGGTGGTGAAGGTAGGAAACAACATCTCCACTTCGCTGATCCTCAACACTGGGGCCCGACAAGGGTGCGTGCTCAGCCCCCTCCTGTACTCCATGTTCATCCATGACTGCGTGGCCAAGCACGCCTCCAACTCAATCATCAAATTTGCAGACGACACAACAGTAGCAGGCTTGATTACCAACAATGACGAGACAGCCTACAGGGAGGAGGTGAGGGCTCTGGGAGAGTGGTGCCAGGAAAATAACCTCTCACTCAACGTCAACAAAACAAAGGAGATGATCATGGACTTCAGGAAACAGCAGAGGGTGCACCCCCCCTATCCACATCGACGGGACCGCAGTGAAGAAGGTGGAAAGCTTCAAGTTCCTTGCCGTACACATCACTGACAAACTGAAATGGTCCACCCACGCAGACAGTGTGGTGAAGATGGTGCAACAGAACCTCTTCAATCTCAGGAGGCTGAAGAAATTTGGCTTGGCACCTAAAACCCTCACAAACTTTTACAGATGCACAATTGAGAGCATCCTGTCGGGCTGTATCACCGCCTGGTATGGTAACTGCACCACCCGCAACCGCAGGGCTCTCCAGAGGGTGGTACGGTCTGCCGAACACATTACCGGGGGCAAACTACCCGCCCTCCAGGACACCTACAGCACCCAATGTCACAGGAAGGCCAAAAAGATCAACAAGGACATCAACCACCCGAGCCACTGCCTGTTCACCCTGCTATCATCCAGAAGACGAGGTCAGTACAGGTGCATCAAAACTGGGACCGACAGAATGAAAAACAGCTTCTATCTCAAGGCCATCAGACTATTAAATAGCCATCACTAGCACACTAGAGGCTGCTGCCTATTGAAATCACTGGCCACTTTAGGAAATGGAACACTAGTCACTTTAATAATGTTTACATATCTTGCACTACTCATCTCATATATATATACGGTATTCTATAATATTCTACTGTATCTTAGTCCATGCCGTTCTGTCATTGCTTGTACATATATGTCTATATTCTTAAATTCCATTCCTTACTTAGACTTGTGTGTAATGGGTATATGTTGTGAAATTATTAGATATTACTTGTTAGATATTACTGCACTGTCGGAGCTAGAAGCACAAGCATTTTGCTACACCCGCAATAACATCTGCTAAACACGTGTATGTGACAAATACAATTTGATTTGATTTGATTTGAAGAGGAGTGGGACAACATTCCACAGGCCACAATCAACAGCCTGATCAACTCTATATGAAGGAGATGTGTTGCGCTGCATGAGGCAAATGGTGGTCACACCAGATACTGACTGGTTTTCTGATCCACACCCCTACCTTTGTCTTTAAGGTACTGTATCTGTGACCAACAGATGCATATCTGTATTCCCAGTCATATGAAATCCATAGATTAGGGCCTAATGAATTCATTTCAATTTACTGATTTCCTTATATTATCTATAACTCTGTAAAATCTTTGAAAATGTTGCATGTTGTGTCTATATTTTTGTTCAGTGTAATAGATGACATTACTTAACTATACAGTAACAGTACTGGACTACAGGGGCGCAACTTTGGTTTTAGATGTGGGGGGGGAAACCTGGTGGTGGGTCTGGGGGTCCTCCCTCAGAATTTTTTGGGCCATCTAAAGCTCATTTCCTGCATTTTTACTAGGGTTGTCCCAGACAAAAAAACATCTTGGTTGACCAAGAGTAGTCTTTTCTTTCGACCACTCTATTGGTCGAAATGTTTAAATGTGTATTTTTCCATATATAGACACACCCTATGTGTTTTAATTAAATCATCTAGGCTATATGTTCTTAACTTATCTGATGCTTTAACCTTTTCACACGTGAGTTTCCAAATATCTCTAACGGTTGCCCCAGCGTGAGTTGTTTTATGCATGTGATATCAGAATGCACTCACTGTTCCAAAATGTGATTGTTAAGCAACAGGACAGGTAACATGCGCTGCCTGCTAATTATCTACAGGCTATGTTTCAACTTGTCAAATTCAAATAATAGCTATTTGCCAGCTATGTGTGGCGCCATGTTTGTTGACATTATACAATGCATTCTGGGTGTCACGTAAACATCTGTCAGACCAAAGATGTTATAATGCGGGGAAGGAATGCTTCACTCATCTTTCGAGTAAACTTCTGGAAGTGAATGAAGGGGAGTGAATGATCGTAGATGACACACCCCCTTCAACATGCCAACATGCATACTGCAGATAGACCAAACTCATCTTGTCTCCTCTTCTTATCTTTGGTTGACTCAAAAAAAAACATGGTGGCGCGCACAAGCTACCCATCGTTGGATTACTTTCAAGCTTTAGAAAGTGTTTTCCTCAATTATTGCCATCAATGGTGAGCTCACCCGTGATGTGATGAATTGTAAATAGTAGTTGCTATTAGCTAATTGATATTATGGTTTCTGTCAGCCAAGAGTTAGCTAAATATTATGTAAATCGTTCCTCAGTTAACGCTAGGACTAATGTAGCCTACATTTTCTGGTTTGGATGATAGTGTTATAATGTCGCTACTTCTGTGAATGTCCGAACATTGCATCCAAAAATAAACTGATCACATTCAGGACATAACTTTGTAAGGACTGTGTTTGTGCAAAAGGTTTCTGTGAAAAAACTGTGTGGCCAGCTCAAATGCTGACTGTTGCGTCAATTGAAACAGGACGTTCTAAATAAGCATTCTAAATCACACCAGTTTGAGCGTATGCTGCAGGGACCACTATAGAATGATCACACCCGTTTGTTGGTACTTGTCAAAGGGTTAAGCAGGCTGTTTGATTAAATAATTAAGACACACAAATTACTCAAGAGGGAGCCAGAGATCAATATAGCCTAACCAGAAGAAAACAACCTGTTCCAGACCCTCCTCCCGCTGCTGCTGGCCTTCGGAGATCTGCCATTATGCTCCTGAAGTTGCCTGTAATAGGCTACACCAGCGGTCGGCATCCTTTTCCATTTGGAGTGCCAATGTATCTTACCATTTCTATCAATCTGAGTGCCAGTTATGATTTTCATATGCACATTTGCGACTGTTGGTCCAAAAAAAATCTAATGTTTTCAATACAGACCCCTTTTGTCATACATTATTCCATATAAGGCACCCAGTATACCCTTAATCTTGTAATAAATCAAATCTAGTGATACATTTCTTGATTGTGGGAGGATAACCAACCTTCCAGTTAATTGCAATGCATTTCTTAGCAGCTATAAATGCTTTATTATACAGTTTCTTCTGATAACAGTCTCCAGTATCAACATTTCCAAGCAAACAAAAACAGGGAGAATCTGTTGACATGCTTAGATAAAAGAACATACTCTTTGCTGGAATTCAGCCAGCCTTCACAAGATCATAACATGCAAATATGTCCCCTTTTGTGTTTTACACCTTCAGCAGAGGAATTACATTTGTGAGTGCATGATATTCAGTTTCACTGGCATATAGTATGTTCTATGGATGGTCTTAAACTGCAGTAATTTATGTCTGAGATTATATGAACATGACGGGGTATTCAAACATATCTGTATCCATTCACCATCATCAATAGTCTCTCCCAGGTCTTCCTCACATTTTTGTTTGACATGTTTTGTGTCATCAACCTTTGCTACAGTTTAGCAATTTGAGGTTTGTCAGACTGCCTTAAAATAGTTTCAATCTTTGAAGCTTCTGGCTTGTCCAGTGTTTGCTGCACTGAGAGAATAAAGTGTTGTACCTGCAAAAGTTCACCTCAGCACCTTCACAGACTGGTCTTTCCTGGTTGCCTGACCCTGATGAGATCCCTGTCACCATCTGATCCTGCTCAGATGAGGCATGACAAAGAATTACATTGGTGTACATTTGTACATTATATTATCCAAGAATAGAATCAATGGTTCAATAATTGAAATGACCATTATTCGCAGATCCCAGACTGTAGCCTACCTATCAACTCAAGATGGAACTTTGTATCCATTCTCTGATAGTTATAATATACTGCAACATTCACCTGAGCTCCGTAGACTGATCTTCCCTGGCTGTCTGACCCTGCTGGGACACCTGTCACCATCTGATCCTGCTAAGACATGATGAGCATAGTATTGTGTACTGACTGTGCACCATAACAGTGTAGCCTGTAGAGCTGGTTATACTGTGTCAGTGTGAAAGTAGGGAATTAGCTAGGGAAACTGACAGATCATTAACGTTACATTGCTATACTGACTATAATAAAAACTCACTCAGAATATTGGTCTTAAATCATTTGGCCGCTGGTTTCATCATTTGATTCAGGTCTAGTGTGATTGAGGCAAAAAATAATAGCTAAAGTTAATGAGCTAGCTAGCTAATGTCAGCCAACTTTTGGCTAGCTCTAATTGTACATCAACTGACAAAAACTAGCCAAGTTAATTGGCTTCTGTTGAAACGGGACAAAAAGGCTACAAAACATTTCCATACACAAAACAGCTGTTAGATACTGCTACCTGACAGATAGCTAGAGGCTAGAGCTGAGCTGGCTGTGGTAGCTACTAGCTACCACAGCCAGGGGATTAACTTTTGTCAACAGGGGATGAAACATTACTGTAGCTAACGTTACATGTCAGTTACACTACTACTTCAGCACTGGGAATAGATACTTTTTTTTCTGTTAAGTCAAACAGCAGTTACCTTGATAGCTACATCAGTCAAATAAAGAGTAGACGGTTTTTGCTCTGCTTGCTTTTACAACTTTGAGAAAAAGCTCAACACACACAGAGACAGCAGCTGCAGACAGCAAGTTTGCAAGTTTAGAATGTGGGGTCGTCAAGTCCCTCCCGTCCCAAGTGAAAGTTGCACCCCTGCTGGAATAGATGTGAAATATCCACATCCTGTGATAATACAGTACAAATAGCTAACAGGTTTGAAGTTACAAGTGTTGTGCAAAAATATGTATCCACCGTATTTTACAATAAAAAAAGAAATGTATGTAGGCCTTGCCTATTTTTATTTTTATTGTACCTTTTATTTTACCAGGTTAGTCTCATTGAGATAAAATATCTCTATTTACCATGTAAAACAAAGTGGACCACTTAGAATATCCTAAATTGACTGTCACGAACCGGCTCAAGTTCGTAACAAAAGGGAGACACGTGGAGACAAGGAGTACTCAAAGTATATATTTATTAATTAAAGTAAACTAAATCAAATAACAATGGTGTGTGTAATCAGTAATCAGTAGTGTACGTGAGTGTTTGCATGCATAAATGTAATATGGAAAAGTGTTGAAAAGTGCCAAAACAAACAACCCAAAAAAGCCTAAAAAATATCACAACCAAGATCAAAGTAACTGCCTGGAGAGAGTCTCCCTAATGAATGTGGAAGAGGTCCATTTATCCTGGGACACACCCGGCCCAGGTGTTTCCCATGTAGCTGACGACCCTCCCAACTCCGCCCACCGGCATCCTAACAAGGAAACAAGAACAAAGAGAGAATACGGCAGACAGAGTGGGAGGGTCGTCACACCCCCCCATAAGACCGGGGACCAACAAGGACCCCCGGACCAACGTACCAGCCCCTGCGTCCCAAACCCGACAAATTGTACATGTTCACACCTCCACTTGCCCCACCCATCATCCTCCTCTCCAGACCTCAGCAACCTTTACACAGGAAGCAACCTTTAAGAGGAAAGAAGAACACAAGACTAGGAGGGGACAAACAGGAAGGATAGAACATGACAAAATCAAACAATGGTCGGTCACATCAATATTCATGAACAGGGCGCACGTCACCCTGCCCAACCACCTTTCCAAGGTATACAACAGTCCCTGAGCAAACTCACATTCAGCCAAATTCATCGTGAGGCGACCCGCAGCCAGACGTCCGAACAAGGCCTGAATACGGGACAGATGCTCCTCCCAAGCATCTGCATATATCACTACATCGTCCAGATAAACAGCGCAACCGGCCAGACCAGAGACAACCCTGTTAATAAATCGCTGAAAAGTGGCAGGCGCATTACGCAGTCCGAAACTCATAACCGAATACGAGTACAGACCAAAAGGTGTAATAAAGGCAGAGATTTCACGTGCCCTACTCATCAGTGGCACCTGCCAATACCCCTTTAACAGGTCAAATTTGCTCACAAACGTAGCCGCGCCGACTTGACCAACGCAGTCCTCCATCCGAGGAAGAGGAAATGAATCCGGCCCAGTGACATCGTTTACCTTACGGTAGTCCGTACAAAATCTATTTGTTCCATCCGATTTACTGCCCAAGATACAGGGAGAAGCCCAACTGGAGAAAGAAGGATCTGCTATTTTACTCTCCAGCATGTACCTGACCTCAGCATCCAGACAACGCAGTTTCTCTGAAGAAACTCTATAGAACCGTTGACGAATGGGGTCAGCATCTCCAATGTCAATATCATGTTCTTTTAAGTTTGTACGTGTAGGTGTATCCGAAAACAACCCTGGAAATCTCCGAATCAAACCAACCCTCTCTTTCCGCTCATCAACAGGTAGATGAGTAAGAAGGCTATCTACAATCTCCAGTGTCTCTGAATTTTTCAATCTACCCTGCAGTATGCAATCGTCAGGACCAGAAACATCTTCCTGCTCCTGCACAGACCTAGCATGACCAGAACTCAGGGAATAAACAATATCAGCCAAAAGAACAGCCTTACCGTCCTCTGTAGACTCCCCCTGTTCAGTCTCAGAGGAACGTGCATAATAGGGTTTTAACAAATTTACATGGCACAGTTGGTGTGCTTTCCTCCGTTCTGGAGTGGCAACTAGATAATTTTGCTCAGTGTACTGGCGCACCACTGTATATGAACCTTGAAACTTGGCTTGAAAAGGAGAACCAACAATTGGCAGCAGAGCCAGAACCTGATCACCTGGACTAAAGTGATGAGGCTCAGCTCGGCGATCATATATGCTCTTCATCCTGTCCTGTGAAGATGATAGCTCCTCTTTAGCCATTTCACCAGCGGCATACAAGCGTCGCCGAAAATCACCCACATATGATAACAGGGACTGAGGAGGCTCGGGGAGACTTCCAGTCATCCTGGAGAACAGATAAAAGCCCACGCACCCGATGTCCAAACACTAGGTCATTTGGGCTAAAACCCGTGCTCTCCTGTGAAACCTCCCTAGCAGCTAACAGTAACCAAGGCAACCCCTCCCTCCCAATCCTTATCCATCTCAGTACAATAAGCTCTCAACAAAGACTTAAGTGTTTGATGGAAACGTTCCAGTGCTCCTTGACTTTGGGCATGATAAGCGCTAGACAAGTTGTGTTTAATATGGAGTTGTTGGAGAACCTGTCCAAAGAGATTAGAGGTGAAATTAGATCCTTGATCACTTTGAATGACCTTAGGGATTCCAAACAGTGAGAGAAACTGAGTCAAAGCTTTTAACACAGCCTTAGTCGTGATAGACCGGAGAGGGTAGGCAACAGGAAACCTAGTGGTCTGACACATCACAGTCAACAAATAATTACTACCCTTTCTAGAACGAGGCAGAGGACCAACACAGTCAATAATCAAATACTCAAAAGGTTTACTGAGTACAGGAATAGGGAACAGTGGTACCGGCTTAATAGCTTGATTAGGTTTACCAGTTAATTGACAGGTGTGACAAGTTGATGAAATCAGAAACATCCCTCTTTAATCTTGGCCAAAAAAAATGTCGTAATATGCGATTGTAGGTTTTTCTCACACCCATATGCCCAGCAACGTCGTTGTGAGAAGTTGTCAGCACCAACTCACGAAGCCTAACTGGTACCACAACCTGACTAATCGCCTCCCCCAGAAAACAACTACCATGAGACATCCACTTCCTCATCAGGACCTCCTCTTGGAGAAAATAGCCCTGTGCGACATCTCCCAACTGTTCTACAGGCACAATTTGGTCCCGCAACTCTTCTAATGTAGGGTCAGCCCGTTGCGCCTCGATTAAATCGGAGCGGGATACGGATAACGGGATAACAGGGAAAACAGTAACAGACTTCTTTATGGTATTCTCGTTAGCCAGTTCCGTGACCAAGTCATCAGGGATCATAGAACGCGTCACTGCACACGCAGAAAACACCTCTGGGAAATTCTGCGCACTCTCATCAGGAATCCCTACAATTGAAGGCTTAGTAGAAACCGCTAAAGATGGAAACACGATAGGCCACACACGCTCCCCAGCCAAGTTATTTCCAAGGATCACGTCAACACCCTCAATAGGCAATGAAGGACGCACCCCCACAACGACCTCACCTTTCACCAGTCCACAATCCAACATCAGTTTATGCAATGGAACTGACAGAGTGTTCAAACCTATTCCCCTAATTAGAACACTATTCCCCGAATCAGTCTCCGCAGAGAAGGGTAACACAGATTCCAACACAAATGATTCAGAGGCACCTGTATCTCTTAGGATCTTTACTGGCACTAGGTTCTTACTTCCTACCATAGACACAAAACCCTCCGTAACAAAAGGTAAATACTCGGGATCAATATAGCCCTTCACATGGCTCTGGGCATGAGACAATGCGTCAGGAGTGAACTGATGTGGAACAGGCCACTGCTAACGCTATAGGCCTCGATTTACCATAAGCACCTGTACTGAATTTACCCCTAGACCTAAGAATCGGACATTCATTTTTCCAATGACCTAATTCTCGACAGTAGTGACACTCTTGACCAAAGTCAGTTTTACCACGGGTATCAGGCTCAACCCCAGTTGAATGAAACTCTGCCCGGGAACCGAAGTATCTCGGCGAGCGAGGCCCAAATCTCTGCAAACACCCCCACTCACTCCGAATACGGGGTTCTGCAAAAAAATGTGTGTGAGTCAACACATATTCATCTGCCAAAACCGCAGCTTCAGCGACAGTCTTTATTTTTCGTTCGTTAATGTACGTCGCTATACGATCAGGGATTGTGTCCTTAAATTGTTCTAACATAATCAGATCACACAGCCCTTGGAAAGTCATAACTGCAGAGGCGGAACACCAGCGATTGAACTGTGAAGATAATATTCGCGCAAACTCAACATGAGTCTGCTGATCATCCCTTTTTAAAGTTCTAAATCGTTGGCGGTAAGCCTCAGGGACCAATTCATAACTCTGTAACACAGCCGTTTTAACCTTCTCATAACTAACACTGTCTGCTACGCTAAGAGCTGAATATGCTTCTTGCGCTTTACCAGTCAGCACACACTGCAACATCAAAGTGCGATCAGAATCAGGCCAACTCCTAGCGTCAGCAACACGCTCAAACAATGAAAAGAATGTCTCCGGGTCCTTTTCATTAAACTGGGGCAACAACCGTAAATTCCCTACAACATCAAATGTCTCTGGATTACGACCAAAAGAGGAACGACCCCTAGGTAACTCTGGGTCACCTTCCCAGAGCAAACTCTCCCCCTGAGAGCTTTCCTTCCCTAACCAACTCTAGTCGCTCTTGTTGCAGCTTGATTTTAGCACGCTCCATATCCTGTTTAAATTCCAATTCCCTTTCATATTTTACACGATCATGCTCCATTTTAGCTCTTTGTCCATTTCGTTCATGCTCCATTTTAGCTTGTTCATGCTCCATTTTAGCTCTTTGTCCATTTTGTTCATGCTCTAGCTGTAACAGAAGCAGTTCTTTCTGCTGTTCAAAAAGAAGACCACTATGACTAACCGATGGAGCGGTCATTGTAACATATCGGGGAGACAACGTGTCCTCAGCAGAGGCTGCCCCAGTGGTAACATCCAGAATACCACTCTCCATCAAATTGGCCTTCAATATTAACCTAATAGAATTTTTTAGACGTTTATCACTAATTTCAACCTTGTAGTGTTCAGCAACCTTCAACAGCTGTTCTTTAGTACATAATTCTAACAGTTCTTCTGATGGAAAGCAAATGAACTCGTCTACATTAGACGCCATAATCAGGGAAAAAAATATTAAATATATATAGATCATAATAATCTTGCTCAACCCCTCTGCTGAGCACACCAGACACAAGAGAAATACAATCACACCGAGCACCACAGAAAAGAGCTGGGATATGGAGCTTCCCCAAAACCTACAATAACTCAACCCTAGTCTTCGTGCAGATTTGCGGTGGGTAATTACGCACTGTAGCCCGCTGGCAAGGAATTAAACCCCCCAGCACGCTGGTAGATTTCCCCAAGCCACAGATGTGCCCCCGAGACAACTGCTCAGTCCACTGACACCACACAAAAATAACAAACATTTAACCATGCCCACGTATCCCAAAACAAAACACGTCACTAAGCCTATCAGGGGAAAAAGCTATAGCTCCGGGTAGCAAATGTCACTACCCTACCCAATCTCCCACTGAGGTACACAGCCGATTGTACTCACCTCAGACCGATGTCCCAACAGCGAGTAGAGCAAGAGTTTCCAGGCTGGGCAGGGACTGGAAACTAACCAATGTACTCTCTCCAACGCAGTACAAAACCCAAAGGCAACCAATACTGGCCTATCAAACTCAAACAAACTAACAAAATTTACAAAGAAAAACCCTACAGAATTGGACATTAACTCCACGTTCTCCCAAACACAACCAGTTCAAGATCCCGGACGAGCCCCCACTTGTCACGAACCGGCTCAAGTTCGTAACAAAAGGGAGACACGTGGAGACAAGGAGTACTCAAAGTATATATTTATTAATTAAAGTAAACTAAATCAAATAACAATGGTGTGTGTAATCAGTAATCAGTAGTGTACGTGAGTGTTTGCATGCATAAATGTAATATGGAAAAGTGTTGAAAAGTGCCAAAACAAACAACCCAAAAAAGCCTCAAAAATATCACAACCAAGATCAAAGTAACTGCCTGGAGAGAGTCTCCCTAATGAATGTGGAAGAGGTCCATTTATCCTGGGACACACCCGGCCCAGGTGTTTCCCATGTAGCTGACGACCCTCCCAACTCCGCCCACCGGCATCCTAACAAGGAAACAAGAACAAAGAGAGAATACGGCAGACAGAGTGGGAGGGTCGTCACATGACCAAGAATAAATGTGTTATTTTCTCAACATCAGTCATCTTTGTGTGTGTTAAAATGATCAAAAAACATCTTACAAACTATTAAAAAACTGAATAAATATTTCACTTCCTAGAATATGCTGCCAGCAAGCATAAGAATCCAGCTAATGACACATTTGATCTATGAAAACTAAAAGGATTGACGTTCCACATGCTGTTATGATAGAGATGTTATTGATTCATACCAAAATAAGTACACTGACTCCATAAACACATACAGTATGTGTTTATGTATTTGTCTCTACGATTGTTTGCAGTTGAAAAGACAAGGTTATGCCTGTAATTATTTGGATCTCAGGCAGCTTTGGTAGATTGCTTTGGAAGTATCTACTCAACCTCTCACTTCATCACGGCTTGGAGAATCAATGTTTTATTCATTGTCATCTACACGGCTGCGTGGTGGTACAGTACTGCCTGAATATCAGATGTAGAATTTGAATACATTTGACAGTGCAATCTGAATGAGTTGCGTTGTGATTATTTTGTGATGCATTACATTCCCAAGTGTTACGTTTTCCATTGCTGTTTGTTTACCTCACTTTATTTTTTGTTATTTCACAATTGATTTATCAAGCAGGAAGGTGTGAGGAGGATTCATTTTCCATTTGGAGCACATTAGTTACAGATCACTTTCAATGCAAATATTGAGCCTGGGCTGTCGTTGGGATGTAGAGACAGTCTTACTCAGCCTATGCCAGTTACAGTACAGTACATTATGTAGATATCCGAAGCTCCAAATACAGTTGAAGTTGGAAGTTTACATACACTTAGGTTGGAGTCATTAAAACTCGTTTTTCAACCACTCCACAAATGTATTGTTAACAAACTATAGTTTTGGCAAAACGGTTAGGACATCTACTTTGTGCATGTCACAAGTAATTTTTCCAACAGTTGTTTACAGACAGATTATTTCACTTATAATTCACTGAATCACAATTTCAGTGGGTCAGAAGTTTACATACACTAAGTTGACTGTGCCTTTAAACAGCTTGGAAAATTCTAGAAAATGATGTCATGGCTTTAGAAGCATCTGATAGGCTAATTGATATAATTTGAGTCAATTGGAGGTGTACCTGTGGATGTATTTCAAGGCCTACCTTCAAACTCAGTGCCTCTTTGTTTGACATCATGGGAAAATCAAAATAAATCAGCCAAGACCTCAGAAAAAAAATTGTAGACCTCCAGAAGTCTAGTTCATCCTTGGGAGCAATTTTCAAACGCCTGAAGGTACCACGTTCATCTGTACAAACAATAGTACGTAAGTGTAAACACCATGGGACCACGCAGCCATCATACCGGTCAGGAAGGAGAATCGTTCTGTCTCCTAGAGATGAACGTACTTTAGTGCGAAAAGTACAAATCAATCCCAGAAAAACAGCAAAGGACCTTGTGAAGATGCTGGAGGAAACAGGTACAAACGTACAGTGAGGGAAAAAAGTATTTCGATTTTATACGTTTGCCCACTGACAAAGACATCATCAGTGTATAATTTTAATGGTATGTTTATTTGAACAGTGAGAGACAGAATAACAACAAAAAAATCCAGAAAAACGCATGTCAAAAATGTTATAAATTGATTTGCATTTTAATGGAGGGAAATAAGTATTTGACCCCTCTGCAAAACATTACTTAGTACTTGGTGGCAAAACCCTTCTTGGCAATCAGAGGTCAGACGTTTCTTGTAGTTGGCCACCAGGTTTGCACACATCTCAGGAGGGATTTTGTCCCACTCCTCTTTGCAGATCTTCTCCAAGTCATTAAGGTTTCGAGGCTGACGTTTGGCAACTAGAATCTTCAGCTCCCTCCACAGATTGTCTATGGGATTAAGGTCTAGGCCACTCCAGGACCTTAATGTGCTTCTTCTTGAGCCACTCCTTTGTTGCCTTGGCCGTGTGTTTTGGGTCATTGTCATGCTGGAATACCCATCCACGACCCATTTAAATGCCCTGGCTGAGAGAAGGAGGTTCTCACCGAAGATTTGACGGGGATGGTGTTCTTGGGGTCATAGGCAGCATTCCTCCTCCTCCAAACACGGCGAGTTGAGTTGATGCCAAAGAGCTCGATTTTGGTCTCATCTGACCACAACACTTTCACCCAGTTCTCCTCTGAATCATTCAGATGTTCATTGGCAAACTTCAGACGGGCCTGTATATTTGTGCTTTCTTGAGCAGGGGGACCTTGCAGGCACTGCAGGATTTCAGTCCTTCACGGCATAGTGTGTTACCAATTGTTTGCTTGGTGACTATGGTCTCAGCTGCCTTGATATCATTGACAAGATCCTCCGGTGTAGTTCTGGGCTGATTCCTCACCATTATCATGATCATTGCAACTCCACGAGGTGAGATCTTGCATGGAGCCCCAGGCCGAGGGAGATTGACAGTTATTTTGTGTTTCTTCCATTTGCGAATAATCGCACCAACTGTTGTCACCTTCTCACCAAGCTGCTTGGCGAAGGTCTTGTAGCCCATTCCAGCCTTGTGTAGGTCTACAATCTTGTCCCTGACATCCTTGGAGAGCTCTTTGATCTTGACCATGGTGGAGAGTTTGGAATCTGATTGATTGATTGCTTCTGTGGACAGGTGTCTTTTATACAGGTAACAAGCTGAGATTAGGAGCAGTCCCTTTAAGAGTGTGCTCCTAATCTCAGCTCGTTACCTGTTTAAAAGACACCTGGGAGCCAGAAATCTTTCTGATTGAGAGGGGGGTCAAATACTTATTTCCCTCATTAAAATGCAAATCAATTTATAACATTTTTTATATGCGTTTTTCTGGATTTTTGTTGTTATTCTGTCTCTCACTGTTCAAATAAATCTACCATTAAAATTATAGACTGATCATTTCTTTGTCAGTGGGCAAACGTACAAAATCAGCAGGGGATCAAATACTTTTTTCCCTCACTGTATCTATATCCACAATAAAACGAGTCCTATATCGACATAACCTGAAAGGCCGCTCAGCAAGGAAGAAGCCACTTCTCCAAAACCAGACTACGGTTTGCAACTGCACATGGGGACAAAGATCGTACTTTTTGGAGAAATCTTCTCTGGCTGATGAAACAAAAAAAGAACTGTTTGGCCATAATGACCAATGTTATGTTTGGAGGAAAAAGGGGGACGCTTGCAAGCAGACGAACACCATCCCAACCGTGAAGCATGGGGGTGGCAGCATCATGCTGTGGGGGTGCTTTGCTGCAGGAGGACTGGTGCACTTCACAAAATAGATGGCATCATGAGGAAGGAAAATTATGTGGATATATTGAAGCAACATCTCAAGACATCAGTCAGGAAGTTAAAGCTTGGTCGCAAATGGGTCTTCCAAATGGACAATGACCCCAAGCATATTTCTAAAGTTGTGGCAAAATGGCTTAAGGACAACAAAGTCAAGGTATTGGAGTGGCCATCACAAAGCCCTGACCTCAATCCTATAGAAAATGTGTGGGCAGAACTGAAAAAGCGTGTGCGAGCAAGGAGGCCTACAAACCTGACTCAGTTACACCAGCTCAGGAGGAATGGGCCAAAATTCACCCAACTTATTGTGGGAAGCTTTTGGAAGGCTACCTGAAACGTTTGACCCAAGTTAAACAATTGAAAGGCAATGCTACCAAATAATAATTGAGTGTATGTAAACTTCTGACCCACTGGGAATGTGATGAAAGAAATAAAAGCTGAAATAAATCACTCTTTACTATTATTCTGACATTTCACATTCTAAAAATAAAGTGGTAATTTTAACTGACCCAAGACAGGGACATTTTACTAGGATTAAATGTCAGAAATTGTGAAAAACTGAGTTTAAATGTATTTGGCTAAGGTGTATGTAAACTTCTGACTTCAACTGTACCTTACTTTTATATCATTTAAAAAAAGAGGAATTGAATTACCTCCTATGCACTTGTCCTCCTGTGCACTTTTTGGATTTGAGTTGGTTTCCTTCCATATGCCCCAAAACGAAATCACAGGCCAAAAGTTTAAACCCATCTCTGGTAAGGAACAGCTTCAAAAGGGCCATCTGGTACACAATCCAGTCAGGGAGAGGATTATCCCAAATTAGAGCCACTTTAGTTATATTACCACGATACTACAGAATACAGCTTTGGGCACTGTGTGAGGTGAGCCTTAGCCTACATCTTGGCCACAACATCTATAGGGACTGGTTTATAAATACTGTAGTGTATGCACATCCAGTAACTTGCATGTGCAGAGTATAAAAAGTCAAAGGTACCTTCACAATGTTGATTGCTCCTGCAGTTTTATAGCAACATCTTGACCCGAAGGTCTTTGTTATAGGGAGAGAATGAACCCGAACAGGATGTCATCATACCCAGACCGGGGTATCGTCCCACATGGCACTCTATTCCTTATTGTCATGGAATAGGTTAAGTAGGTTAGGTCTTAGAAGCATGATTAGACACTACCACTACCACTTCCACACTCCATCCCCAGGCGGCACCAGCAACCAGGTCAAGCCTTGATAAAGTGGGCAGGTGTTGGTCTCGAAAACCCGACCCTGGGCAACAGTGACTAGGGTCTGGTTTCAATGATGGACTCTTTTTGCATAGAGGAACTACGTAACTGCCTATGTGACTACTTTATCCACTTGAATAAAATACAAAATATTAGCTAGCATTATGAGTGCATTTCGCAAGTGGCTAGTTTGCATCTTCACCAAAACTACTACAAAGGTTTTGCCTGCAAACTTTGGTTTTGAATCGTGACGTTCTGGCATGTCTGCCTCATGATAAAAAATAAAATAAAAAAATAAGCCATTTAGCAGACGCTTTTCATTTTATTTTTTATTTTTTTGCGTATGGGTGGTCCCGGGGATCGAACCCACTACCTTGGCGTTACAAGCGCCGTGCTCTACCAGCTAAGCTACAGAGGACCACATGATTTGTTGGGAGAGTTGTCTGTCTAGGACCCCTAGACTTAGGGAGCATATCAATAATAGCAGGCTAGTTTCGTAACATTATATAGTGCAATACCTTTGACCAAATACTTTTGACCAAAGTCCTATGGGCCCTGCTCAAAAGTAGCACACTATAGAGAATAGGATGCTATTTGGGATGCAGCCAGACAGATTACTTTCTGGTACTAAATGCCACTCTGCAGCATTTGTGCGATCTGATAGGGCTTTGTGTGACATCGGGGAGGCTGGAGGGAGGAAGAGCCGTACTTGGCTTATAAACATCCTGAGGTCCTTTGCTGGAGCTCAAATGCAATCACCGCTGGGAAAGGCCACGGAAACATAAACAAGCAGTTAGTCATAATTGCCTCTGTGTTGAACCCAGCAAAGTAGCCACACAATGCAGAACCCAGCTGTGCCCTCATTGTGGTGTTTGGATTGATTTCAGCATCAGAGTAGAAACAGGATGCAGTTAGATCAATGTGGGTAACGGCTATTTAAAGGGGAGGGAGGGAAGACGGTGTTCAAGGACTTTGCTGTCCTAGCTTCAGGGGGAAGCTGGTTCCACAATTGGGGTGCCAGGACAGAGAAGAGCTTGGACTGGGCTGAGCGGAAGCTGCCCTCCCATAGGGAGTTGAAGGCAGACGTCGGGAGGTTGAAGTCGCCAAGTACGAAGAACGGTGAGCCATCGTCAGAAAATTTGCTTATAAAGGTGTCAAGCTCATTGATGAACTCTCCAAGTGTACTACGCATCAGGATACTGGCATGATACTGTGTCTCTGTCTGAGCCTGGTCTGATAAAAAACATTTTGAGACGATTGTTACTACACTCCTCAAATACCAGACAGACCCTGTGTATCAGCCTCACAGGAAGTCACACTCATCCATGAAAGAGTAAGTAAAATTCTGGTCCCAACATCTCCTTTCTACTTCGGAGAGGAAGTGGTTCAAACATAATGTATATAATGAGGGCAGATAGAGTAGATTAGAAAATAATATAATACCTTTATTTATAGGGGCAGAAGAGTAAGAATGCACACTGAAGAGTTACTCACTAAAGTTACTCATCCTTTAGGCTCTGAATGGAGGTAATGACTGCATCTCCATCATGATTGGATGTGTACCCATATGGCCCAGAAAGCCAGATAAAACAGATCAGGTTGCTATAGAAACAGTCAGACTCTCGGTAGTCAAGGTCTGAGGTTCTATAAATCAGACCAAACTCCAAGGCATTACATTCAACCATTTGTACTCTTGAAAGCATCACTTACTTACTTACTTACTTACTTACTTACTTACTTATTTACTTACCTAGGCCCATCGCTCCTTTGGGGGCATAGGCCATCGACGACTCCTCTCTATCGCACTTTGTTCTGGTCAGTCTTCTCCAGCTCGTTCCACCCCAGTTCTCCTTGAATCTGCCTTAAGCTTCTTTTCCCTTGTGGGTTCCAGGATAGAGCTTGCCTGGTGATGAAAAGCATCAACACATACAATAATGTCTAGCCCATTCTAGTTCAAAGACACCCCTGACATCAAGCCAAGTTCCCTGGGCAGCAGTTACCACAGCAGCAGCCCTTGAGTTGAAAAAACTAGTGCACTATATAAAGTAATCACAATACAAATGAGACCATGTACTGTTCTGACCCTCACAAGCCATGCGGTAAGAAGAGAATTGGAGTGGAAAGGACAGCTCTTTTTTAAAGCCCCGGCCGGTCTGCACTGACTGCAGTGGCTCTTATACAGTATGTGAAGAGACACACACACACGTCTCCCTCCCTCCCTTCTCCAACTTCTCTATTACTTAGCAGTTCACTGGCCTAAAGCCTAAAGCCTCAAGTCAAACTTCACCACCTACTATATAGTGACAGACAGTTGGCGAGGATACAGTATCATTTCACCTCTATAACCAGGAAGAAGTCAGCACATTGAGCCATTTACCATAGTATGGCTGGCTGGCTCAGGGCTGAGACAGATATAGATTCCTTTACCTTTCAAGAAAGTTTCACCTGCACATTGGTTTCTCTGGGTTTTATCAAGCTGACATTTCCAAAGGTTGAACTCGACCTGGCTGGGTGTGTGAGGCCGCAGCAGTGGAGGCGCAGTGGAGTGGACTGATGCAGGGCTGATTGACATAGAGCGAGCTCAGGAGACCCAGAGCTTTAACAGCCACAGCACAGGAAACCCAGCCTGCCCTTTCCATTACCACCAGTCTATAACATTATTAACACTGGGGACTACAGATCATATCACTATACTGCACAGGCTGCATAGGACCAGGTATAGTTGATGATGGGAAATGTAGTTTTTTCAGGATTTTGATTATCAGATCATTCATATTATTCATGAAATATACTCATTATTATATCCAGAGGGTGATAGACAGACAGTGCAGTGTGGGCTATTTATTGGAAGCAAGTCAATTTAACCATGGTATCATTTTCGTACCATTTGCCATTTAATTTCAATTTGTATAAACAAGACTCTTTTCAAGGGCATGAAATGACACTCTCGTGGTTTGAATTTGAATAGAATATCTTGCCTCTGGGCTCAGCTATTAAAAGCTCATTCAGTAGCATACAGACAGTACTTGACCTGCATAACAATGGTAATGTTGCCTCACATTTTCTACAGGATTTCTCAGTAAAGTGCAGATCGTATGGCTGTCGTCTTTATTAACAGGGCCCGGCGGAGCCGGAGAGGCAGGCAGGGTTGGAAACCACCGGCTGAGATTGAAATGTAATCACATTTACATATGGGGCTGGTGTGTATGCCTCTGCTTCCTGCCTCTGCCTCCATCCTCTCTCCTTTTGGCATGCAGAGTCGACGTTGTAAACACTTGGCTACACTCTGCATCATTACTTGAGTGTATACTAAACACTTTCTCTACCCAGAGAACAAAGCAAGAGTGAGAAGAAGGGGGAATACATGAGATCATATGATATCATAAGCCGCATTTGCGAGGTAACTGTGAAATCATAAAGCAAGAATGAAATATCGCTGCCTGTCTATGGAGGGTTCAAAGCCATAGGGCTGGGAGGGAGGGGACCGCTCGGAGTGATTGAACTAATATTTAGAGTTATCAGTTCTGCTACATGTTCTTGTAGGATGTGCATGGTGGTGCTGGATGAGCATGGGACAGGATGGGATGTGCTGTGGATCATTCAAGCAAGGAGGCTTCATTTTCAAGAAAGATGAATAGCATTTCTCATTGTGTTTTGAAGAACTGAGTTTGAACACAATACTGGAACTGCACATGACAAGAGTGAACATAATTTTGTTTAAATTGCATGTAAATCAATTTGATTCGGTACCTCAACTCTACCTTCTGTGTGCCTACTGTAAGACCAAGGCTGTCTATCAAATGACACCCTATTACCCATTTAGAGCACGTCATTGGGCTCTGGTCAAGATTGTAGGCAACACTACACAAGGAATAGGTTGTAATTTGAGACGCAGACCATTTTTAGCATGTTTAGTCCCCCCATCAACCTATTATACTCCTTGTGTTGTTCTATGAGGTTACAGAGTGTAAATCTGACACAGGAACCAAATAAGTGAGCAAGAAAAAAAACAGGCAACATGCTGTAATGGCAAAGAAGCTCTCTCTCTCTCACTCTCTCTCTTAATTCAATTCAAAGGGCTTTATCGGCATGGGAAACATGCCAAAGCAAGTGGAATAGATAATGAATAAAAGTGAAATAAACAATTAGAAATGTACAGTAAATTCAAAAGAATAGAGACATTTCAAATGTTATATGATTGGCTACAGATAAATATGGGTTGTATTCACAATAGTGTTTGTGCTTCACTGGTTGCCCTTTTCATGTGGCAACAGTTTACAAATCTTGCTGCTGTGATGGCACACTGGGGTATTTCACCTAATAGATATGGGAGTTCATCAAAATGTTATTTGTTTTTGAATTCTTTGTGGGTCTGTGTAATCTGAGGAAAATACAGTACCAGTCAAAAGTTTGGACACACCTACTCATTCAAGGGTTTTTCTTAATTTTTACTATTTTCTACATTGTAGAATAATAGTGAAGATATCAAACTATGAAATAACACATATGGAATCATGTAGTTATCAAAAAAGTGTTAAACAAATCAAAATATATTTTATATTTGAGATTCTTCAAATAGCCACTCTTTGTCTTGATGACAGCTTTGCACACTCTTTGCATTCTCTCAACCAGCTTCACCTGGAATGCTTTTCCAACAGTCTTGAAGGAGTTCCCACTTATGCTGAGCACTTGTTGGCTGCTTTTCCTTCACTCTGCCATCCGACTCGTCCCAAAGCATCTCAATTGGGTTGAGGTTGGGGGATTGTGGAGGCCAAGTCATCTGATGCAGCACTCCATCACTCTCCTTCTTGGTAAAATAGCCCTTACACAGCCTGGAGATGTGTTGGGTCATTGTCCTGTTGAAAAACAAATGATAGTCCCACTAAGCCCAAACCAGATGGGACTGTGTATCGCTGCAGAATGCTGGAGTGTAAGGGTTGGTGTGAGGTGTGACCCAGGTGCGGTGCAGGATATACAGTAGGCAGTAGGCAGAGATGGTGAAACAAGGATCTTTACTGGTAGTCCCGAAGCCAAAATAGAAAATAACGGACTTATCACGATAAAAGAAAGGCGGAGCAAATAAGTCTCCAAAAACCAGCTGACAGCCAAAATATGAAATACTACAGTGGCTTGCAAAAGTATTCAGCCCCCTTGGCATTTTCCTGGAATTAAAATTGATTTTTGGGGGGGTTTGTATCATTTGATTTACACAACATGCCTACCACTTTGAAGAAACAAACAAGAAATAAGACAACAAAACAGAAAACTTGAGCGTAAATAACTATTCACCCCCCCAAAGTCAATACTTTGTAGAGCCACCTTTTGCAGCAATTACAGCTGCAAGTCTCTTAGGGTATGTCTCTATAAGCTTGGCACATCTAACCACCAGGATTTTTGCCCATTCTTCAAGGCAAAACTGCTCCAGCTCCTTCAAGTTGGATGGGTTCCGCTGGTGTACAGCAATCTTTAAGATGGTGTTCTCGGGGTGATGAGAGGTGTTGGGTTTGCGCCATTTTAGTCTCATCTGACCAGAGTACCTTCTTCCATATGTTTGGGGAGTCTCCACATCTGTGGAGTGTACGGCTTAAAGTGGTCCTATGGACAGATACTCCAATCTCCGCTGTGGGGCTTTGCAGCTCCTTCAGGGTTATCAGGGTTATAGTTGGTTTCTTTGTTGCCTCTCTGATTAATGCCCTCCTTGCCTGGTATGTGAGTTTTGGTGGGCGGCCTTCTCTTGGCAGGTTTGTTGTGGTGACATATTCTTTCCATTTTTTAATAATGGATTTAATGGTGCTCCGTGGGATGTTCCAAGTTTCTGATCTTTTTTTATAACCCAACCCTGATCTGTACTTCTCCACAACTTTGTCCCTGACCTGTTTGGAAAGCTCCTTGGTCTTCATGGTGCCACTTACTTGGTGGTGCCCCTTGCTTAGTGGTGTTGCAGACTCTGGGGCCTTTCAGAACAGGTGTATATATACTGAGATCATGTGACACTTAGATTGCACACAGGTGGACTTTATTTAATTCATTATGTGACTTCTGAAGGTAATTGGTTGCACCAGATCTTATTTAGGGGCTTCATAGCAAAGGGGGTGAATACATATGCACGCACCACTTTTCCGTTATACATTTTTTGAAACAAGTTATTTTTTTAATTTCACTTCACCAATTTGGACTATTTTGTGGATGTCCATTACTTGAAATCCAAATAAAAATCCATTTAAATTACAGGTTGTAATGCAACAAAATAGGAAAAACGCCAAGGGGGATGAATACTTTTGCAAGGCACTGTACCTTAGACTGTAACAAATAACGAAACAGGGAGAACACTTCTCAAGTACCTGTACATAGGTCTCCGATCAGACACTGAGTAGTACTGCTGGACATAGAGAAATGAACAGAGAAAACTTAGCAAGGGAAGTGAGGGCATAAATACACAGGTGAATAGGTAGACACAGGTGACACCAATAGGATATTGATTAGTCCAGACTGTGAGTGAGGAGGTGCCTAAGGTTGTCGGAGGATGACACCAAGTGGGTCGCTCCGGAACTGCGACCCCCTCCTGTAACACTGTAGTAGCCATGCTGGTTAAGTGTGCCTTGAATTCTAAATAAATCATAGACAGTGTCACCAGCAAAGCACCCCCACACCATAACATCTCCTCCTCCATGCTTTACGGTAGGAAATACACATGCGGTGATCATCCGTTCACCCACACCGGGTCTCACAAAGACACAGCGGTTGTAACCAAAAATCTCCAATTTGGACTCCAGACCAAAGGACAAATTTCCACCGGTCTAATGTCCATTGCTCGTGTTTCTTGACCCAAGCAGGTCTCTTCTTATTATTGGTGTCCTTTAGTAGTGGTTTCTTTGCAGCAATTTGACTATGAAGGCCTGATTCACAAAGTCCCTCTGAACAGTTGATGTAGAGATGTGTCAATTTCTGAGGCTGGTAACTCTAATGAACTTATCCTCTGCAGCAGAGGTAACTCTGGGTCTTCCATTCTTGTGGCGGTCCTCCTGAGAGCCAGTTTCATCATAGCACTTTATGGTTTTTGCGACTGCACTTGAAGAAACTTTCAAAGTTCTTGAAATTTTCCAGATTGACTGACCTTCATGTCTTAAAGTAATGATGGACTGTCGTTTCTCTTTGCTTATTTGAGCTGTTCTTGCGATAATATTGACTTGGTCTTTTACCAACTAGGGCTATCTTCTGTATACCCCCCCTACCTTGTAACAACACAACTGATTGGCTCAAACACATTAAGAAGGAAAGAAATTCAGCAAATTAACTTTTAAGAAGGCACACCTGTTAATTGAAATGCATTCCAGGTGACTACCTCATGAAGCTGGTTGAGAGAATGCCAAGAGTGTGCAAAGCTGTCATCAAGGCAAAGGGTGACTATTTGAAGAATCTCAAATATAAAATATATTTTGATTTGTGTAACACTTTTTTGGTTACTACATGATTCCATATGTGTTATTTCATAGTTTTGATGTCTTCACTATTATTCTACAATGTAAAAAATAGTACCATTTGTCATTGTTGTTAACTTTCTTAGGTTGTCTGCTTGAATGTTTTTATTTGATAGGGAGACTGAAAGGTCAAATATAATGTTTAGGCTTTCTACTGCCATGTTTACACCTTCACTATTGAAGATAAACATTTTGTCCAGGAAGTTGTCTAAAAGGGATTCAATTTGTTGTTGCACAATAGTTTTTTGGTATGTTCAACACTACTTTCCTTCCATCTATAACATTTCTTAATGGTATGCAGTTTGTTCGGCTTTGATTAAAAACATTGCTCATGATTCTGTATTGCTCTGTTCAAGTAGACTATGATTTTGCTGTGATCTGATAGGGGTGTCAGTGGGCTGACTGTGAATGCACTGAGAGACTCTGGGTTGAGGTCGGTGATAAAGTAATCTACAGTACAACTGCCAAGGGATGAGCTATAGGTGTACCTACCATAGGAGTCCCCTCAAAGCCTACCATTAACTATTGTATGTACAGACCCAGTGTGCGACAGAGCTGCAGGAGTTGTGACCCATTTTTATTGGTTATTTTGTCATAGTTGTTTCTCGGGGGGCATATTGGGGAGGGAATGCTGTCACCTCCAGTTAGGTGTTTGTCCCCCTGTGTGCTGAGAGTGTCAGGTTCTTGTCCAGTTCTGGCATTTAGGTCCTTGGGCCTGGAAGTGGTTGATCTCCCCCTCTAGGATGGAGAAGCTGTCATCGTTAAATTGAGGGGATTCTATTGGGGGATGTAGGTAGCACACATGAGGAAATGTTTCTATGTTGAGGTAATTTTCGTATTTATTTCTAACCAGCTGTAAAATGCTCCTGTTTTGATTAATTTAATAGAGTGGGTTAGGTCTGCTCTGTACCAAATTAACATACCCCCTGAGTCTCTTCCCTGTTTCACACCCAGTAGTTTGGTGGATGGGACTACCAGCTCACTGTAACCTAGAGGGCAACTCCTCTATCCATGTTGCTTGTAGGATTACAATGTCTGTATTTCAGATTTCTTTGGTGAAGTCTGGGTTCCTGCTCTTTAGGCCAAAGGCAGATGACCTCAGACCTTGTATATATCCAGCATGAGATAGTAAAAGCTTTGGGTTCCATAGTGTCCAGTGTTGTTATCCCTGTGGTTTCAGTTAGGACCATTAGGTTTGAGGAGAGCATGCTGAGCATCTGGTGAATGCCTCTTAGGTCACAGGATGGGGATTGGGTGGGTGTAAGAGTGGGGATTGAGCATGGCCTATATACTGTAGGGTGTGGCCAGGGTTTGTTTGGGGGGGTTGGTGGCGATGAGGCTGGTGTTGCTGTGGTCTTGGTGTAGGTCCTCTAGATGCAGGCCCTCTTGGTGCAGGTTGAGGAGGATGTCAGCGATCACACCATGGTCGATCTGTCCGAGACATTTATGGGTGGTCCTGATTTCGCTAAACATCCTGAGTTGACCTCTCCTTTGAAAACCCCAAAGGTGAGTGAGTTTGTAGGACTGCTGAAGGAAGAGAGGGTCCCTACAGTTGACACTTTGATGTCTAGAAAGCAGCTGATTGTGGAACAGAGTAAAGATGTTTCCCTCTCCCCTCTCCCCTCTTTTTGCTGAGAGATGTCCAGAGGAGGATTTTGATTAAGTTCGTGTGGGTTACTTTGACAGAGATTGTGTTCTAATGAGGAAATGGCGTGTTCGCGCGTGGGCAGGACGATTGGCCCAGTGTGTCTCAAGTTGTCATTCCAGTTGCACTTCGACAAGAGATACTGAGGTTGGCTCACGATGGTAGTATGGCATGCCATCTTGGGGTCAACAAGACGTATGACGTATTTTGCGTAACTTCTTCTGGCCTGGTCTGAAACAGGATGTTGTGGCTTACTGTAAATCCTGTCCGTTTGTTAGCGGACGGGTAAACCGAACCAAGCTGTACCGGTTGCACCTTTTGTAGCCTATTCCTGCTTTTGACTAACCTTTCAGCAGGGTTCTGGTGGACTGTTTTGGTCCTTTGCCCAAAGTCAAGAGTTTCTTTTAACCATAATGTGTGCTGCCACTCGTTTCCATGAGGTCATTCCATTGAGGAAAATCATGGCTTCCAGTAGTGTTAAGGCTCTGGTAAAATTATTTTCAACGTTTGGACTTCCGCAGGTAGTGCAGTCGGACCAAGGACCGAATTTCATGTCAAATGACTTCCAGCAAGCTCTACAACAGTTGGGTGTAACCCATTGCCCCTCTAGTGCCTACCACCCAGAGTCTCAAGGTGCTCTTGAGAGATTTCATCAGACTTTGAAGTCTATGTTGAGAGCTTGCTGCTTTGAGTTTGAGAAAGACTGGAATGAACATGCTCTTAAGGAAATCGTGAATGTCATGGATTCATTAGAACTAGTAGATATATGGAGGCTTAAATATCCTGATCTAGTGAGATATACATGGCGGAGATTCAATCAAGCTAGTCGTCTTGACTTCTTTCTTGTCTCATTCTCGTTGGCACCAAAAGTTTAAAAAGTGTTGATAGGGGACAGAATGCGGTCAGACCATCATATAATTGGCATATACATTACTCTTACTGAATTTCCACGTGGGCGAGGATATTGGAAATGTAATCAAAGCCTATTGGATGATAATTTATTTTTAACTAGGACAAAGGAATTTATAACTGACTTTTTCCGACATAACATAGGTAGAGCAAATCCCCTTATTGTATGGGACACCTTTAAATGTGCCTTTAGAGGCCATGCAATTCAGTACTCATCTCGAAAACAAAAGCAATTTAGGTCAAAAGAGTTTATACTAACAAAGGAAATAGAAAGTCTAACAGAACAGATAGATGGCAATAAAAACTGTAACATAGAGGCTCAGAATAAATTAGAGGAAAAACAAAAAGAAATGGAGAAACTTATTCAAGAAAGATCAAGTGTAATATATTATAAAAATAAAGCAAACTGGATGGAATATGGGGGAAAATGCACCAAATTATTTTTTAATCTTCAACATAGGAATGCTACCAAAAAGAATTTAATGAAACTGGTTACAATTGACGGAGTAACCCATGATTCACCAAATGATATTTGAAGGAGGAAACAAGGTACTTTAAGCACATGTTTCCGTTTCAGTTGCCTCCATCTCCTCTAACTGAAGCTAATTGTAGCGATTTTTTTTCTATTGATAATGTAAAATTAACAGCCAAACAGAAAGACTCATGTGAAGGTGAAATTACAGAGGAGGAACTTCTGGATGCAATTAAAGACTTTAAGTCCGGGAAAACTCCAGGGTTGGATGGCATACCAGTCGAAGTATACCAAATATTTTTTGATATACTAAGAGGACCGTTATTAGCATGTTTTAACCACTCCTATGTAAATGGTAGATTATCAGACACTCAAGAAGAAGGTCTGATCTCATTATTACTGAAACAGGATACAAGTGGAAAATATAAAGATCCAGTCCATTTAAAAAATTGGAGGCCCCTTACACTTCAGTGTTGTGATGCAAAAATTCTAGCAAAATGTATAGCGCATAGAATTAAAAAGGTATTGTCGGATATTATTCATTCTAATCAGACAGATTTTTTACATAGAAGATACATTGGAGATAATATAAGGCAAGTATTGGAAATAATAGAACATTATGGAAAATCTGAGAAACCAGGCCTGCTATTCATAGCAGACTTCGAAAAGGCATTTGATAAAGTATGACTGGGGTTTATATATAAATGCCTGGAGCATTTCAATTTTGGAGAATCTCTTTTAAAATGGGTCAAAATCATGTATAGTAACCCTAGGTGTAAAATAGTAAATAATGGCTATTTCTCAGAAAGTTTTAAACTGTCAAGAGGAGTGAAACAAGGTTGTCCACTATCGGCATATCTATTTATTGTGGCCATCGAGATGTTAGCTATTAAAATCAGATCCAACAATAATATCAGGGGATTAGAAATCCAGGGCTTAAAAACAAAGGTGTCATTGTACGCTGATGATTCATGTTTTCTTTTAAATCCACAACTAGAATCACTCCACAGCCTCATGGAGGATCTAGATACATTTTCTAACCTCTCTGGATTACAACCAAATTATGACAAATGTACTATATTACGTATTGGATCAATAAAAAATAAAAAATTTACATTGCCATGTAGTTTACCAATAAAATGGTCTGATGGTGATGTGGATATACTCGGAATACATATCCCAAAGGAAATAAATGATCTCACTTCAATAAATTATAATAGAAAGTTAGCAAAAATAGATAAGATCTTGCTACCATGGAAAGGTGGGTGCCTGTCAATTTGTGGAAAAATCACCCTGATTAACTCTTTAGTATTATCCCAGTTTACCTATTTGCTTATGGTCTTGCGAACAGTTTTTTTAATTATATGAGAAAAAATATTCAATTTTATTTGGAACGGCAAGCCAGACAAAATATGAATTCGGAGGACAGAAATGATGAAATATTAAAGCATTAGACCTATCACTAAAAGCTTCAGTCATACAAAAGTTATACTTAAATCCGAACTGGTTCTCTAGCAAATTAGTAAGATTGTCTCACACAATGTTCAAGAATGGCCTTTTTCCCTTTATTCAGATTACAACCACTCACTTTCAGTTATTTGAAAAGGAAATCATCTCCCAGATATCACTATTTCTAAAACAAGCCATAAAAAGTTGGTAGCAATTTCAATTGAATCCTCCAGAAACGACAGAACAAATAATGCAAATTGTAATATTGTTAAACTCAAATATACTAATTGACTAAAAACCTTTATTTTTTGACAAAATGTTTAAAAATCTTTGTAAATGATATCATCGGTAGGACTGGTGGAGTTATGTCGCACATGCAGCTAACAAAAACATATGGAAATGTCTGCTCTACCCAAAATTACAACCAAATAATTGCAGCCTTCCCGCAAAAATGGAAGAGGAAAGTGGAAGGAGGAGAAAGTAAGGAACTTGTCTGTCGGCCTTGCATTAAAGAACATAATTGGTTAAGGAAAACTGTGATAGATAAAACATTATATCAGTTTCATTTAAGGACCAAAGGATTGTCAGCCGTCCCATATAGATTGCAAAATAGTTGGGAAGAGATTTTTGACGTACCGATCCCATGGCATAGTGTTTATGAACTGATACGCAAAACGACACCGGATTCAAAACGTAGAATCTTTCAATTTAAATTATTATATAAAATTCTTGCTACCAATAGAATGTTATTTTTATGGGGTATACAATCTTCCCAGCTCTGCAGATTTTGCTGCGAAGAGACAGAATCATTAGATCTTTTGTTTTGGTACTGTCCATTTGTAGCTTGTTTTTGGACACAGGTCCAAGAATGGCTAAAGGATTGCAATATATACCTGGAGCTAACCCTGCAGATAGCACTACTGGGTGATCTGAAAAGTCATAGTCAATCGATCAATAACATAATAATACTATTAGCAAAAATGTTTATTTTCAATTCACAATCTGTAGAAATAATGAGAATAGAAAGGTTCAGAACTTTTGTAAGACATCACAGTACAGTTGAAATGTATATAGCAAATAGAAAACCTATATGGATAGTGTTAAAAGATAGATGAGAGTTGTTGAATGGAATTGAAGGATGGGACTAATAACAACTAACAACAAACAATAACAAGATAACTAATAATGTAGGCACGCTGTGTCCATATTAGGTGTATGGGTTGTAGGTTGGGAGCTTTTGTGAAGGAGCACAATTAGAAAGATATGGCAAACCGGATGGACATCATGAAAATGATCGGAGAGGTTGAGAGTAGAAGAAGTTCAGGAGAAAGAACAAACAAAATGTAATTATTGTAAAATTGACTGTGTCCATCAAATGTAGATAGTGGGTATGGGCTGGAAGTAGAGGCCTAGGCGTTGTTGTTCACTAGTTTACTCCAAGTGGGGAAACGGTGGCGGGGTTGGAAAGTAATAAAGGGGAATATATATATATTTTTTAAAGATATGTATATGTACAGTGGGGGAAAAAGTTTTTAGTCAGCCACCAATTGTGCTAGTTCTCCCACTTAAAAAGATGAGAGAGGCCTGTAATTTTCATCATAGGTACACGTCAACTATGACAGACAAATTGAGAATTTTTTTCTCCAGAAAATCACATTGTAGGATTTTTAATGAATTTATTTGCAAATTATGGTGGAAAAGAAGTATTTGGTCACCTACAAACAAGCAAGATTTCTGGCTCTCACAGACCTGTAACTTCTTCTTTAAGAGGCTCCTGTGTCCTCCACTCGTTACCTGTATTAATGGCACCTGTTTGAACTTGTTATCAGTATAAAAGACACCTGTCCACAACCTCAAACAGTCACACTCCAAACTCCACTATGGCCAAGACCACAGAGCTGTCAAAGGACACCAGAAACAAAATTGTAGACCTGCACCAGGCTGGGAAGACTGAATCTGCAATAGGTAAGCAGCTTGGTTTGAAGAAATCAACTGTGGGAGCAATTATTAGGAAATGGAAGACATACAAGATCACTGATAATCTCCCTTGATCTGGGGCTCCACGCAAGATCTCACCCCGTGGGGTCAAAATGATCACAAGAACGGTGAGCAAAAATCCCAGAACCACACGGGGGGACCTAGTGAATGACCTGCAGAGAGCTGGTACCAAATTAACAAAGCCTACCATCAGTAACACACTATGCCGCCAGGGACTCAAATCCTGCAGTGCCAGACGTGTCCCCCTGCTTAAGCCAGTACATGTCCAGGCCCGTCTGAAGTTTGCTAGAGTGCATTTGGATGATCCAGAAGAGGATTGGGAGAATGTCATATGGTCAGATGAAACCAAAATATAACTTTTTGGTAAAAACTCAACTCATCGTGTTTGGAGGACAAAGAATGCTGAGTTGCATCCAAAGAACACCATACCTACTGTGAAGCATGGGGGTGGAAACATCATGCTTTGGGGCTGTTTTTCTGCAAAGGGACCAGGACGACTGATCCGTGTAAAGGAAAGAATGAATGGGGCCATGTATTGTGAGATTTTGAGTGAAATCCTCCTTCCATCAGCAAGGGCATTGACGATGAAATGTGGCTGGGTCCAAACACACCGCCCGGGCAACGAAGGTGTGGCTTTGTAAGAAGCATTTCAAGGTCCTGGAGTGGCCTAGCCAGTCTCCAGATCTCAACCCCATAGAAAATCTTTGGAGGGAGCTGAAAGTCCGTGTAGCCCAGCGACAGCCCCAAAACATCACTGCTCTAGAGGAGATCTGCATGGAGGAATGGGCCAAAATACCAGCAACAGTGTGTGAAAACCTTGTGAAGACTTACAGAAAACGTTTGACCTGTGTCATTGCCAACAAAGGGTATATAACAAAGTATTGAGAAACTTTTGTTATTGACCAAATACTTATTTTCCACCATAATTTGCAAATATATTCATAAAAAATCCTACAATGTGATTTTCTGGTTTTTTTTTTCCTCAATTTGTCTGTCATAGTTGACGTGTACCTATGATGAAAATTACAGGCCTCTCTCATCTTTTTAAGTGGGAGAACTTGCACAAATGGTGGCTGACTAAATACTTTTTTCCCCACTGTATATATATATATATATATATATATATAAACATGGGGGATTGGAAGTGATGCAGACAATTAAATTGATGGAAGTTACAATCTATCTGCAATATTAAGATGATCTACCCCCCCCCCCCCCAAAAAAAAAGACAGGAATGAAGGGGCCCCTCTTGTGCTGTTTGCAGCGCGGGAGGTTGTTCAGGAATCTCTCGGTTTTGGTCCGAATGAGCTCGTGTTTGGACATCATGTCAGAGGTCCTTTGGGTTTGCGGGGCGACACTCGACTGGTGCGATCGAAAGGCCCGGGGCCGCACTTTTGGTGAGGGTGACCGGGGCCTGGTTTTGTTGCTCATTTTGGGGTCACCTTTGCGGGCTCGCTTTTCAGGCCCTTGCCCCATGGTGGGGGGAATAGGTGGTCTGGACTGCATCGTCGCCATACCGGAGCGCAGGAGAAAAGCCTGTCTGTGTCATGTCAACATATTGAAACCTTACCTCACCCGCTACAATCGGGCGGCAAAGTTGGTGGAAACCGGTAGTGATGTTCTACCTGTGGCCACTGCAGTAACAGTTGACTATAGTCTTCCTCAAGAGTACGAGGAAAGCCCAATACACCCTGTGCCGGTTGGTCGGTTGAGTAACCCAGAGATTCTAGATTACCTTGATGTCTTTTTGGCTCACTTGTCTCCAGAGGAAAAAGGCAACATTGTTGCACTGCTTTTAGAATATCAGGGTTTATTCTCAGATGTGCCAACCCAGACAAATGTGCTACAGCATGACATTGACATGGGGACTCAGCCCCGATCCAACAACATGCTTATCGAGTGAACCCTGAAAAGAAAGAGAAGCTCCGCAGTGAGGTGGTACGAGAGGAAAGTTACTATGGATATTGCAGGAGTTTCCCCTTGAAATCAGACATGTCCGTGGTAAGGACAACTTGGTTGCTGATTGTCTCACAAGTGTGCGCAGTCAATACGTTTTGTGTTTTGCGTTTAGCCAGTGTGTTGCCCTGGCTTACAATTTATTTTGACTACACGTTTTTCCGTATTGGAGATTAGTTTGTTTGGGCTCGCTCCAAGGGGACGAGAGTTATAGAAGGGTATGTGAGTTTTTATCAAACTTGTGAGTTTTAGGCAACAATAGAAAAAAATAAGAAAATAAATATTTTAAAATAAATAATAATATACACTGCTCAAAAAAATAAAGGGAACACTTAAACAACACAATGTAACTCCAAGTCAATCACACTTCTGTGAAATCAAACTGTCCACTTAGGAAGCAACACTGATTGACAATAAATGTCACATGCTGTTGTGCAAATGGAATAGACAATAAAGGACTGGTTTTGCAGGTGGTGACCACAGACCACTTCTCAGTTCCTATGCTTCCTGGCTGATGTTTTGGTCACTTTTGAATGCTGGCGGTGCTTTCACTCTAGTGGTAGCATGAGACAGAGTCTACAACCCACACAAGTGGCTCAGGTAGTGCAGCTCATCCAGGATGGCACATCAATGCGAGCTGTGGCAAGAAGGTTTGCTGTGTCTGTCAGCGTAGTGACCAGAGCATGGAGGCGCTACCAGGAGACAGGCCAGTACATCAGGAGACGTGGAGGAGGCCGTAGGAGGGCAACAACCCAGCAGCAGGACTGCTACCTCCGCCTTTGTGCAAGGAGGAGCAGGAGGAGCACTGCCAGAGCCCTGCAAAATGACCTCCAGCAGGCCACAAATGTGCATGTGTCTGCTCAAACGGTCAGAAACAGACTCCATGAGGGTGTTATGAGGGCCCGACGTCCACAGGTGGGGGTTGTGCTTACAGCCCAACACCATGCAGGACGTTTGGCATTTGCCAGAGAACACCAAGATTGGCAAATTCACCACTGGGGCCCTGTGCTCTTCACAGATGAAAGCAGGTTCACACTGAGCACGTGACAGACGTGACAGAGTCTGGAGATGCCGTGGAGAACGTTCTGCTGCCTGCAACATCCTCCAGCATGACCGGTTTGGCGGTGGGTCAGTCATGGTGTGGAGTGGCATTTCTTTGGGGGGCCGCACAGCCCTCCATGTGCTCGCCAGAGGTAGCCTGACTGCCATTAGGTACCGAGATGAGATCCTCAGACCCCTTGTGAGACCATATGCTGGTGCGGTTGGCCCTGGGTTCCTCCTAATGCAAGACAATGCTAGACCTCATGTGGCTGGAGGGTGTCAGCAGTTCCTGCAAGAGGAAGGCATTGATGCTATGGACTGGCCCGCCCGTTCCCCAGACCTGAATCCAATTGAGCACATCTGGGACATCATGTCTCGCTCCATCCACCAACGCCACGTTGCACCACAGACTGTCCAGGAGTTGGCGGATGCTTTAGTCCAGGTCTGGGAGGAGATCCCTCAGGAGACCATCCACCACCTCTTCAGGAGCATGCCCAGGCATTGTAGGGAGGTCATACAGGCACGTGGAGGCCACACACACTACTGAGCCTCATTTTGACTTGTTTTAAGGACATTACATCAAAGTTGGATCAGCCTGTAGTGTGGTTTTCCACTTTAATTTGTGACTCCAAATCCAGACCTCCATGGGTTGATACATTTGATTTCCATTGATAATTTTTGTGTGATTTTGTTGTCAGCACGTTCAAATATGTAAAGAAAAAAATATTTAATATGATTATTTCATTCATTCAGATCTAATTTTGATGTCTTCACTATTATTCTACAATGTAGGAAATAGTAACAATAAAGAAAAACCCTTGAATGAATAGGTGTGTCCAAACTTTTCACTGGTACTGTATATACAAAACAGAATTGTGTTGTGTTTAGTCTTGTATTTAATTATTGACAGCCATTAGACGCCATGTTTATATATTGGAGAAGGTGACACATAAGTAGCGACGCATTTAAGTTGATTATGTTGTGCAATGGAAGTTGTTTTCTGTTGGTGGTGAGCAAACTTGTCCAACAAAAATATAGGATATATTTGTTGTCTTAAAAGGGAAGGTGTTACAGGTTTTGGTTTTTCCATTTATGTTCGAGGTTGGACTTTAGCACGTATAGCTCGTTAGCACGTAGGGCGCCAATTGGTGTCACCTCGTTAGTCAGTATGTGTTACACCTGTGCTGGTTGCCATCTCGTTAGTGGGAAGGTGTTTCAACTTTGCTGGTCCAGGTGCTATTTAAGAGTGGCTGGCCCAATGCTCCAGTTGTTTTGAGAGATGTGGAGGGTCAACAGCTTTAGTTGGCACGCCCTAGTAGCGGTCTAGACCAATATTACTTTGTCTGATTTTGTTTTGCGCCACCTTTTTGTATGTTTTCCTGTCTTTAAGTTTAGTGTAGGTTTTTCTTTTGTTTGCCTCTACTTGGGCAAATGTAATGGGTGCTCATGGTGGGTGTCTTTTAGGTTCAAGTTGTTACTAGTCAATTTTCAGTGTACAACCAGTCTTTGAGAACCCTTCCTAAAACTCCATTGGTTTTGGTTGTTGTCAGTGACTGTTAGTTCCCCCTTCTGTTTTGAGTGACATTATTTGGTTTACTTGCTGGGTCTGGGAGGGAGTCTTGCAGGTCTCTGACTCACTTTTCCTTTCTCTTGCCCTCAGCCTGCCTGGCTGTGATTAGTACTTTCACTGTGGTATACAGGCAAGCTGAGAGGAGGCTTTTAAGCCGTTTTTCTGTGAGCTTTGTAAGCACCATTAAGACACTCCTTTGAGAGTTTCGACAAGGCAGACAAACAAACAAATTTAGCTGTTGTGGAAATGCGAGCGGCAGCAGTGGTGCACCCCAAGTGATGCCGGATTGCTCCGGCTGGGATGTGAATTGCAGGCTCTTCAAAGCGGAGCCTGACTTCAAAAGAGCCCTAATCCGTGCCTAATGACAGTCACCGGGAGGGTGGCAACATAACCTTCAGCGTCATTATGTTCACAGTCAGACATGTGAAGCAGCTGCCTAATGGTATTATAAACAGTTTACCCAGAGGGGAATGTAGGCTATGTATGAGGAACAAGTACCATGCTTTACCATGCTAATATGCATAGCCGTGCTTTTTACATTTTAGTCATTTAGCAGACACTCTTATCCAGAGTGACTTAAAGTAGAGTGCATACATTTTCATACTTTTTTCATATGTGCTATGAAACACTATGGTGGCTGCCATGATTCTGCCCCTATGCACAGACTGGTTATTGTTTAATCTACCATAGAAGACTGGTGCTTGTCGGATTATTCATCCAACAGCAGCGCTGAGAAGCAAATTGAGACCAAAGCACCCAGAGGGAGATTATTGAGTGTTCATTAGGAGGTACAGTTCAAGAGGGTGTACTGCTGTGCACAACCACCAGGTGGCAGTCCAAGTCCTTTCCCTCAAATCCTCTGCATTTTACACAATGATGTAATCAATTTAGACAGTTATTACCCCACACAAACAGGCTCTATTCTTCTCTATTGTAACATGCTTTGATTATTTTGTTGCTGTTACCTGCTGATTATCTACTATGATTTTATAAGGAGATATGATTATCCTCCAATTAGTTTCATTTGAATTCACATTGCATTGATTGAACACAATGCTAATCCTGACCTGCACCAGCCAGCCACATAGTCTACCTCCATATCTCCTCTGGTGGCCTGTCCCGCAGGCAACTATGCATCCTCTCATGGATTATAAACGTCTCTGACCTTAGAGTAATAAAAGCAATTCCTATGGCACTAATCCTGCCTGGTCTCACTGTAGCTCTTAAGTCTCTTCTCTCCGCCACCAGCTACAGCGGCATAGAGAAGATGTGAATAAACCCTCCTCAGAGACACCTCTTTAAAAATCACCTCGCAGCCAGCAGTGCCATAATATTGTCTGTCTCACAGCAAAGCAGACTGTGAGATTATGGGCAAGAGAGGGAAGAGCATCTGCTTGAGGAAGGAACAATATGACCACTCCTCTCAGGGGAGACACACAAGTAAAAGACAATCAGAGAGGGAGGGGGGAGCCCCTGAGAGAAAAGCATGTCGCCATCATAGCCATAGGTCCCCAGGGAGCCTGCCTGGAGAAGAGGTTTGTTTACTGCCCGACGCAGAATTGTCATTCTGTCTGTGTAGCAATCTGACAAACTCAAATGGGAGCTGTTTACCTCACTATGCTGCTGTGTGACAGGGTTGCTTTTGATTATCTTTTATTAGGCATGAATGAGCTTGTGTTCAGTCGTTCACATTGTTGTACACAAGGAATGGAGTGCAGTCGATATGAAGGCGTCACTTGTTTCCGCAAGGGGCACGCTGTCTTCAACCAGGATCTCAGCGATCACTGCCTTATTGCCTGCGTCCGTAATGGGTCCGCGGTCAAACGACCACCCCTCATCACTGTCAAACGCTCCCTAAAACACTTTAGCGAGCAGGCCTTTCTAATTGACCTGGCCCGGGTATCCTGGATGGATATTGACCTCATTCCGTCAGTAGAGGATGCCTGGTTGTTCTTTAAAAGTGCTTTCCTCTCAATCTTAAATAAGCATGCCCCATTCAAAAAAATCAGAACTAAGAACAGATATAGCCCCTGGTACTCCTCAGACTTGACTGCCCTTGACCAGCACAAAAACATCCTGTGGCATACTGCATTAGCATCGAACAGCCCCCGTGATATGCAACTTTTCAGGGAAGTCAGGAACCAATATACACAATCAGTTAAGAAAGCAAAGCCCCCCCCCCCCCCCCCCCCTATTACTAGCCTGTTCAACCTATCTTTCGTAACATCTGAGATCCCCAGAGATTTGAAAGCGGCCGCGGTCATCCCCCTCTTCAAAGGGGGTGACACTAGATCCAAACTGTTACAGACCTATATCCATCCTGCCCTGCCTTTCGAAAGTATTTGAAAGCCAAGTTAACAAACAGATCACCGACCATTTCGAATCCCACCGTACCTTCTCCGCTATGCAATCCGGTTTCCGAGCTGGTCATGGGTGCACCTCAGCCACGCTCAAGGTCCTAAACGATATTATAACCGTGATCGATAAAAGAGAGTACTGCGCAGCTGTCTTCATCGACCTGGCCAAGGCTTTCGACTCTGTCAACCACCGCATTCTTATTGGCAGACTAAATAGCCTTGGTTTCTCTAATGACTGCCTCGCCTGGTTCACCAACTACTTCTCAGATAGAGTTCAATGTGTCAAATCAGAGGGCCTGTTGTCTGGACCTCTGGCCGTCTCTATGGGGGTGCCACAGGGTTCAATTCTCAGGCCGACTCTATTCTCTGTGTATATCAATGTTGTCGCTCTTGCTGCTGGTGAAGCTCGGATCCACCTCTATGCGGACGACACCATTTTGTATACATCTGGCCCTTCATTGGACACTGTGTTAAAAACCTCCAAACGAGCTTCAACGCCATACAACACTCCTTCCGTAGCCTCCAACTGCTCTTAAACACTAGTAAAACGAAATACATGCTCTTCAACCGAACGCTGCTTGCACCCGCCCACCCGACTAGAATCTCTACTCTCGGCGGGTCTGACCTAGAGTATGTGGTCAACTACAAATACCTAGGTGTCTGGTTAGACTGTAAACTCTCCTTCCAGACTCACATTAAGCATCTCCAATCAAAAGTTAGATCTAGAATCGGCTTCCTATTTCGCAACAAAGCTTCCAACATCTATCATTCCAGTGTTAATACGAAATTGTAACTATTTTGCACTATGGCCTATTTATTGCCTTACCTCCATAACTTACTACATTCGCACACACTGTATATATATTTTGTTGTATTTTTGACTGTTTTGTTTACCCCATATGTAACTGTTGTTTTTATCGCACTGCTTTGCTTTATCTTGGCCAGGTCGCAGTTGTAAATGAGAACTTGTTCTCAACTGGCTCACCTGGTTAAATAAAGGTGAAATATAATTAAAAATTAATGGCAATGTTATGGCAATGGCGTGACTGAGTAGTAAAATGTTAAAGTTTTTCAACCCAGCACCCCTGAAACCCAGCACCCTTTGACTTCAAATGCTAAATGAAAGTGACCTGAACTATTGGCAGGCAACACTGAGTGAATTTGGTGGCCATTATTAGATCAGGTGCAGAGAGGATGAGACAAGGCGTGACAGTTTCATGCAGACCACCCATCAGAGGTGAGGGGTCAGAGGGGGAATTACACCACATGGCTGTGATATAAGGATGCATACAGCACAGTGATGACTGGAGGCATATGCCACAGTGATAGGGCAGATGTCATAGATGCTGTGTCACATGCCCTGTGTCACATGCCCTGTGTATGACCTGAACGGGGGCATGGATACAAAGTAGGCCATACATGCATGCAGAGGGCATACAGTACATTGGTTACAGAGCCCTGGACAAATAAAGGTTGACTGGCTGTGGGCGACTGTCTGTGTTTAGTTCATTAGGATCCCCATTTAGCTGTTCCGTGGCTTTTCAAAAGGAACCCATAATGACTGTTTCCAACTTCCTCTTAAATACTGGCTTTGCAAACAACACTATGGGTTGAGCCCAGTCTCACTTCTGTTATTTGGTCTGTATCATGAGAACTTTCCTTGCCACAATGTATTGTATAGTATGAAACATAAACATAAGACAATTGTCAAATACCAACAAAACAAGTGTTTTTACAGTATAGTATATCCTATTTCAATTTGGCTGTGTGCCTTCATGTATTTGCTAAATGTCTATCCTATTTTTATTAATTGAGCTTTTATTCACTTTTTTTATTTTTGTTGCATTGTTGAGGTGAAACTGCAAGCAAGCATTTAATTGCACTGTGTGCCCCATGTATAGTTAAATACACAGCCATTCTGAGTGATCATCTATGGTGAATCATTTATATCCTGATGGGAGTGGATGACATTTTACACTGTTTTGCCCACAGCACATTGACAGTACTGGTTCAAATATCCTGTTTTTCTTTTACAATACATCCAATACTGTATAGGCCAATCTCTTAACAATAGGAGGGAATGTTAAGGGAACACCGAAGCATTTACAATAAAACTTAAGCGTTGTGAGTATGCATGGCTACCTGTCCCATTTCCCTCCATTATGTAACAGAGTAAATAATGCCTGACAGAGGTAGTAGCAGAAGTGATTTGCCATGGCAATCAGGTTCCCTTTCACCCTGGCATCCCAACCGAGGTGCTGTCTTCCTCACAGTCATCAACCTGCCTGTCAGTCAGGCCCACTGATGTGTTGGTTCTTTTCAGTAACACACTCCTCTTTATACAACCTCTCTACCTCACACACATGTATGATTCTCTCTCACACACACAGAGATTACGCTATTTAAGGCTGAGGTTGTGTATTATGTAAAAAATGTTTGCCTACGATCTCTATGGGGAAATCTCTGAACTGTCATTAGATATTATCTACAGTACTTACAGTAGGTCAATAAGTATGGTATTCCCTGTAGGATTAATGTAGTTTAGTTTATATATAAAGCTGACATGCCAACTGAGCTGTAAGAAAAAAGCAAACAGAAATTATATAATTCTGTAATCCATACTGAATGTTTTATGACCCTGCGAATTCTTCTGGTATCAAGAAAAAGGATGATTTGTATTAAGTGGGAGTGGTGTAGCAGTACTGTAGCCAGCTAGCTAATTGTGTTTGATTCAGGTCATGACATACATCTCCATAATGAACACGAACATTTCAAGCAATTAGCCCAGTAAGAATCTACAACCCATTTAATATATACTCAAAGTGCGTGAAACATCCACTTACTGTTGCACAGCATGGAATTCCAGTTTGGAATTTAATTGTTCAGCTAATGGCAGATGGAGGGTTCTCTATATATCAAACGGCATGGGTGGAATGTCTGACTGCACCGCTCGGTAGCTCGCTAGCTGCCCTTCTGGCCCCTATAGCATTATGTAAGACATCTGCAGACTCCTTATCTAAGATTGACCCAGATCTGCCAGTGCCAGTATCTCACATTTTACCAGGAGTGCCCAGGCATTAGCTTGGGGAGCTTATACAAGTCTCATTTACATTTTTACATTTTATTCATTTAGCAGACGCTCTTATCCAGAGCCACTTACAGTTAGTGAGTGCATACATTTTCATACTGGCCCCCCGTGGGAAACTAACCCACAACCCTGGCGTTGCAAGTGCCATGCTCTACCAACTGAGCTACAGTCTCCAAGTCCGAGACATGGTTACTCATCACAGAAGTGTTGTTCAACTAATCACTTCTATTACACTGGGCTATCCAGCACATCAATGAGATTAGTCATTAGGAGGAGTATACGCGTTTTTTATTTTCAAGGTAATATACAGTAGCATTAAAATATTTACAGTTACAGCCAAAATAATTGGAAACACTTTGTCCACGCACACTAGTGGTGGGTTTGGCACCAAAAGAAAGATGAATATGCAGAAAAGAACCCCATAACTACTGTAAAATATGGTGGTGGATCTTTTGATATTATGGGGCTATTTTGCTTCCACTGGTCCTGGGACCCTGGTTATGGTCAACTGCATCATTAACTTTATCCAGTACCAGGACATTTTAGCCAAAAACTGTCACAAGTGGATCTTCTAGCAAGACAATAACTCCAAGCACACATCAAAATCCACAAAGAAATGGTCAATTGACCACAAAAACAACATTTTGCAATGGCCACCTAAGTCTCCGGACAGTCATTTGAATTAAAGAGAGCAGACAAAAGGATATCAATGATCTGGAAAGATTCTGTATGGAGGAATGATCTAAGATCCCTCCCAAAGTGTTCTCCAATCTCATAAAACATTTTAGAAAGGTTCAGTATCGTTATCCTCGCAAGGGGAGGTGCCGGAGTATTGAAAACAGGGGTGCCAATAATGTTGACTGCTATCTTTTTTAGAAGAAATCTTCATCTTAATCAAAAGTATTGCTTGTTAAACAAAATCTCTTTGTCTAATCAATTTTATTAGTACAAAATAATTTATATATATATATATATATATACAGTGGGGTAAAAAAAAGTATTTAGTCAGCCACCAATTGTGCAAGTTCTCCCACTTAAAAAGATGAGAGGCCTGTAATTTTCATCATAGGTACACCTCAACTATGACAGACAAAATGAGAGAAAAAATCCAGAAAATCACATTGTAGGATTTTTTATGAATTTATTTGCAAATTATGGTGGAAAATAAGTATTTGGTCAATAACAAAAGTTTCTCAATACTTTTATATACCCTTTGTTGGCAATTACACAGGTCAAACGTTTTCTATAAGTCTTCACAAGGTTTTCACACACTGTTGCTGGTATTCTGGCCCATTCCTCCATGCAGATCTCCTATAGAGCAGTGATGTTTTGGGGCTGTCGCTGGGCAACACAGACTTTCAACTCCCTCCAAAGATTTTCTATGGGGTTGAGATCTGGAGACTGGCTAGGCCACTCCAGGACCTTGAAATGCTTCTTACGAAGCCACTCCTTCATTGCCCTGGCGGTGTGTTTGGGATCATTGTCATGCTGAAAGACCCAGCCACGTTTCATCTTCAATGCCCTTGCTGATGGAAGGAGGTTTTCACTCAAAATCTCATGATACATGGCCCCATTCATTCTTTCCTTTACACGGATCAGTCGTCCTGGTCCCTTTGCAGAAAAACAGCCCCAAAGCATGATGTTTCCACCCCCATGCTTCACAGTAGGTATGGTGTTCTTTGGATGCAACTCAGCATTCTTTGTCCTCCAAACATGACGAGTTGAGTTTTTACCAAAAAGTTATATTTTGGTTTCATCTGACCATATGACATTCTCCCAATCCTCTTCTGGATCATCCAAATGCACTCTAGCAAACTTCAGACGGGCCTGGACATGTACTGGCTTAAGCAGGGGGACACGTCTGGCACTGCAGGATTTGAGTCCCTGGCAGCCTAGTGTGTTACTGATGGTAGGCTTTGTTAATTTGGTCCCAGCTCTCTGCAGGTCATTCACTAGGTCCCCCCGTGTGGTTCTGGGATTTTTGCTCATCGTTCTTGTGATCATTTTGACCCCACGGGGTGAGATCTTGCGTGGAGCCCCAGATCGAGGGAGATTATCAGTGGTCTTGTATGTCTTCCATTTCCTAATAATTGCTCCCACAGTTGATTTCTTCAAACCAAGCTGCTTACCTATTGCAGATTCAGTCTTCCCAGCCTGGTGCAAGTCTACAATTTTGTTTCTGGTGTCCTTTGACAGCTCTTTGGTCTTGGCTATAGTGGAGTTTGGAGTGTGACTGTTTGAGGTTGTGGACAGGTGTCTTTTATACTGATAACAAGTTCAAACAGGTGCCATTAATACAGGTAACGAGTGGAGGACAGAGGAGCCTCTTAAAGAAGAAGTTACAGGTCTGTGAGATCCAGAAATCTTGCTTGTTTGTAGGTGACCAAATACTTTTTTTCCACCATAATTTGCAAATAAATTCATAAAAAATGTAATTTTCTGGAAATTTTTTTCTCAATTTGTCTGTCATAGTTGACGTGTACCTATGATGAAAATTACAGGCCTCTCTCATCTTTTTAAGTGGGAGAACTTGCACAATTGGTGGCTGACTAAATACTTTTTTTCCCCACTGTATATACATAGATTGCATACAATATAGCTCAGTATTTGTATTATTCATTTTATACAGTCTTTTGCTCATCTTCTTCAAGGGTGCCAATAATTGGTGACTGTATTTTTTTGATACTGATAGGGAGTCAGTCATTTATATGATCATTGCGATATTAATTAGAATCTCCTGATAACAAGAAATCAAAAAGAGTTGGAGGCGTAAATGTGTTGGAGATAGTGATGGCTTTGTTATATTTTCCCTCGATACAGGATTTTCTACAAGGCTTATGCTGATTGTTCTCTGTCTCAATTCTGGCTAATCTTTGTTCTTTTTTGGTATTGAACCACTGTAAAATCACACAGAGAGGAAACCGTTGGCTGTATTTACCAACCACCTGTTGAAATGATCATCCCTAACTTGGTTCCTCAGCATGTAAGTATAGTTTAGACCTTTCTTTCCAACCCTTGTCTTCCTTTCTTCTTCTTTCAGAAATTACTGTTTCAAAATATACCTACTCTTAAAATGTTTAAGCTCTTCATTTACAAGTGTGTCACAAACACACCATTTATTAGCATATATGAAACCATAATGTACTATTTAAATTATGATAATCTCCATCTCTTAATTCATTCTACTTCCCAGCCATTGTATTCTAGGTGTGAGCAGTAGCGCTGCATGATGGCATTAGTGGAATGTTTCAGCAGCTAGCCAGCCACAGTGGAGGACGACACAGCACCGCAGGCAGGCAGCTAGAGGCAGCCAGAGTTCAGAAGGTCACAATGTTTACTACAATGTTGTAGAGATAACCTCTGCTGTGATGGCAGCTGAGTGCCAATGAAAAGAAAATGAAAAGGCTTGCCACCTCAAATCGCTGTGGCTCTCACACACATATTTACAGTGCCTTCGGAAAGTATTCAGATCCCTTGACTTTTTCCACATTTTGTTAGGTTACAGCCTTATTGTAAAATTGATTAAATAGTTTTTTCCCTAATCAATCTACACACAATACCCCATAATGACAGAGCAAAAACAAGTTTTAGAAATGTTTGCTAATCTTTGCCTCGATCCTGACTAGTCTCCCCACAGCATGATGCTGCCACCGCCATGCTTCAACGTAGGGATGGTGCCACGTTTCCTCCAGACGTGACGCTTGGCATTCAGGCCAAAGAGTTCAATCTTGGTTTCATCAGACCTTTATGTGCCTTTTGGCAAACTCCAAGTGGGCCGTCATGTGCCTTTTACTGAGGAGTGGCTCTACCATAAAGGCCTGATTGGTGGAGTTCTGCGGAGATGATTCTCCTATCTCCACAGAGGAACTCTAGAGCTCTGTCAGAATGACCATTGAGTTCTTGGTCACCTCCCTGACCAAGGCCCTTCTCCCCCGATTGCTCACTTTGGCCGGGCGGCCAGCTCTAGGAAGAGTCTTGGTGGTTCCAAACTTCACCCATTTAAGAATGATGGAGGCCACTGTGTTCTTGGGGACCTTCAATGCTGCAGAAATGTTTTGGTACCCTTCCCCAGATCTGTGCCTCGACACAATCCTGTCTCGGAGCTTTAAGGACTATTCCTTTGACCTCATGCCTTGGCTTTTGCTTTGACATGCACTGTCAACTGTGGGACCTTACATAGACAGGTGTGTGCCTTTCCAAATCATGTCCAATCTTTGAATTGACCACAGGTGGACTCCAATCAAGTTGTAGAAACATCTCAAGGATGATCAATGGAAACAGGATGCACCTGAGCTCATTTTCGAGTCTCATAGCAAACGGTCTGAATAAATAATGTATTTCAGTTTATTTTTAATACATTTGCAAAAAATTCTAAAAGCCTGTTTTTGCTTTGTCATTATGCGATATTATGTGTAGATTGCTGAGGATATCTTTTTTTTTTAAACCAACATTTTAGAATAAGGCTGTAACGTAACAAAATGTCTGAATACTTTCCGAAGGCTGTGTGTGCGTGTATGTTATATACATATACACACATGTATTAGTGATCACTTCAACAGGAGGACAACGTGGGGTTTATGACTTCATAGCCCAGACATGCTTCAGTGGGTGGAAGAGAAGAATACAACCTGGGTGCAATCAATACTGCTTTTTTGTGCCATTGTTTTTTAAATTGGGTAGAAAAATCGGTATGGATTAATCAGCTGTTACCGTGCAGAAAAAAGTTCCTGATGTGCTGTTGTGGAGCCAGAGGTAAGGTGGGGAAAAGTAGAGTCGTGTTCAGAGGCTCACAAGACTAAGCGGCAATTTCCCCAGAATCCCCAGCCATAACACAAACATCAGCGCTAATGTTCGGTTCAGCTCCGAGGTGGTCCGAGGAGAGACGTATTTCAGACAGACTTACGACACAGACAAGGTATTTCATTCTCAGAAGAGATCGTTGATATTGACTTTGCAATAGAGAGAGCCATAAGGGGCTGTAGCCTCTGGGTTGTCATGGAATAGCTCCCTTGGAAGGCTCCCCACAGTTTGCCTCATATTTTTTGAAGTAGAGTTTATTCTGTCATTCACATATAATGGAGGTACTGTATTTCAGTCTACTGATGTACAATACAGGCACATTTCAACACAACATTTTACGTTTATTTGTCAACTGAAATTTGACTTGCACTTTATCCCAACCCCTCCAGACGTACAGGTTGGAGCCACATTGGGTGCCCATGGAGCAGTTGTTGTGAGGGGTTAAGTGCCTTGCTCAAGGCAATGGCATCTAGAATTTCATACTAGCAACCCTTCGATTGACAACTCACTACCTGACAAATTATTCCTGTCAGACCCAGGATTCGAACCAGCAACCCTCCAGTTGCTGGCTCGCCTCTCTAACAACCTGCCGCCCCCATTCAAAAAGGACACACATAACACATGGCCTCCAGGCTACCATTAATTAAGAGTTGTTGAACATTCACACGTTTTCACACATAAAACCATGTTCTATAAATGGCCCAATAAAGAACTCCAACACAATAATTCCAGAATAGCCACATTCCACTTTCCAATGGAATCTAGCCTTCTAGTAGCCTGAGGCGAAACTAAGATCAAAGTTCCCCTGGTGTGATAGCTAGGATAAAAGGGAGTATGGCTTTGGGCACCATTCATATTGAATGAAGGGAAGGAAGGCGTGAGTGTTGGAGAGATGGCATAGAATCAGATGGATATGGAGGATGTTCTCCTTTGCCAAGTCAGCTGCCCTTGAGCTGACAGACATGCCCACTCTCTCAGCCATGGTATTTCCAAAACTGAAATCAGTTTTCCTGAATTTTTCCCGGCATGTCACCTGTGCAACTAGAGGCGACCAAAACTCTAGATTACCTTTACTCCACACAAAAACGCAAACCGGAAGTGTCAGATGAAGCGGATGCTAAGCTACAGGACTGTTTCGCTAGCAAAGTCTGAAATATGTTCTGGGATTCATCCGATAACATCGGAGTTTACCACATCAGTCACCGGCTTCATTTATAAGTGCATCGACGACGTTGTCCCCACAGTGACCGTACGCACATACCCCAGCCAGAAGCCATGGATTACAGACAACATCCACACTGTGAGCTAAAGGCTAGAGTTGCTGCTTTCAAGGAGCGGGAAACTAATCCGGACGCTTATGAGAAATCCCGCTGCGACCTCCGAGTCATCAATACAGGACTAAGATCGAATCCTACTACGCCGGCATTGACAATCGACAGATGTGGCAGGGCTTGCAAACTATTATGGATTACAAAGGGAAACCAGTCCACGAGCTGCCCAGTGACATGAGCCTACCAGACGAGCTAAATGCCTCTTATGCTTGCTTCGAGGCAAGCAAGACTGAACAATGCACGAGAGCACCAGCTGTTCCGGGCGACTGTGTGATCTCGCTCTCCGTAGCCAATGTGAGTAAGACCATAGTCCCCGTGCCCAAGAACCCCAAGGTAACCTGCCCAAATATCACCCCATAGCACTCACATCTATAGCCATGAAATGCTTTGAAAGTCATGGCTCACATCAACACCATCATCCCAGACACCCTGGACCCACTCAATTTGCATACCATTCCAACAGATCCACAAATGACACAATCGCTATTGCATTCCACACTGCCCTCACCCACCTGGACAAAAATAATACCTATGTAAGAATGCTGTTCATTGACTACAGCTCAGCATTCAACACCGGAGTCCCCTCCAAGCTCAACACCAACCTCAGGACACTGCAACTGGATCCTGGACAGGCCGCCCCCCAGACGGTGAGGTTAGGCAACAACACATCCGCCACGCTGACCATAAACACGGGGGCCCCTCGGGTGTGTGCTTAGTCTCCTCCTGTACTCCCTGTTCACCCACGACTGGACTACAAGAAACGGAGGGGCGAGCACGGCCCCATCCACATCGATGGGGCTGTAGTGAAGAGGCCACAACGCCTCTTCCCCCTCAGGAGGATGAAAAGATTTGGCATGGGCCCTCAGTTCCTCAAAGTTCTAAAGCTGCACCATTGAGATCATCTTGACTGACTGCATCACCGCTTGGTATGGCAACTGCAAGGCACCTGACCGCAAGGCGCTACAGAGGGTGGTGAGTACGGCCCAGTACATCACTGGAGCCAAGCTCCCTGCCATCTAGGACCTCTAAACAGGTGGTGTGTTACGAGTGTCAGTGTAATGCGGTGGGTCGAAGTCAGGCGCAGGACACAGAACTCAATGAAAATGTACTTTACTAACAAGTAAAGAAACGAATACAAAGTACCTCCACACAGGGAGGAGCAAACCCGCTCACCAAACGACACACGAAACGAAATAACAAACACGCACAAAACACAATGGGAGCCACCGGGTTAAATAGGGAAGGTGTAATTACAGGAAACAGGTGTGACAATCAGACAACAGGTAGAACATAGAAACATAGATCGGCAGTAGCTAGTATTCCGGTGACGACGAACGCCGAAGCCTGCCCGAGGAGGAGGGGCAGCCTCGGCAGAATCCTTGACATGGTGTCAGAGGAAGGCCAAAAAAAAAATCTGACTCCAGCCACCCAAGCCATGCACTAACTCTCTTGCACAAACTCTATGAACACACACTGGACTCTACCAACACACTTACACTGACACCACAACACACACACTACATACAACCACACACACAACAGATGATAGCCCTATTTGGTAAAAGACCAAGTCCATATTATGGCAAGAACCGCTCAAATAAGCAAAGAGAAATGACCGTATATCATTACTTTACGACATGAAGGTCAGTCAACTTTGAAAGTTTCTTCAAGTGCAGTAGCAAAAACCATCAAGCGCTATGATGAAACTGGCTCTCATGAGGTCCGCCACAGGAAAGGAAGACCCAGAGTTACCTCTGCTGCAGAGGATAAGTTCTTTAGAGTTGCCAGCCTCAAATTGCAGCCCACAGAGTTCAAGTAACAGACATCTCAACATCAACTGTTCAGAGGGAACTGTGTTAATCAGGCCTTCATGGTCGAATTGCTGCAAAGAAACCATGACTAAAGAACACCAATAAGAATGAGACCTGCTTGGGCCAAGAAACACGAACAATGGACATTAGACCGCTGGAAATGTGTCCTTTGGTCTGAAGTCCAAATTTAAGATTTTTGGTTCAAACCGCTTTGTTTTTTGTGAGACTTGGTGTGGGTGAACAGATGATCTCCGCATGTGTAGTTCCCACCGTAAAGCATGGAGGTGGTGCTTTTATGGTGACATTCTCTGATATATTTAGAATTCAAGGCACACTTAACCAGCATGGCTACCACAGCATTCTGCAGCAATACGCCATCCCATCTGGTTTGGGCTTAGTGGGACTATCATTTGTTTTTCAACAGGACAATGACCCAACACACCTCCAGGCTGTGTAAGGGCTATTTTACCAAGAAGGAGAGTGATGGAGTGCTGCATCAGATGACCTGGCCTCCACAATCCCCCGACCTCAACCCAATTGAGATGGTTTGGGATTTGTTGAACAGCAGAGTGAAGGAAAACCAGCCAACAATTGATCAGCATATGTGGGAACTCCTTCAAGACTGTTGGAAAAGCATTCCAGGTGAAGATGGTTGAGAGAATGCCAAGAGTGTGCGACGCTGTTATCGAGGCAAAGGTTGGCTATTTGAAGAATCTCAAATATAATATATATTTTGACTTGTTTAACACTGTTTTGGTTACTTCCATAGGTGTTATTTCATAGTTTTGATGTCTTCAATATTATTCTATAATGTGAAAAATTGTTTAAAAAAGAAAAACCCTTATGAGTAGGTGTATCCAAACTTTTGCTGGTACTGTGTACAGTCGTGGTCAAAAGTTTTGAATGACACTAGTATTGGTCTTCACAAAGTTCGCTGCTTCCGTGTTATGAGAGATTCTTGTTATTATGTTATACTGAAGTATAATTACAAGCATTCCATAAGTGTCAAAGGCTTTTATTGACAATTACATTAAGTTTATGCAAAGAGTCAATATTTGCAGTGTGGACCCTTCTTTTTCAAGACCTCTGCAATCCACCCTGGCATGCTGTCAATTAACTTCTGGGCCACATCCTGACTGATGGCAGCCCATTCTTGTATAATCAATACTTGGAGTTTGTCAGAATTTGTGGGTTTTTGTTTGTCCACCCACCTCTTGAGGATCGACCACAAGTTCTCAATGGGATTAAGGTCTGGGGAGTTTCCTGGCCATGGACCCAAAATGTCGATGTTTTGTTCCCTGAGCCACTTAGTTATCACTTTTGCCTTATGGCAAGGTGCTCCATCTTGCTGGAAAAGGCATTGGTCGTCACCAAACTGTTCTTGGATGGTTGGGAGAAGTTGCTCTCGGAGGATGTGTTGGTACCATTCTTTATCTCTGGAAGACTGAAACAGGTTTCCCTTAAGAATTTCCCTGTATTTAGTGCCATCCATCATTTCATTCCTTAAATTCTGACTAGTTTCCCATTCCCTGCCGATGAAAAACATCCCCACAATATGATGCTGCCACCACCATGCTTCACTGTGGGGATGGTGTTCTCAGGGTGATGAGAGGTGTTGGGTTTGCGCCAGACATAACGTTTTCCTTGGCCATAAAGCTCAATTTTTGTCTCATCTGACCAGAGTACATTCTTCCATATGTTTGGGGAGTCTCCCACAGGGCTTTTGGCGAACACCAAACGTGTTTGCTTATTTTTTTCTTTAAATAATCACTTTTTTTCTGGCCACTCTTCCGTAAAGCCCAGCTCTGTGGAGTGTATGGCTTAAAGTGGTCCTATGGACAGATACTCCAATCTCCGCTGTGGAGCTTTGCAGCTCCTTCAGGGTTATCTTTGGTCTCTTTGTTGCCTCTGATTAATGCCCTCCTTGCCTGGTCCGTGAGTTTTGGTGGGCGGCCCTCTCTTGGCAGGTTTGTTGTGGAGCCATATTCTTTCAATTTTTTAAATAATGGATGTAATGGTGCTCCGTGGGATGTTCAATGTTCTTTTTATAACCCAACCCTGATCTGTACTTCTCCACAACTTTGTCCCTGACCTGTTTGGAGAGATCCTTGGTCTTCATGGTGCCGATTGCTTGGTGGTGCCCCTTGCTTAGTGCTGTTGGGCTTTTCAGAACAGGTGTGTGTGTATATATATACTGAGATCATGTGACACTTAGATTGCACACAGGTGGACTTTATTTAACTAATTATGTGACTTCTGAATGTAATTGGTTGCACCAGATCTTATTTAGGGGCTTCATATCAAAGGGGGTGAATACATATGCACGCACCCCTTTTCCGTTTTTTTTTTAAAGTAATTTTTTTCACTTCACCAATTTTGACTATTTTGTGTATGTCCATTACATGAAATCCAAATAAAATCAATTAAAATTACAGGTTGTAAAGCAACAAAATAGGAAAAATGCCAAGGGGGGTGAATGCTTTTGCAAGACACTGTATAGCTATACATAAATGACCTCATACTACTGCACATCGACCCTATGTTATTTTTCCTCGTTATTGTTATTCATTATTCACTGTGCACTTATTCCTTTTTTCTCTCTCAGTATTTGTAAAATTATTATTTTTTATCTTTGAGTTTGAGTTTGAGTTTATTTTTACAGGGACAGTGCACATTAATCAACGTTTCAGTAAAAGTGCCGGTTTTAGCCAGCCGGCTAATTTTCAACCGCAGTCCCTGGGCAGGTTATTAAAAACAATTACAATATAGACAATAACAACATAGAACAAGACATAGCATACAGACATAGCAACATAGGACAAACAAGACGTAGCATACAGACCGAGCAACATAGAACAAAAAGCAGCAAGACAAAATTCATAAAAGAAACAAAGTGTTTCCACACCTCACAAGTTACAGACAACAGACATGGAAAGCGGCAACACACAGCTAGGGACCATGTTCACAAATCTGATTGACCTTTAGCCATGTCTTCAAGCATTTTGTGAAAGTGTGATATGTGGTGCAGTTATGTGTGTCTGATGGCAGTGTATTCCAGACATGGGAAGCTCTCACAGAAAAAGCGGATTTACTAAAGGTGCTTTTCCTTAGGGGAACTACACAGTCACCTCTCATGGCAGACCTTGTGGATCTGCTGCCATTGTTTGGGTTTTCTGTTTAACAAAAATACTGAGTGGAGGGGGAGCCAAGCCATTTAGGATCTTGAATACAAGACATGCATCGGTGTATTGCACAAGATTTTCCCAACTCAGGAGCTCATGCTTTCTAAGGATGTGACAGTGATGATGGCTATTGGGCTTCCTATCAAGCACTTTGAGAGCCTGTTTGTAGACAGACTGAATAGGTCTTACTGTTGTACAGCAAGCTTGGGCCCAACTAGTCAAGCAGTATGTTAAGTGGGGGGAGTATCATAGATTTGAAGTACAGTTTTGCTACCTCTGTAGTCAAACAATTTCGTATAAATCGGAAATTAGCTAGGTTGAATTTGGTTATTTGAATTACCTTTTTCACATGCTTTTTAAAAGAGAGGTTGGAATCAAGTATGATGCCAAGGTACTTAAAATCAGATACCCCCTGGAGCTTCTCCCCTGACACATAGACTTCTGGCTCAGTAGCATCTGTTGCCCCCTTTGTGAAGAACATGCAAACAGTTTTTTTCACATTGAGATGCAAACACGAGTCACTGAGCCACTTTGTAACCTGGACCATTACAGTAGTGAGTTCTTGTGCAGCTTGTTGTTTGCTCTTTGCATGCACATATATCACTGTATCATCTGCATACATTTGAACTTCAGACCCAGTACAGACAGAAGGCAGATCATTAATGTACAGGCTGAACAGGAGGGGCCCCAGTATTGACCCTTGGGGCACACCCACATCATAGCTAAGAGTGGGCGACAGCTCATTGCTCACTCTGACACACTGAGTTCTGCCTTCAAGGTATGATTTCATCCATCTCAAGGCATCGGGGGAAAAGTTGAACTTGGACAATTTTGTGATGAGAATCTCATGGTTAACAGTATCAAAAGCCTTCCTTAGGTCCAGAAACACAGCCCCAACAACTCTGATTTGTTGGAAAAAGGAAGCATTTCACTGTTAGTCTACACCTGTTGTTCACGAAGCATGTGACAAATAAAATTAGATTTGATTTGGAGCAGAGCACTACCAGGCCCATGTCATGCCAAGCCACGCCAGCTCTCTCTCTCCTCTCCAGAGGTGTCAAGGTAAATTCACCCCCTCATCATTTAGCCCAGCAATTTCCCTTGAAGGTTATTATGATAGTATGTTATTCAAGAGGAAGGAGCCCTCAGGCACTGTCAATCAGTATGAGGCTTGACGCTGAGCCGGATAGACCGTTGCTCCAAGCTCACAGCTGTGTCTTGTCTGTCTATCTGTTGGAAGTGTATGAGAGGAGGGTGGGTGTGTGAGTAAATGGAATGTGTCAGGTCTGTAATTTGGTATGGTGCTATTTCACACTGCTGTGCTGAATACTGGTGAATAACTACTGTGGTGGCGAGATCATGCAGGCAGCTGAAGGAATCCAGAAAGGGCCGTTTTCAGCAACTAAACGGAGGGCCCGATGATGACCAAATGTTCTTCTTAGCTGTGTGGTAAATTGTTCTGATGAATGATAGCTACATTACATCAGTAGTCTTGCTTATATCTATATAAGATGAATCAAAATGAGTTCAGGGCACAGGAATCTGGGGGAAACGAGACACTACCCTCAATACTATTTTAAATGCGGCCATTTTAAATGAAACTGTATCTGCAAGCACATGCTGGTTCTCAGTACATCGTGTCTCCATGGCCGGATTAACGCATGTGCTTGCTGAGGTTGAAGCCCCTGTGCCCAGGCCCGTGGGGGGCACAAGAGGCAGCAAAATAAACAAATAAGTATACATAAGGGGAAACCTAGTCAGTTGCACAACTGAATGCATTCAACCAAAATGTGTCTTCCATATTTAACCCAACCCTTCTGAATCAGAGATGTGCAGGGAGATGCCTTAATCGACGTCATCGGAGCCCGGGGAGCAGTTGAGGTTTTTTTCCCACCTTGCCGGCTCAGGGATTCGAATCAGCGACCTTTCGGTTACTGGCCCAACGCTATTAACCGCTAGGCTACCTGCCGCATCCAGTATTTATTAGATACGTAGTGTATGTGTGTGTGTGTGTGTGTGTGTGTATGTATATATATATATATATATATGTATATATATATATTATTTTTTTACTGCAACCGCCAACCACAGGAGGATTCAGGAGCCTGCTTCTGCCTGCTGCCACTATGCTAATCATCAGATGGGGGAGGAAGAGGTAGGGGGCCCATGTGGGTAACTGGCGGGCCCTGCCTTGATTGGGTAACTGATCAATAATATAAAATGGACTGCATAATAAATAAATGTGACTGGTCAATTGTGTGAGTCAGGGGCTAGGCCCAAGAGGCAAAAAATATCGAACCACAGGAGCCCGCTCTCAATGTTCAAATTACAACAGAGTCTAACCAACAACAAAAAAACTGTTGATAAAATATTATCAGAAGCACATACAGGTAACAGCCAAAAATAAATTAAACACCAACATAGTGTCTTAAAAGGGTGTTGGGCCACCACAAGCTGCCAGAACAGGTTCAATGCGCCTTGGCATATTTACATTCTACAAGTGGACCTAAACAATGCCAGGAAAATGCACCCAACACACCATAACATAAACTTTGTATCCCTCATTTACTCAAGTGTTTCCTTTATTTTATTTATAACTGCCTACAGTCGGGAAGGCCGCAATTTGGGCAGCATGCACGTCATCCCCAATTAAAGTGCCACCAACCTCCCTCCTGTGATCGACATATAATACATAGAAGGCTTTTGGAACCTCTTACCCTGGCAATTTGAGTGTTAAACTCATTGGTACACTAGAAATGGCTGCAAGTCCTGACTTACATGGGAACAGCCAATCTATGCATTATATTTCTATGGTAGGTTGCGGCTGTCTGTTTGCCATTTGAACATTTCAAAATACAATCGCGGGAAAAACGTACAGTTTGGAAAACAAATGCCTATCGCTGAAAAGAGAAGACTAATCTGTCTGTAGAACCAATATTTTTAAATAAATCTCCAAACTCCCAATTTCTAGGGAACAGCAGCACTGTTTTTCAAAGTAGTTCATCTTGAGATAGGCTATGCCAAGAGGAGTGCATTGGCCATCACCGTGAGTATTTGCCTATGGCTTATAATAATAATAATAATATGCCATTTAGCAGACGCTTTTATCCAAAGCGACTTACAGTCATGCGTGCATACATTTTTGTGTATGGGTGGTCCCGGGGATCGAACCCACTACCTTGGCGTTACAAGCGCCGTGCTCTACCAGCTGAGCTACAGAGGACCACGTCTTCATCGTTAGGTGAGTCAGTGTGCCACTGGAAATTGTATTTAGTAACCTTTCTTTCTTTCTTTATTTATATATACACTACCGGTCAAAAGTTTTAGAACACCTACTCATTCAAGGTTTCTTCTTTATTTTTACTATTTTCTCCATTGTAGAATAATAGTGAAGACATCACATATGAAATAACACATATGGAATCATGTAGTAACCAAAAAAGTGTTAAACTAATCAAAATATATTTTATATTTGGGATTCTTCAAATAGCCACCCTTTGCCTTGATGACAGCTTTGCACACTCTTGGCATTCTGGAACGCTTTTCCAACAGTCTTGAAGGAGTTCCCACATATGCTGAGCACTCGTTGGCTGCTTTTCCTTCACTCTGTGGTCCAACTCATCCCAAACCATCTAAATTGGGTTGAGGTCAGGTGATTGTGGAGGCCAGGTCATCTGATGCAGCACTCAATCACTCTCCTTCTTGGTAAAATAGCCCTTACACAGCCTGGAGGTGTGTTGGGTCAATGTCCTGTTGAAAAACAAATGATAGTCCCACTAAGCGCAAACCAAATGGATGGCGAATCGCTGCAGAATGCTGTGGTAGCCATGCTCGTTAAGTGTGCGTTGAATTCTAAATAAATCACTGACAGTGTCACCAGCAAAGCACCATCACACCTCCTCCATGCTTCACGGTGGGAACCACACGCAGAGATCATCCTGTCGTAGAATTACAACTTTATGTTAATCACATTACTTTTATTTTAGAATGTATTCCTATATTAGTACATTCACACCGAGTTTTTCTGAGAGGCAACATAATAGGGTTTTTAGAACTCTCATTTGTCTGTGTTAACTCTGCCTCTCTAACCTGGTGGTCCCTGCACGCACGACCCACGTGGAGTTCCAGGTCTCCGGCAGCCTTTGGAACTGCCGTTCTGCGGCCAACAAGGCAGAGTTAATCTCAGCCTATGCTACCCTCCAGTCCCTCGACTTCTTGGCGCTGACGGAAACACGGATTACCACTGAAAACACTGCTACTCCTACTGCTCTCTCCTCGTCTGACCATGTGTTCTCGCATACCCCGAGAGCATCTGGTCAGCGGGGTGGTGGCACAGGAATCCTCATCTCTCCCAAGTGGACATTCTCTCTTTTTCCCCTGACCATCTGTCTATCTCCTCATTTGAATTCCATGCTGTCACAGTCACTAGCCCATTCAAGCTTAACATCCTTGTCATTTATCGCCCTCCAGGTTCCCTTGGAGAGTTCATCAATGAGCTTGACGCCTTGATAAGTTCCTTTCCTGAGGATGGCTCACCCCTCACAGTTCTGGGTGACTTTAACCTCCCTACGTCTACCTTTGACTCATTTCTCTCTGCTTCCTTCTTTCCACTCCTCTCCTCTTTTGACCTCACCCTCTCACCGTCCCCCCCTACTCACAAGGCAGGCAATACGCTTGACCTCATCTTTACTAGATGCTGTTCTTCTACTAATCTCACTGCAACTCCCCTCCATGTCTCCGACCACAACTTTGTATCCTTTTCTCTCTCGCTCTCCTCCAACACTACTCACTCTGCCCCTACTCAGATGGTAATGCGCCGTCGCAACCTTCACTCTCTCTCTCCCGCTACTCTCTCCTCTTCCATCCTATCATCTCTTCCCTCTGCTCAATCCTTCTCCCTCCAATCTCCTGATTCTGCCTCCTCAACCCTCCTCTCCTCCTTTTCTGCATCCTTTGACTCTATGTCCCCTATCCTCCCGGCCGGCTCGGTCCTCCCCTCCTGCTCCGTGGCTTGACGACTCATTGCGAGCTCACAGAACAGGGCTCCGGACAGCCGAGCGGAAATGGAGGAAAACTAGACTCCCTGCGGACCTGGCATCTTTTCCCTCCCTCCTCTCTACATTTTCTTCCTCTGTTTCTGCTGCTAAAGCCACTTTCTACCACTCTAAATTCCAAGCATCTGCCTCTAACCCTGGGAAGCTCTTTGCCACCTTCTCCTCCCTGCTGAATCCTCCTCCCCCTCCCCCCCTCCCTCTCTGTGGATGACTTTGTCAACCATTTTGAAAAGAAGGTTGACGACATCCGATCCTCGTTTGTTAAGTCAAATGACACTGCTGGTCCTGCTCACACTGCCCTACCCTATGCTTTGACTTCTTTCTCCCCTCTCTCTCCAGATGAAATCTTGCGACTTGTGACGGCCGGCCGCCCAACAACCTGCCCGCTTGACCCTATCCCCTCCTCTCTTCTCCAGACCATCTCCGGTGACCTTCTCCCTTACCTCACCTCGCTCATCAACTCATCCTTGACCGCTGGCTATGTCCCTTCCGTCTTCAAGAGAGCGAGAGTTGTACCCCTTCTCAAAAAACCAACATTCAATCCCTCCGATGTCAACAACTACAGACCAGTATCCCTTCTTTCTTTTCTCTCGAACTCTTGAGCGTGCCGTCTTTAGCCAACTCTCTTGCTATCTCTCTCAGAATTACCTTCTTGATCCAAATCAGTCAGGTTTCAAGACTGGTCATTCAACTGAGACTGCTCTTCTCTGTGTCACGGAGGCTCTCCCCACTGCTAAAGCTAACTCTCTCTCCTCTGCTCTTGTCCTTCTAGACCTGTCTGCTGCCTTTGATACTGTGAACCATCAGATCCTCCTCTCCACCCTCTCAGAGTTGGGCATCTCCGGCGCGGCTCACTCTTGGATTGCGTCCCACCAAGTGGCGTGGAGAGAATCTGTCTCCGCACCACTTGCTCTCACCACTGGTGTGCCCCAGGGCTCTGTTCTAGGCCCTCTCCTATTCTCGCTATACACCAAGTCACTTGGCTCTGTCATATCCTCACATGGCCTCTCCTATCATTGCTACGCAGACGACACACAACTAATCTTCTCCTTTCCCCCTTCTGATAACCAGGTGGCGAATCGCATCTCTGCATGTCTGGCAGACATATCAGTGTGGATGATGGATCACCACCTCAAGCAGAACCTCGGCAAGACGGAGCTGCTCTTCCTCCCGGGGAAGGACTGCCCGTTCCATGATCTCACCATCACGGTTGACAATGCCGTTGTGTCCTCCTCCCAGAGTGCGAAGAGCCTTGGCATGACCCTGCACAACACCCTGTCGTTCTCCGCTAACATCAAGGCGGTGACCCGATCCTGTAGGTTCATGCTCTACAACATTCGGAGAGTACGACCCTGCCTTACACAGGAAGCGGCACAGGTCCTAATCCAGGCACTTGTCATCTCCCGTCTGGATTACTGCAACTCGCTGTTGGCTGGGCTCCCTGCCTGTGCCAATAAACCCCTACAACACATCCAGAATGCCGCAGCCCGTCTGGTGTTCAACCTTCCCCAGTTCTCTCACGTCACCCCGCTCCTCCGCACACTCCACTGGCTTCCAGTTGAAGCTCGCATCTACTACAAGACCATGGTGCTTGCCTACGGAGCTGTGAGGGGAATGGCACCTCCGTACCTTCAGGCTCTGATCAGTCCCTACACCCAAACGAGGGCATTGCGTTCATCCACCTCTGGCCTGCTGGCCCCCCTACCTCTGCGGAAGCACAGTTCCCGCTCAGCCCAGTCAAAACTGTTCGCTGCTCTGGCACCCCAATGGTGGAACAAGCTCCCTCACGACGCCAGGACAGCGGAGTCACTCACCACCTTCCGGAGACACTAGAAACCCCACCTCTTTAAGGAATACCTGGGATAGGATAAAGTAATCCTTCTACCCCCCCTTACCCCACCCCAAAGAAAGAAGAAAAAAAAACATATTGTAAAGTGGTTATCCCACTGGCTATAAGGTGAATGCACCAATTTGTAAGTCGCTCTGGATAAGAGTGTCTGCTAAATGACGTAAATGTAAAAATGTTAACTGAGATGAGCCTCTGAGATTTAACTCTGACAGTCGATTTACGATGGCTTGGTGATAAGACGACATTCCATAGACTGAATTGGCGTTTGTGTAATGGAAGGTACCAGGGAGAGATGGCTCGGGTTGAGAGGAAGCTCGTTTTGGGGGCCAAACCCTGGTTTCCTTACAATGAGAACAGTCTTCACAGAAGACACTGTCTGCTGTGAATTATTCATTTCTTTCATACAAATCCTAACCTTGTGACCCATTCCACACATTTGCTGTTTGTCATGTATTCAGAAGGATGTGTCTTTGCTATAAAGAGCTGTATCTCAGTTCTGCTCTTCTGAGTGCTCAGTGATCACCTCCAGGGTGGTTACCGACCAACTCCATTACTGCTGTATTTAATAAAGTCAAATTGTTTTGAGGAAATCTAAAAGTCTCCTTTGATTAGAATAATTACGACGACAATCCATTCACCTAGTCTGCGTCTCACAAAGACATGGCGGTTGGAACCAAAAATCTCAAATTTGGACTCATCAGACCAAAGGACAGATTTCCACCGGTCTAATGTCCATTGCTCGTGTTTCTTAGCCCAAGCAAGTCTCTTCTTCTTATTGATGTCCTTCAGTAGTGGTTTCTTTGCAGCAATTCGACCATGAAGGCATGATTCACGCAGTCTCCTTTGAACAGTTGTTGTTGATGTCTGTTACTTGAACTCTGTGAAGTATTTATTTGGGCTGCAATTTCTGAGGCAGTTAACTCTAATGAACTTATCAACTGCAGCAGAGGTAACTCTGGGTCTTTCCTGCGGCGGTCCTCATGTGAGCCAGTTTCATCATAGCGCTTGATGGTTTTTGCAACTGCACTTGAAAAGTTCTTGACATTTTCCAGACTGTCTGACCTTCATGTCTTAAAGTAATGATGGCCTGTCATTTCTCTTTTCTTATTTGAGCTGTTCTTGCCATAATATGGACTTGGTCTTTTACCAAATAGGGCTATCTTCTGTATACCACCTCTACCTTGTCACAACACAACTAATTGGCTCAAACGCATTAAGAAGGAAAGAAATTCAACATATTAAAGTGTAAAACATGTAAAGTGTTGGTCCCATGTTTCATGAGCTGAAATAAAAGATCCAACATTTTCCACACGCACAAAAAACGTATTTATTTCAAATTGTCCCTGTTAGTGAGCATTTATCCTTTGCCAAGATAATCCATCCACCTGACAGTTGTGGCATATCAAGAAGCTGATTAAAAACAGCTTGATCATTACACAGGTGCACCTTGTGCTGGGGACAAAAGGGCACCCTAAAATGTGCAGTTTTGTCACACAATGCCACAGATGTCTCAAGTTTTGAGGGAGCGTGCAATTGGCATGCTGACTGCAGGAATGTTCTCCAGAGCTGTTGCCAGATAATAGAGTGTTCATTTAACTACCATAAGCCACCTCTAACATCATTTTAGAGACTTTGGCAGTACGTCCAACCGGCTTCACAACCACAAACCATGTGTATGGCGTCGTGTGAGCTAGCGGTTTGCTGATGTCAGAGTTGTGAATAGAGTGCCCCATGGTGGTGTTGGGGTTATGATATGGGCAGGCATAAGCTATGGACAATGAACACAATTGCATTTTATTGATGACAATTTTGATGCACAGGGATACCGTGACGAGATCCTGAGGCCAATTGTCGTGCCATTCATCTGCTGCCATCACATGTTTCAGCATGATAATGCACGGCCCCATGTCGCAAAGTTCTGTACACAATTCCTGGAAAATTAAAATGTCCCAGTTCTTCCATGGCCTGCATACTCCTCAGACATGTCACCCATTGAGCATTTTTTAGATGCTCTGGATTGACATGTACGACAGCGTGTTCCAGTTCTTGCCAATATCCAGCAATAGGGCTGTGATGGTCGGCCGGGTGATTGTCAAGCAAATAACTGCCAGTCTCATGGTAATTGGCCGTTAATTAACATAAACACATTTAACATCTTCTGGCTTCCACGCATAACCTAAGACCTTTGTAACAACTATATTTTAAAAAGTATAAAATAATCCATAGCCTACACCATCACAAATCTATTATATATTTTAGACAGGTCTAAAGAAACATGATATGAAGAAAATGTAGTCTACTTCAGAAGAACAGAATAGCATACTCCTTGTCCTTATGTTAGGCCCTGATCAGGCTATGCCATATGGCTGTTGGCTACACTAGTTCATTTAGCAGACAGGATTTGCTTAGAATTCCGTGGCATTCTTTTATATTATTTCATAGTATGAAGAATACAATTGAACATAGCTGAATAAAATAGAAAGGATGTTTTCTCCAAAAGATTTCTGAGGGAGTGCGCACATGCAGCTATTCTGTTTGGAGCGGAAAACAAGGAAACAGGTCTTCCTATATGCTTAATTTAGAGTTATTTAAGCAACATTCGTTGTGATCAAAACATGTAGGCCAAGGTTTTTGTATTTTTAATACATTCTAAGGCTGCTTGATGCGACTCTGATGATTTGCAAAAAGTTGCATGAAAGGCATGAGCTTCTTTCTTATTTGCTCAGGCTGCAGACATTTCATCAGTCTCTCATTCACAATTTGACAAGCACCTGATAATGTCTCGAATTTCCAGGCGGCAACCCCTTTGTGTGGCTGTAATGCCCCCTAAAATAAACCATGTATTTTGCAGCCAGCGGCCATTATGCCCTTGGGCTGAATATATAGTATCTCTCAGATAGCTCAATTCTTATTAGCCAATGCCCGTCACGTGATAGGGTCTTTCTCACAGGTCACAATTGAAGATAGACACATCGGGGACGTAACTGCGTCCTTATCCAATTCCAAGGCGCACATTGAAGATATTAGAACTGTTCACATTTACTTTTCGTCAGCCAACAAGATGAGTAGGCCTAACGAACAGCAAAAGCACTAGCCTATCTACTTTTGTACTATGGGGGATAGTAGATTGACATAGGCTGACTATGTCAATCTACTATCCCTCATAGTACAAAAGTTGACCTATACTGTGCGAGAAATAAATATTCCAAACATTATCTGGGACAGTTGTGGGATGCAATAGATCCCAAATTAATAGAACCACTAGCATCAAAAAAACTTTTTTAAGCAATGAGGCTGATGCAACGGATCAGAATATTTAGCTTAAAATGTTGATAAAATATTATAATTTCTTCACATTATAAGAGCAGCAATGCGCACACTGCAGTAGGCTATAAGCACGAATGTTCCAAAATGCAATCAATTCGCGGGAAAACACCATTCTCAAAAGTGACCGCAAATGCGATTTATACATGTAACGCTTTTATTATGAAGGTGCATTTTTATGGTGAAAATTATATTTTCCAAACTTGAAACTCACGAGCTGCGTATGTATGCCAGTTAGGCTCTACACCAGTTGTAATGCGGATTAATGTGCTTAATTTTAAGAAGTTATTTGGACACTTTTTAGTTGTGATTCAAACCTTATTAAAAAAACATATAGGCCTATTGGCTAGGCTACATGTGGTGTCCGACTATGATTTGAAAACGTTACAAAAAAAAGGCATGCACTGTTTCTTCCCTTACTGCACACAAGCTGGGCATCATTCACAAGTGATAATATACAGTTGAAGTCGGAAGTTTACCTACACTTAGGTTGGAGTCATTAAAACTCGTTTTTCAACCACTCCACAAATTTCTTGTTAACAAACTATAGTTTTGGCAAGTCAGTTAGGACATCTACTTTGTGCATGACACAAGTAATTTTTCCAACAATTGTTTACAGACAGATTATTTCACTTATAATTCACTGTATAACAATTCCAGTGGGTCAGAAGTTTACATACACTAAGTTGACTGTGCCTTTAAAAAATTGTAGACCTCCACAAGTCTGGTTCATCCTTGAGCAATTTCCAAACGCCTGAAGGTACCACATTCATCTGTACAAACAATAGTACGCAAGTATAAACACCATGGGACCACGCAGCCGTCATACCGCTCAGGAAGGAGATATGTTCTGTCTCCAAGAGATGAACGTACTTTGGTGCGAAAAGTGCAAATCAATCCCAGAACAACAGCAAAGGACCATGTGAAGATACTGGAGGAAACAGGTACAAAAGTATCTATATCCACATAACCTGAAAGGTCGCTCAGCAAGAAAGAAGCCACTGCTCCAAAACCGCCATACGGTTTGAACATGGGGACAAAGATCTAACTTTTGGGAGAAATGTCCTCTGGTATGATGAAAAAAAAAAAAAATAGAACTGTTTGGCCATAATGACCATCGTTATGTTTGGAGGAAAAGGGGGTTGCTTGCAAGCCGAAGAACACCATCCCAACCGGGAAGCACGGAGGTGGCAGCATCATGCTCTGGGGATGCTTTGCTGCAGGAGGGACTAGTGCACTTCACAAAATAGATGGCATCATGAGGAAGGAAAGTTATGTGGATATATTGAAGCAACATCTCAAGACATCAGTGAGGAAGTTAAAGCTTGGTCGCAAATGGGTCTTCCAAATGGACAATGACCCCAAGCATACTTCCAAAGTTGTGGCAAAATGGCTTAAGGACAACAAAGTCAAGGTATTGGAGTGGCCATCATAAAGCCCTGACCTCAATCCTATAGAAAATTTGTGAGCAGAACTGAAAAAGCGTGTGCGAGCAAGGAGGCCTACAAACCTGACTCAGTTACACCAGCTCTGTCAGGAGGAATGGGCCAGAATTCACCCAACTTATTGTGGGAAGCTTGTGGAAGGCTACCCTAAACGTTTGACCCAAGTTAAACAATTGAAAGACAATGCTACCAAATACTAATTGAGTGTATGTAAACTTCTGACACACTGGGAATGTGATGAAATAAATAAAAGCTGAAATAAATCATTCTCGCTACTATTATTCTGACATTTCACATTCTTAAAATAAAGTGGTGATCCTATCTGACCTAAGACAGGGAATTTTTACTAGGACTAAATGTCAGGAATTGTGAAAAACTGAGTTTAAATATATTTTGCTAAGGTGTATGTAAACTATCGACTTCAACTGTATCTTTCACAAGTGAGAGGCTAATATTGTCACCAATCAGACTGTTGTTGATTTAATCTTGTCTTTACATATACTAAATGATATGTGTGAAATTTGATTTGGAATGGACCATCATCATGCTGGCGCAGGGGGAAAAAATACATGTAATCTATGCACTTAAATAGCGAATGGAGGATGCTTTTCCCGTCGTTCATGATACTCCTGTTGTAAAGAGAAGCAATGTGCTTAATATTAGGAAAGTTGAGAAATAAATATAGGCCTAGCCAATAGAAAGCTGATGGGATCCTTTTTTTAATAGAGGCCCTCAATCCGTTTTCTCACGCAATTGCATGGCCTATAGAAATGTTGCGCAACATGAGCGAGCTCATGGGCTCTCATGAACTGTTTGATTAGATTTTCGAATACATTGATGTCAGAGTGATTAGAGGGACAATAGAGTGCTGAGTACCAGGCAGTTAGCAAGTTTGGTAGGCTACTAATGACCATCAGCAGCATCAGAGCTTTGAGAAGCCTAATTACCGTGACTAAGCGGTCACATGGAATTTGACTGACGTCATGACTCGTGACTGCTGGTGTGGCGGTAATACGGTTACTGTAACAGCCCCATTCAGTAACTTCGCACAGCCAATGAAGAGGAGTGGGACAACATTCCACCAGCCACAATCAATGTGTCGCGCTGCATGAGGCAAATGGTGGTCACACCAGATACTGACCAACAGATGCATATCTGTATTCCCAGTTTTGTGAAATCCATAGATTAGAGCCTAAATATATACAGTGGCTTGCGAAAGTATTCACCCCCATTGGCATTTTTCATATTTTGTTGCTTTACAACCTGGAATTAAAATGGATTTTTTGGGGGTTTGTATAATTTGATTTACACAACATGCCTACCACTTTGAAGATGCAAAATATTTTTGATTGTGAAACAAACAAGAAATAAAACAAAAAAACAGAACTTGAGCGTGGTCAACTATTCACCCCCCCAAAGTTCACCCCCCCCCCATTTTCTAATAATTGCGCCAACAGTTGTTGCCTTCTCACCAAGCTGCTTGCCTATTGTCCTGTAGCCCATCCCAGCCTTGTGCAGGTCTACAATTTTAACCCTGATGTCCTTACAATGCGCTCTGGTCTTGGCCATTGTGGAGAGGTTGGAGTCTGTTTGATTGAGTGTGTGGACAGGTGCCTTTTATACAGGTAACGAGTTCAAACAGGTGCAGTTAATACAGGTAATGAGTGGAGAACAGGAAAAACTAACAGGTCTGTGAGAGCCGGAATTCTTACTGGTTGGTAGGTGATCAAATACTTATGTCATGCAATAAAATGCTAATTAATTACTTAAAAATCATACAATGTGATTTTCTGGATTTTTTTTTAGATTCCGTCTCTCACAGTTCAAGTGTACCTATGATAAAAATTACAGACCTCTATATGCTTTGTAAGTAGGAAAACCTGCAAAATCGGCAGTGTATCAAATACTTGTTCTTAGTATTTAGTCAGCCACCAATTGTGCAAGTTCTCCCACTTAAAAAGATGAGAGAGGCCTGTAATTTTCATCATAGGTACACGTCAACTATGACAGACAAATTGAGAAAAAAATTCCAGAAAATCACATTGTAGGATTCTTAATGAATTTATTTGCAAATTATGGTGGAAAATAAGTATTTGGTCACCTACAAACAAGCTGTCACGATCGTCGGTAAGAGATGAGGACCAAGGCGCAGCGTTGCAGACGAACATACTCTTTATTAGATACACGACCAAAACAACAAAACGATAACGTGACAGTCAACGGTCTAACACAAACCAACTAGAACAAGATCCCACAACTATTGTGGGAAAACAACCTGTTTAAATGTGGTTCCCAATCAGAGACAACCAGCCACAGCTGACACTCGTTGCCTCTGATTGAGAACCACACTGGCAACATAGAAAAGAAACAACTAGACCTACAACACAGAAATCTACACACCCTGGCTCAACATAACAGTGTCCCCAGAGCCAGGGCGTGATAGTACCCCCCCCTAAAGGCGCGGACTCCGACCGCGCCAACCAAATACCACAGGGGAGGGACCGGGTGGGCACTCCGCCTAGGCGGTGGATCCGGCTCTGGGCCTGATCCCCGCTCCCTCTCCAACCCCCCAAAGTACCCCTGGTCCGGTCTGGCCCCGCTGGCCGGAGCTGGACTGCACATTGGTGGAGCGGATTGCTCTAGCTCCGGCGTGAAGCATCTGACCGGTGCCGGACCAGGCACCGGTGGAACAGGCACGGGACGTGCCGGACTGACGACGCACACCACTGGCTTGGTGTGGGGAACAGGCACGGGCCGTGCCGGGCTGACGACGCACCCCACTGGCTTGGTGTGGGGAGCAGGATCGGGCCGGACCGGGCTGGCGATGCGCACCACTGGCTTGGTGTGGGGAACAGGCACGGGCCGTGCCGGGCTGACGACGCACACCACTGGCTTGGTGTGGGGAACAGGCACGGGCCGTGCCGGGCTGGCGACACACACCACTGGCTTGGTGTGGGGGGGGGGCAGGACGGGCCGAACCGGGCTGGCGATGCGCACCACTGGCTTGGTGTGGGAACAGGCACGGGCCGTGCCGGGCTGACGACGCACACCACTGGCTTGGTGTGGGGGAGCAGGAGCGGGCCGGACCGGGCTGGCGTGCGCACCACTGGCTTGGTGTGGGGAACAGGAGCGGGCCGGACCGGGCTGGAGACTTGCACCATTGGCCTGGTGCGGGGAGCAGGAACAGGCCGGACCGTACTGGGGACACACACCACTGGCCCTACGCAGGGATCTGGAACGGGCCGGACCGGACTGGTAACACACCCCAGTACCCTCGCCATGCCTCTACACCTTCCATCCCCTCTTCGACCAGTGGCCCCCGTAACCTGGCGGCCTCCTCTGCCAACCCGCTGGGCCGCTCTGTCGCGGTCTCCTGCTGGCCCGTCGTCCACGCCGTTAGCCCCCCCCTAAAAATTTTATGGGCTTCACTCCTACCCGTGGACCAGGTCTCCATACTTCTCGCCAGCCTTTCGCCCTTCTGCTTCCACGTCAAGCCCCTCTCTTCCTCACCCGGCTTGACCCAGTCGAGGAGGCGCTGGATATCCGCTAGGGTTTTCCCTGGCGATGGCTCCTGGACCCGCTGCTTGGTCCAGTTCTGGTGGGATCTTCTGTCACGATCGTCGGTAAGAGATGAGGACCAAGACGCAGCGTTGCAGACGAACATACTCTTTATTAGATACACGACCAAAACGATAACGTGACAGTCAACGGTCTAACACAAACCAACTAGAACAAGATCCCACAACTATTGTGGGAAAACAGCCTGTTTAAATGTGGTTCCCAATCAGAGACAACCAGCCACAGCTGACACTCGTTGCCTCTGATTGAGAACCACACTGGCAACATAGAAAAGAAACAACTAGACCTACAACACAGAAATCTACACACCCTGGCTCAACATAACAGTGTCCCCAGAGCCAGGGCGTGACACAAGCAAGATTTCTGGCTCTCACAGACCTGTAACTTATTCTTTAAGAGGCTCCTCTGTCCTCCACTCGTTACCTGTATTAATGGCACCTGTTTGAACTTGTTATCAGTATAAAAGACACCTGTCCACAACCTCAAACAGTCACACTCCAAACTCCACTATGGCCAAGACCAAAGAGCTGTCAAAGGACACCAGAAACCAAATTGTAGACCTGCACCAGGCTGGAAAGCTGAATCTGCAATAGGTAAGCAGCTTGGTTTGAAGAAATCAACTGTGGGAGCAATTATTAAGAAATGGAAGACATACAAGACCACTGATAATCTCCCTCGATCTGGGGCTCCACGCAAGATCTCACCCGTGGGGTCAAAATGATCACAAGAACGGTGAGCAAAAATCCCAGAACCACACGGGGGGACCTAGTGAATGACCTGCAGAGAGCTGGGACCAAAGTAACAAAGCCTACCATCAGTAACACAATACGCCGCCAGGGACTCAAATCCTGCAGTGCAAGATGTGTCCCCCTGCTTAAGCCAGTACATGTCCAGGCCCGTCTGAAGTTTGCTAGAGTGCATTTGGATGATCCAAAAGAGGATTGGGAGAATGTCATATGGTCAGATGAAACCAAAATATAACTTTTTGGTAAAAACTCAACTCGTCGTGTTTGGAGGACAAAGAATGCTGAGTTGCATCCAAAGAACACCATACCTACTGTGAAGCATGGGGGTGGAAACATCATGCTTTGGGGCTGTTTTTCTGCAAAGGGACCAGGACGACTGATCCGTGTAAAGTAAAGAATGAATGGGGCCATGTATCGTGAGATTTTGAGTGAAAACCTCCTTCCATCAGCAAGGGCATTGAAGATGAAACGTGGCTGGGTCTTTCAGCATGACAATGATCCCAAACACACCGCTCGGGCAACGAAGGAGTGGCTTCGTAAGAAGTATTTCAAGGTCCTGGAGTGGCCTATCCAGTCTCTAGATCTCAACACCATAGAAAATCTTTGGAGGGAGTTGAAAGTCTGTTTTGCCCAGCGACAGCCCCAAAACATCACTGCTCTATAGGAGATCTGCATGGAGGAATGGGCCAAAATTCCAGCAACAGTGTGTGAAAACCTTGTGAAGACTTACAGAAAACGTTTGACCTGTGTCATTGCCATCAAACGGTATATAACAAAGTATTGAGAAACTTTTGTTAATGACCAAATACTTATTTTCCACCATAATTTGGTTTTCTGGATTATTTTTTCTCATTTTGTCTGTCATAGTTGACGTGTACCTATGATGAACATTACAGGCCTCTCTCATCTTTTTAAGTGGGAGAACTTGCACAATTGGTGGCTGACTAAATACATATTTTCCCCACTGTATATGTGAGGGGAAAAAGTATTTGATCCCCTGCTGATTTTGTACGTTTGCTCAATGACAAAGAAATGAACAGTCTATAATTTTAATGGTAGGTTTATTTGAACAGTGAGAGACAGAATAACAAAAAAAAAATCAAGAAAAACGCATGTCAAAAATGTTATAAATTGATTTGCATTTTAATGAGGGAAATAAGTTTTTGACCTCTGCAAAACATGACTTAGTACTTGGTGGCAAAACCCTTGTTGGCAATCACAGAGGTCAGACGTTTCTTGTAGTTGGCCACCACGTTTGCACACATCTCAGGAGGGATTTTGTCCCACTCTTCTTTGCAGATCTTCTCCAAGTCATTAAGGTTTCGAGGCTGACGTTTGGCAACTTGAACCTTCAGCTCCCTCCACAGATTTTCTATGGGATAAAGGTCTGGAGACTGGCTAGGCCACTCCAGGACCTTAATGTGCTTCTTCTTGAGCCACTCCTTTGTTGCCTTGGCTGTGTGTTTTGGGTCATTGTCATGCTGGAATACCCATCCATGACCCATTTTCAATGCTCTGGCTGAGAGAAGGAGGTTCTCACCCAAGATTTGATGGTACATGACCCCGTCCATCGTCCCTTTGATGCGGTGAGGTTGTCCTGTCCCCTTAGCAGAAAAAACCCCCCAAAGCATGTTTCCACCTCCATGTTTGACGGTGGGGATGGTGTTCTTGGGGTCATAGGCAGCATTCCTCCTCCTCCAAACACGGTGAGTTGAGTTGATGCCAAAGAGCTCCATTTTGTTCTCATCTGACCACAACACTTTCACCCAGTTCTCCTCTGAATCATTCAGATGTTCATTGGCAAACTTCAGATGGCCCTGTATATGTGCTTTCTTGAGCAGGGGGACCTTGCGGGCGCTGCAGGATTTCAGTTCTTGACGGCGTAGTGTGTTACCAATTGTTTTCTTGGTGACTATGGTCCCAGCTGCCTTGAGATCATTGACAAGATCCTCCCGTGTAGTTCTGGGCTGATTCCTCACCGTTCTCATGATCATTGCAACTCCACGAGGTGAGATCTTGCATGGAGCCCCAGGCCGAGGGAGATTGACAGTTATTTTGTGTTTCTTCCATTTGCGAATAATCGCACCAACTGTTGTCACCTTCTCACCAAGCTGCTTGGCGATGGTCTTAAAGCCCATTCCAGCCTTGTGTAGGTCTACAATCCTGTCCCTGACATCCTTGGAGAGCTCTTTGGTCTTGGCCGTGGTGGAGAGTTTGGAATCTGATTGATTGATTGCTTCTGTGGACAGGTGTCTTTTATACAGGTAACAAGCTGAGATTAGGAGCACTCCCTTTAAGAGTGTGCTCCTAATCTCAACTCGTTACCTGTATAAAAGACACCTGGGAGCCAGAAATCTTTCTGATTGAGAGGGGGTCAAATACTTGTTTCCCTCATTAAAATGCAAATCAATTTATAACATTTTTGACATGCGTTTTTCTGTTTTTTGTTGTTGTTATTCTGTCTCTCACTGTTCAAATAAACCTACCATTAAAATTATAGACTGATAATTTCTTTGTCAGTGGGCAAACGTACAAAATCAGCAGGGGATCAAATACTTTTTTCCCTCACTGTATATAGCTCGTGAAAAAATTAAGAGACCACTGCAAAAATATAAGTTTCTCTGGTTTTACTATTTATAGGTATGTGTTTGGGTGAAATTAATATTGTTGTTTTATTCTATAAACTACTGACAACATTTATCCCAAATTCCAAATAAGAATATTGTCATTTAGAGCATTTATTTGCAGAAAATGACAACTGGTCAAAATGACAAAGATGCGGTGTTGTCAGACCTCGAATAATGCAAACAAAATAAGTTTGTTCATTTTTAAACAACACAATACTGATGTTTTAACTTAGGAAGAGTTCAGAAATCAATATTTGGTGGAATTACCCTGATTTTCAATCACAGCTTTCATGTGTCATGACATGCTCTCCACCAGTCTTTCACATTGATGTTGTGTGACTTTATGCCACTCCTGGCGCAAAAACTCAAGCAGCTCGGCTTTGTTTGATGGCTTGTGACCATCCATCTTCCTCTTGATCACATTCCAGAAGTTTTCAATGGGGTTCAGGTCTGGAGATTGGGCTGGCCATGACAGGGTCTTGATCTGGTGGTCCTTCATCCACACCTTGATTGACCTGGCTGTGTGGCATGGCGCATTGTCCTGCTGGAAAAACCAATCCTCAGAGTTGGAACAATGTCAGAGCAAAAGGAAGCAAGTTTTCTTCCAGGACAACCTTGTACATGGCTTGATTCATGCGTCCTTCACAAAGACAAATCTGCCCGATTCCAGCCTTGCTGAAACACCCCCAGATCATCACCGATCCTCCACCAAATTTCACAGTGGGTGCAAGACACTGTGGCTTGTAAGCCTCTCCAGGTCTCTGTCTAACCATTAGACGACCAGGTGTTGGGCAAAGCTGAAAATTGGACTCATCAGAAAAGATGACCTTACTCCAGTCCTCTACGGTCCAATCCTTATGGTCTTTTGCAAACCTTAGTCTGGCTCTTCTTTGCTTCTCATTGATGAAGGGCTTTTTTCTAGCTTTGCACGACTTCAGCCCTGCCCCTAGGAGCCTGTTTCGAACCGTCCTCGCCATGCACTTCACCCCAGCTGCCGTTTGCCATTCTTTTTGTAGGTCACTTGATGTCATCCTACGGTTGTTGAGTGACATTCGAATGAGTTGGCGGTCATCCCGGTCAGTAGAGAGTCGTTTTCGCCCTCTGCCGGTCTGTAGCTTTGTTGTCCCCAATGTCTGCTGTTTGACCTTCATCTTATGAACCGCAGTCTTTGACATTTTGAGGATGGAAGCAACCTGACGCTCACTGTATCCCTCTGCCAGTAAAGCCAGAATTGAACCCTTCTTTTCCTCACTCAAAACTTTCCTTTTCAACTCTTTTGGCATGGTCAATAGTTATTTTTTGGTTAATATTACTTTTGAGGTACTATTAGCACTGTTTTTGCCATCCAGCTGGTCCTATTGCAAGAGGATAGTGATGACCACAGCAGTGGTTTTTATACTTTTCCCCGTTAAATAAGATTTGGTTCAGGTGATCACCTAATTCAGTAGATTGAGGAGTGCCTGTGTTGGAATTCAACAGACACTGGAATGGAATGGCTGTCATACATGTAGAGATGCTGATTTAAGAAAAATTTGCAGTGGTCTCTTAATTTTTTCCACAGCTGTGTGTGTGTGTGTGTGTATATCTATGTATGTATGTATGTATGTATGTATGTGTGTGTGTATGTATGTATGTATGTATGTATGTATGTATGTATATATATATATATATATATATATTAAAGTATCCGGTGTGGTTAAAGTATCCGGTGTGGCCACCAGCTGCATTAAGTACTGCAGTGCATCTCCTCCTCATGGACTGCACCAGATTTGCCAGTTATTGCTGTGAGATGTTACCCCACTCTTCCACCAAGGCACCTGCAAGTTCCCGGACATTTCTGGGGGGAATGGCCCTAGACCTCACCCTCAGATCCAACAGTTCCCAGACGTGCTCAATGGGATTGAGATCCAGGCTCTTCGCTGGCCATGGCAGAACACTGACATTCCTGTCTTGCAGGAAATCACGCACAGAACGAGCAGTATGGCTGGTGGCATTGTCATGCTGGAGGGTCATGTCAGGATGATTCTGCAGGAAGGGTACCACATGTAACGCACAGCGTTGAGATTGCCTGCAATGACAACAAGCTCAGTCCGATGATGCTGTGACACACCGCCCCAGACCATGATGGACCCTCCACCTCCAAATCGATCCCGCTCCAGAGTACAGGCCTCGGTGTAATGCTCATTCCTTCAACGATAAACGCGAATCCGACCATCACCCCTGGTGAGACAAAACCGTGACTCGTCAGTGAAGAGCACTTTTGCCAGTCCTGTCTGGTCCGGCGACGGTGGGTTTGTGCCCATAGGCGACGTTGTTGCCGGTGATGTCTGGTGAGGACCTGCCTTACAACAGGACTACAAGCCCTCAGTCTAGCCTCTCTCAGCCTATTGCGGACAGTCTGACCACTGATGGAGGGATTGTGCGTTCCTGGTGTAACTCGGGCAGTTGTTGTTGCCATCCTGTACCTGTCACACAGTTGTGATGTTCAGATGTACCGATCCTTTGCAGGTGTTGTTACACGTGGTCTGCCACTGCGAGGATGATCAGCTGTCCGTCCTGTCTCCCTGTAGCGCTGTCTTAGGCGTCTCACAGTACGGACATTGCAATGTATTGCCCTGGCCACATCTGCAGTCCTCATGCCTCCTTGCAGCATGCCTAAGGCACGTTCACGCAGATGAGCAGGGATCCTGGGCATCTTTTTTTGGTGTTTTTCAGAGTCAGTAGAAAGGCCTCTTTAGTGTCCTAAGTTTTCATAACTGTGACCTTAATTGCCTACCGTCTGTAAGCTGTTATTGTCTTAACTACCATTCCACAGGTGCAAGTTCATTAATTGTTTATGGTTCATTGAACAAGCATGGGAAACAGTGTTTAAACCTTTTACAATGAAGATCTGTGAAGTTATTTAGATTTTTACGAATTATCTTTGAAAGACAGGATCCTGAAAAAGGGACGTTTCTTTTTTCGCTGAGTTTATATACTGAGATCATGTGACAGATCATGTGACAATTAGATTGCACACAGGTGGACTTTATTTAACTAATTATGTGACTTCTGAAGGTAATTGGCTGCACCAAATCTTATTTAGGGGCTTCATAGCAAAGGGGGTGAATACATATGCAAGCACCACTTTTCCGTTATTTATTTTTTAGAATTTTTTGAAACAAGTAATTTTTTTCACTTCACCAATTTTGACTATTTTGTGTATGTCCATTACATGAAATCCAAATAAAAATCAATAAAAATCACAGGTTGTTATGCAACAAAATAAGAAAACCACCAAGGGGGATGAATACTTTTGCAAGGCACTGTATATATTGCCTCCTAATATTGTACAATCTGTGTGTCGCTTCATTGACCTGGGCTGTTTGTTTGAATTCAAGACCAGATTGATCTCAGAGTAGCCACTCATTTCGATAATTTGTGTGGTATTAAAAAAGATTCGGCTAATGTCTTCTGTCATGTAAATGACATAGAATTGCATGAAATGCATTGATTAAAGGCCAATGCTTTTTTACCATGCAAAAAAAAAATCCCCATGTGTGGAAATCCTAAAAGTGATAAGGGGGGGGAGCTATAAAAAAACAAAGCCCCGGGGCCTATGATTTCTTAATCCGGCCCTGCATGTCTCATACCTAGCTTTTCTCACAGCTATTTGGCATGACTGCAGTGGCAACTCAAAGTGATTGAGTGGCTGTCTAAAATGATTTCCCACAACCACGAGGAAAACTAATGTAATGACAATAACAAAGGCAGTTCAGCCTATTGCAGTGGAGCGTTTTAGTAGTTTAGTATCTCTCACAGTGACTTGAACATTTCATGAGAGCAATCAGATTTTTGCTTTAACAGATAGTAAAGAAAAAGGGTTTGTTTCAGCAATAGCACCCTAAACCTGTATTCCATTGTATTCTATTCTGTATGTTTGCATTATCAATAGCTGTCTGTGTGATCATCCACTAAGTAAGGAAGGCAGTGGCAATCAGTTTCTGTTTGTCAAGCATTATTGAGGAAATTCACATATGTGATCGTGATTGGTCTTGGTGGGTCTGCTGTGGGCTCACTTTTGTTTTTGGAAATGAGCCTCTGGCAGACATTGTTTCTAATACAGGCATCCTCTCCATGTACTGTGCGCTGACAGACATCCCTTTGCCCTCCCTTGTCACCGGGGCCAGGGCCATGCCATCTGTGTCCCCCACATGAAGAGAGGAGAGTGACACCGTGACACGCCATGGGGAAGCCAGAGGTCAAGGTCGCTCTGCCTGTCTGTTTCTGCTGTCTATGGGTTTGACACAGTGGAACTGGGGACTGAGCAGCAATCTTGTGCCATGACTGTAGATCTGATACAGTGGGGACTGGACTGAGCAGTCTGTAGTGTTGTCATGTGAGCCTATAACTGTACAGTGTGGTGGCATAGAGATCGAATGGAACACGTGATTTATAAGGCTTTCAATAATGCTTCAGTTTCAATCTACAAACCTGTATACTTGTTAGTTACAATGCACTCAATACAATAGACTAGAAGTGCAATAGCTATACTTGGGTTCCAGCTAATTGCTTTGTTTGAATACAAAGAAATGTGTGTGGTTGCTTCTCACAGGAAGAGATTCAGCCTCTGACTCACAGTCCTTACAGAAAGCGATACAAGAACTCTCCACCATCTGACCACATCTGTCATTAAAAAGGTTCTCCATCCAAACCCCCCAAAACCTCTTAATTATGCATGTGTGCTGTGCAATCCGTCTCACTGTTAACTCCATCAGGCTGCCTCCTCCTTGGGCCTGTAAGCTGATTATGGCAGCCCAAGTGCTTTGAATTATTTACATCTTTCTTACATATATCAATGTGAGAAATGGATTAGGAGTTGACATATTTTTGCCAGTCTTCACTACCCCACACACCAACCAACCTCCCCACAACCTACTCTATAACTTCCCAAAAAGGCTGTCTACTAATAATAAGGATAAGCAATGTTGTACAGTAGATATTCTATTTAGCCTTATTGAGACAGGGATTATGCTAATGGTTTAGTACAGGATCAGTGTTTTCTAGAATTCAGAGCTCAAACGGCCCAGAGGGGTTAGCGGAGATGTCTTTTGTCCACCCAGGCAGTCCACCCAACCTGGAGAGACTCACTAGCCCAGAGGGGCCTCATGGGAGTGGGCCGCCCGCTGCTCTTCGATGGATCCCCACACCCTGGAAGAACACACAAAATCAATATTCCCCCGGTCTGCCTCTCAGCGCAAATAAATAAAAACATGGCCGCATTAAGAGATTAATAAATAAAAAGGGGCCACACTTTTTTACATCTGGCTGGCTTGTACACAAAGGCGAAGCAGATATTGCATTTAGCGAGACCTTAATAGACTCTCTCGCTCTCAACGGGATGCTCGCGCTAATTAAAAAAACCGATGCATTCATACCTAGTGAGGGAAACAGCCACGGCTGAACTGTATCTGTGTAAAGCAGCTCGCTAGACGCACTTAATACATGTGATTCAATTAACGCTGAAGGGGTAGTGAAAATGGATGTTATCACAATCACATATTTCAGCCCCTTATTATACTGTCATATAACACTATGTGCTATTCTTTCCTCCGGGTTGGTTTAAAGTACATTGGCCTCATTTCCCAGAAAGAACGAGCAGACAGTCCTGTGAAAGCTTCACTGTCTCCTGGCTGTAATTTCTCTATTATTCTGCTACAAAATAGCACTTTAACAAATGTAACACTTAAAACACAAGATGCAGCTGTCAAAGGAGGAGAAAGATGTGTCGGTCAGACAGTGGAGATACTGCCGAGTCTGAGTGAGTGACAGGAGATGAGATGAGCTCCTCAATGTACTCTCAAACTGCCTTGGAAATTAACTCCCATTTCCTCAATAGGGCCATTACTGGGCCTGGACAGGGAGTGAAGCCCATAAACCACTATATATCCATCCCCTTTCCTGTCTTATGAAAGGTAATTCAAATCTCTTCTAAAAGAAAAGACAATCCAAAGGTAGAAGATGACTGAGTGGTTTCTATTGTTTTGCCCATTCCTGTTACACTACAGTACAGAAGAAATTATGACAGTATACTGTAATGTGAGGAAAAGGCATAGTGAAGGGCTGTATTAAATTAAAAAGTAATATGCTTATATTTCACATTAATCTGATGCAGTGGAAACCCCGTGAGGCCCACCTGTTTAGCATTATTTTTTTAATGTGAGTGAGCCGTGTGCAGAGCCTATCTATGCTACAGTGGAGGTAGATGGAAAGCAGATGAGGATGGAGGTTGACACGGGGGCCTCTGCCTCTGTCATCAGTGAGGAGACCTACAAACAAATGTGGGGCTCAAAGCAGGCTCTCGCCCTCACACCGGCAGGGATCAGACTGCGTACGTACACCAGGGAGACCATACCATTGCTGGGTGCTCAAGAGGTGAACATTGCATACAACAGCCAGGAAGCGAGAGCACTTGTTGTATTCGGCGCATGTGACCAATAAAATTTGACCAATAAAATTTGATTTGATTTGATTTGATTTGATTTGATTTGATGGTGAAAGGGAATGGGCCTAGTTTACTGGCTCACAAAAATACAACTGAACTGGGGTGAGATAAAACACACACGAGTGACTGAGGATGTCATTCAAAAGTACCCTGAGATTTTCAAAGATGAACTGGGCACACTGCAGGGCACTGCAGTTTAGCTGTTCATGGATCCTCAGGCCGAGCCTTGCTTTTTCAAGCCCAGGACAGTGCCTTACGCCAGTGGAGGATGAGTTGGAGTGGCTGCAAGAAACAAACATCATGTCCCCATTCAGTTCTCCCACTGGGCAGCTCCAATCGTTCCCGTTCTGAAAAGTGACAGCACGGTACTTATGTGGGGACTACAAACTCACCATCAACAGGGCCTCTAAGCTGGACGCTTACCCGCTGCTGCGGATGGAGGACCTGTTTGCGACGCTTGCAGGAGGCAAGACGTTCTCAAAGCTTGACATGAGTCACACCTACCAACAGCCTCCTGGACGAGGACTCAAAAGAGTATGTCACGGTCAACACGCACAAAGGCTTGTTCAGGTACAACCGCTTGGTTTTCGGAGTGGCGTCCAGCCTAGCCATTTTCCAGAGGACAATGGACAATCTGCTGCAGGGGATCCCTCACGTAGCAGTGTACCTGGACGACATCCTAGGTACAGGGGAGACGGAGGAGGAGCACCTCCACCATCTGGACCAGGTGTTAGAGATTCTCAGAGGCAGGGCTGCGCCTGAAGCGTAGCAAGTGCACATTCCAAGCACAGTGTGACATACCTAGGTCACAAGATCACAGCGCAGGTTCTGTGTCCTGTGGAGGACAAAGTCAGGGCAATCAAGGATCCTCCAAACCCCAAGAACGTGTCCGAGCTCAGGTCGTTCCTAGGCATGGCGTGTGGGCATTCCTTGTCAGTCATCGAATATTGTAAGAGCTTTCACTGTCTGCTTATATGCTCCCTTTATTTATCTTATGGTTCTGACTTGGTGTACAGGGAGAATACTGTAAGAATGGCCCATGTTCTGAATTATGTTGCTGTACATTTCAAAAGTGCTGAACACACAAATAGTTATATTGACTACGTCCGTCCTAGCTCGCTCATTAATGTCTTAATCGAAATTACAGGTTGACTCTTATCCACTTGTCGTCCCCTTATGCCGTAGTTTGTACATCTCAATTGTCAGTAGAAACCACATTTGTTTAAGCAAGTCAGCCATATCAGCTATGTTTTTTTTAAAGGCAGTAAATGAGGCTCAATGAACTGTTTCACTGCCAGCTGTAGCAGTGTAAGGTGTTAGGACTGCCGTTGGGACAGCTTTATGTAGGCCCTAACAGTTTGTGGGCACTATTTGTCACCGTTATAGTGCAATTAATGTATTGTTTAGTGGTGTTGTGTAGTGGCTTTGCTAACATGCATTAGAAAAAAATTGGGGGGAGTTTGCCCCACATGTTAAAATCCCACTGATCTGATGTCATATTCACCTGCTGAAGGGAGACAATACTGTACAATCTATTGGATTTGTCCAAAATATGTCTGTTTCTATTACTCAGCAGTCAGCAGGAATGTACTGCATGTACACTACATATACACAAAAGTATGTGGACACCCCTTCAAATTAGTGGATACGGCTATTTCAGCCACACCCATTGCTGACAGGTGTATAAAATCGAGCATATAGCCACGCAATCTCCATAGACAAACATTGGCAGTAGAATGGCCTTTCTGAAGAGCTCAGTGACTTTAAACATGGCACCGTCATAGGATGCCAATTTTCCAACAAGTCAGTACATCAAATTTCTGCCCTGCTACAGCTGCCCCGATCAACTGTACGTGAAGTGGAAACCTCTAGGAGCAACAACTGCTCAGCCACTGCCAATGGAGGCGACGTCAGCACAAGAACTGTTAGTTGGGATCTTCATGAAATGGGTTTCCATGGCTGAGTAGCCGCACACAAGCCTAAGATCACCATGTGCAAAGCCAAGCGTTGGCTGGAGTGGTGTAAAGTTTGGTGGAGGAGGAATAATGGTCTGGGTCTGTTTTTCATGTTTCGGGCTAGCCCCGTTAGTTCCAGTGAAGGGAAATCTTAACGCTATAGCAAACAATGACATTCTAGAAGATTCTGTGCTTCCAACCTTGTGGCAACAGTTTGGGGAAGGCCCTTTCCTGTTTCAGCATGACAATGCCCTCGTGCACAAAGCGAGGTCCATACAGAAATGTGGATCGGTGTGGAAGAACTTGACTGGCCTGCACAGAACCCTGACCTCAACCCTATCGATGAATTGGAACGCTGACTGCGAGCCAGGCCTAATCCCCCAACATCAGTGCCCGACCTCACTAATGCTCTTGTGGCTGAATGGAAGCAAGTCCCCGCAGCAATGTTCCAACATCTAGTGGAAAGCCTTCCCAGAAGAGTGGAGGCTGTTATAGCAGCAAAGGGGGGGGACCAGCTCCATATTAATGCCCATGATTTCAGAATGAGATGTTCAGTACTGTGACTTATATCCACAGCCAAATTAGGTTGAAATTAACTGAATAAAGTCTTCCAAGTCATTTTCGTCCTGTCATCTTTTGAAGGTGTTTCTAATTCCTTTCAGAAAATGAAATTATTTCTCTCCCATTTGGGCTAATAGCCTAAAGCTTGCTGTTTTCGTCCTTTATTACCACAGAACACTGACAGGTGACACTGATATATGCCTGCTTGAAGTCAGGAAATTTAAATCAGAAATTAGCTTAGCCCATAGCTGCTGAAACTAGAATTGATAATCAAAATGTTATGATAAATTATCACTTCAGCAGCTATAGGCATTTAATGATGCTGTATGCGGTGCCTGTCAGTACAGAATAAGAGAGCTGATGGATTCTGTAAGTGAGAGGGAAGGCATATCAGATCATTTTGGCAGGATAAAGAATTACTCTGCAAATAGAGCAAAGAGTTCTGATTGGCAGGTAGCCTTGCAGTTAGAGCGATGGGCCAGTAACCGAAAGGTTGCTAGTTTGAATCGCCTAGCCGACAAGGTGAAAATCTGTCTGTGCCCTTGAGCAAGGCACTTAACGCTAATTGCTCCAGGGTTGCTGTTGATAATGGCAGACCCTTGCTGTGACCCCACTCTCTGAGGGTGTCTTGGGGAGTTGGGATATGCAGAAAACACATTTCCAATGTGAAATAGGACAAATTATTATTAAATCAGAGATTAAGATCACCTTATTGGTCAATTGCACACAAGGTCTAACTGAAATATGGCTTCCGCTTTTAACCCAACCCCCCAAAAGACTCACATACATCAGGACTTTTTCTGGATCAGAAAGGGTTTTAGGTGGTGGGTGTGACAGGGGGCGTGGCAGGGGCAATGTCGTCCCATCGGCATGGCAGAATTTTTTTGGAACATTTTAAATCACCTATCTTGGTGGTGTAGAGACATTTTTTCATTTTGAAGCCAATTTCCTGCAATTCTACAAATTCCTCAATTCAGCTGAGATAAAATGTTATAGTTTTAAAGCTAATTTCCTAAATTTCTATGCATTTTGCAATGGATAATGCTGTGTTATTTTACTCAAACATAATAACAGAATCTATACTGCTAAATTCATTGTTATTGGATTTTTCAATTCTCGCTGACTGTCTACTTTTTATTTAGGTAATTGCTAGTTCTCAAAGATTATATAATAAAAAAATATATAGGTCCATACTTTATATATGGTTTTAGTCATTTAAGTTTACACTGAAAGCAGTTTTAAAATGTTTTATACTGTTTGGATACAGGCAGTATGCCCAAGAATTTCAATTGCAGAAAAATCCATGTACATACACATTTTGGAGAGGTGCCGGAGGCTGCCACACTGGGAGCTGTTGTTGTTAAGTGCCTTGCTCAAGGGCAAAACAGCAGGCAATGGCATCCCGCCAGAATTTTCCAGTGAGACCCGGGATTCTAAATAATAACCCTCTGGTTGCTGACTCGCCTCTCTAACCGCTAGGCTACCTGCCACCCCGGATATGCACTTGTACTGTCGTCATGTCCATTGCTGTTCAAAGCCAAGAGAGGATTATAACATGCATTCATTTCTATTAACCAATTTTAGCACAGCACAACAGTTTTAGCGCAGCACAAGGACAATGATACCACCTATTTGACCAGAAAATTGGCACCTTGTTGTTAACACATCTATCTCAGTTGTGCCCTGCTCTTAGGATACCTGGCTGGCTGGCTGGCTGGCCATTTCCAGTGCAGTGTTAAAAAGCAACGTGTGTGTTTGTGCTTGTGCTCAGCACGGAGGCTGGCCCTTGCCCCACTCTAATTGCTAATAAAATGTGTAATTATCCCAGGTCAGTGATGGCAGAGAGATAGAGAAAAGGAGAATGGCGAGTTCATTCAGATGATTATAGCTGTTGTTGGGGGTTAACTGCCTTGCTCAAGGGCAGAATGGCAGATTTTTCCACCTTCCCGGCTCTGAGATTCTAACCGGCGACCTTTGTTACTGGCCCCCCCTCCCCAGATAGCATATGAACACGCCATAAGCCATGGCAAAACATTTTATTATTACAGGAAAATAACTAAAACAGCAACATTTTCACTCAGGCTCATGACAAAATGTGTAGAATAGCAGGAAATTAGCTCATAAAAAACAGGACAATTCTCTCAGCCTCATTTAAAAATACGTAGAATAGCATGATATTAGCTATAAAACTGCACATATTTATCTCTGCCCCATGGCAAAATATGTAGAATTGTAGGGTAGGGGAGGGGGGGGATCCTTGCGCAGACCTTGGGCATAAGCTGCACAAATCCATTAGGTCTGTCTTCAATTCATATTCAAATTAGTAGAAACTTCAACAAAATCACTGTTGGTCATTTTCCTTTGTATCAACTTTAGATAAAACATTATCACTAATAGCATGCTCAGATAACTTTACCTTCTCTGAAAAGGCTCCTCAATGTATTTTTAGAGCGCTAGCTCTACATCAGACGGCACCTACATCTGCCTCTCAATTATAAATGAGGGGAAAGTGATCTGATCCACAGCACTCAGGGAGGAAATTGATGGAGGTGACAGGCAGACAGGATGCTCTCTGCAGACAGATTCCAAACAGGTGGTGGAAGGATCCCTATTATCTACCTCTTCTCCCGAATGTTGGCCAGTAGGCTTAAAAGCATTTGGAACTGAAGCAGTGTGGTAGGCCTACAGAGTCACCATTGGGTTCTCTTTTTTTAACAAAAAGATGTGGAGTTCCAGATCCCATTGGGAATTATTAAGCTGCAGTAGCGGACAACACAAAACAAAAAAATGACAAACTTCATTCAAACTACTTCAACTTGGTTTTTAGGCTACAACCATTTAGCTTGGGCCCTAAAAAAAGGTGCATGCTACACACATGAGTGTTTCCAATGTGCTAAATTCCAAATCACTTCCTCGCCCTCCATTTACATGTTCACTCACGCCTCCGTCCCAAAGCTGAGAGAGTGAACATTATGGAGGGTCTAGGGCAGGCCTGGCAACTCCAGTCCTCAGGGGCCTGATTGGTGTCACACTTTTGCCCCATCCCTAGCAAACACAGCTGATTTAAACTAATTGCATTTTTATCTGAAGATCATGATTAGTTGATTATTGGAGTCAAGTGTGTTAGCTGGGGCTGGGGCAAAAGTATGACACCAATCAGGCCCCCGAAGACTGGAATTGCCCAGGCCTGGTGTAGAGGCTAATTAGGCAGCAAGGCTGCAGGCTTCAGAAGGAAGTGCTATCCTGACACGCACACGTGAGATGTTGTTCTTCTTCGGGATTGGGTTGACAGATCGTATCCAACTTTAAGGTGCATACACCGCCACCTACTGTACTGGAGTGTGAGGCCAGTCACGGCCTACTTTACCTACATTCAATTCTCTTCATTATTCCTGTTCCTAAAAGAAACATAAATAACTAAATTGCACCACCAACTAACCCTACACCACTATTTCATAAAAATCATTCTGCAGTCAAATCTCGTACACCCAGGTACTTCTCTGCAGCTGCCACCTACAATCATTAAAAACCCACTACCCCATTCCACTACTTTGACCCTATCTACTCCTGCACCATGCCAACGGCCTCAACGGCCTGGGAGGATGGGACACCATCCCTCAACACACCCTGTAACTCTTCTGAAGTCAAATCTCATATACCCAAATACTTCTCTGCAGCTGACACCACAACATCTATTTTCTGTGATTTACGTTCCATTTCTGTGGTACAGTTGATAACCATTGCTATGAACGCTACGAAGCCAACCTTACTGAAGCATAAATCACTCATTGCCCTTTCCCTCTGTGCTGGCACAAATCTACTACTTACAGGGATCCTGAGAGGATCCCTCACCTTTGACCCATCCTCCTCTACTTTCTTCACTGCCTCAGCATATGACACCTTCTGCACTACTCTGACTCTAGCCACCTCAACCTGCCTCTCTTGCACCGGACACTTCTGATCCCCAGCAACATGAGCACCCCTACAGTTGACACACAAAACTTTATCCACCGAAATTACACAATCCTCTGTCCCATGCCCTCCTGCACACTTCTCACATCTTGGAATCTCCCTCCTACACACTGCTGCAACATGACCATTAACGTTCCACCTGAAACAGTGCAGTTGATTCTGCACAAAACTCTAATAGGATAACTGATATATCCTAACATGACTTTGTCTGGTAGAGACTGACTCAAAACTCAAAAGGACTGACCGTGACTCCTCTGTTTCACCACGCTCCCCACCAGGTCTGTGTCACACCAAACGGCGGGCGTCACAAACACCAGGAATTTTAAACTTCAATTGCTCCACCTCCACACTTAACGCTACCCCAGATATCACTCCTTTGAATGGTGCCCTGTTCCTAAGAGCAAAGCAAGAAACAGATTGACCCAAGTTGCGTGACACAGAGCGCCTGCTCCCTCTGGTCAGACGAAACACAAATATCACAAGGCCACTACAGGTTACCATCACTGATTCAACTGCACCCAACTCCTTTCTCACCCACTCTGAAACCACAAATGGATCCGCCAAAAGGCAAGGGTCCACTTTCTCCAAACACGTCACTCCTACTGGTCCAGATTCTTCTTTATCATGTCTGGCGCCATTTTTCCTCACCACACATCTTCCTACTACACTCGGCTCTTCTCCTTCTTCCTCGCTGTCCATAACGACGTCTAATCATTCACCACGCTCTTGGCACGCCTTCATCCGCTGTATTGCTTGCAGAGCACGCACTGGTGGTGTTTCTCCAAAACCCAACTTCTGTTCCTTAGCCCAAAGTCTGGCTATCTCTGACCTCTCCATGCTTCCTTCATCTCCACACGTCCCTCTTTTTCCACCACGATATGTTTGGAGATCGCGCAATTTAAAACATGATTGGAGAGGCTTGCCTAATTATACTGTATGCCACGTGCATTTGTATATGCCCGATTTTTTTAGACATGACATACTGTACCTCCCAAATTAAATGTTAAAATAAAATGTTAAAATGTCACAAGTGTTTCCCGAAGTTGATAGAGTTATTGATCCCATCGCCACTCTCTGGAAGTCACCATCTGAGTTTCATCAGCAAAACGTGACAACAGAGGGGGTGGTAGGGGTGATTTGGGATTCAATGATGGTGTGTCAGCTGAGGAGTGTGCATACTTGTTCCTTTATAGCTCAATGGGTGTGTTTGAGCAGTAAGGCTAACGAAGCTGTCTGGAGACCAAAGTCGGCGAGTGAAGTTGGGGGAGGTGCATCTGCAACAGCCGAAAGTCACCCACCCTGAAACCACAAATGGATCCGCCAAAAGGCAAGGGTCCACTTTCTCCAAAAAGGTCACTCCTACTGGTCTAGCTCAGATTAACATGGCAGTGTCAACATAGCTGCAATTGTTTATAAAAGTTTTTCTTTATAAATATTGAAAACCTTTCTATACCCCCATATCACACAATGAAGTGGTTAGAGAGAAATCTCAATTATCACTTTAATTAGTCTTTAGAATCACGGCAAAGTTAGTTCCTGCTTCAGTCACATCTTTGGCCACATTCGCGTGGGTCAACCAAAAACACCCCAATGCAGGTGATGGCTGCATGGTGCAGTTGGTGAGAAGCAAATATAATATGACATCCCCCTAAACTGGAGGAGGAAAAAAAACATTTAACCTCTACGGGATCGGTGTCCCGTATACGGGACGGTTGAGCTAGTGTGGGCTAATGTGATTAGCATGACTGTTGTAAGTAACAGCAAACTTTCCAGGACATAGACATGTCTTATATGGGCAGAAAGCTTACATTCTTGTTAATCTAACTGCACTGTCCAATTTACAGTAGCTATTACAGTGAAAAAAAGACCATGCTATTGTTTGAGGACAGTGCACAACAACAAAAAACTTATCATGGCAACTGGTTTGATACATTCCCCTCTGAAGGTAAATTATGTACTTACATTCAGTAATCTTGCTCTGATCTGTTTGATAAAATCAATTTTTATATTCAAATGTAGGAACTGAGTTCTACAGTTTGAACCCCTGCTGTCTCTGGCTCCACACCCACCCCGCCCGGCCATCTAGATGTGTGAAAGTTAGTGTATAAGCTAATGATCCATCATATATGACATTCCTGGGAGTATGTAAACTTACATTTTGTATTACCGTATCATTTTTGTATGTTCTCTATAGTTATGTACCGTATTTTCCGCACTATAAGGCGCACCGGATTATAAGGCGCACCTTCAATGAATGGCCTATTTTAGAACTGTTTTCATATATAGGGCGCACCGGATTATAAGGCGCATAGAATAGAAGATACTGAAGTCAAACGTTTGACTGGGGTTGCGTTATGCATCCACTAGATGGAGCTGTGCTAAAGGGAATGTCAACAAAACAGTCAGATAAAGTCAAACTTTATTAAGCGTTCTGACAACTCTGTTCACTCCCATGGTAACGTTGTTCAAACGTTAATGTGCATATTAACAATATCTCCCAGCCTTGCTCACTCTTCTCCCAAACGTGGAGGGGAACTTTTCCCTGATTCAGTAAACACGTAGTAAAAGAAACAGTCTGATACCACTAAATCAAACGTTAGTGCATAACTCAACATTGTTCAGTTACGTATAACACGTAAAGCTTTCCCCGTCCACAAATCCCTCGAATTCTTCTTCTTCAGTGTCCGAATTGAACGGAAACTCTGTTTAGTCTTCTTTACTTGGCGCAGGTCATCTTCTTGCTTCCTCCACTTCCGTACCATTGATTCATTAATGTTGAATTCTCTCGCTGCTGCTCTATTCCCATATTCTACTGCGTGACCGACAGCCTTGAGCTTGAACTCTGCGTCGTAAGCGTGTCTCTTGAAAGGTGCCATTTTGGGGTCTTTATACACACACAAGTGGTGTGGGACTGTGAGTAAGCACAGAACCGGTGTTTACTGACTACGGTAGCCGTAATGCTGCAAGCGGTGCGGCTTTGTAGTTTACCAGTCGTACTGAAACATTTCATTATTATTAAATTGTTTTTATTGGTTTTTCATACTGAAACATTTTGACAGAGCGCCTTGAGCGCCGTGTACAACCATTATGGATCAACCAATTAACCAATTGATCCATATATAAGGCGCTCCGGATTATAAGGCGCACTGTCGTTTTTTGAGAAAATTAAAGGCTTTTAAGTGCGCCTTATAGTGCGGAAAATACGGTACTTGAAAATGTATTAATTGACCAATTCGGCACATTTGGGCAGACTTGATACAAAATAGTCCAGTATTGCAATGCTTCACTGGATCAATCTGAAACGTTGCACACACACTGCTGCCATCTAGTGGCCAAAAGCTAAATTGTGCCTAAACTGCAATATTATATTGTGGCCTTTCTCTTGCATTTCAAAGATGATGGAACAAAACAAAAAATTGAAAACACATGTTTGTATTTTCTCCTACATTAATTTCACATTTCCACAAACTTCAATGTGTTTCCTTTCAAATGGTATCAAGAATATACATATCCTTGCTTCAGGTCCTGAGCTAAAGGCAGTTATATTTGGATATGTCATTTTATGCGAAAATTGAAAAAAAGGGTCCGATCCTTAAGAGGTTAAGTGGCACTCATCCAACAATGATAAAGAGTGAATATGCGCAATCCGCACTCACCAGGGATATGCTGATTCTCTCCGCTGGCACCAATTGTTGTTCGCTCAATTAAGTTGAGAATTTTGATAACTAAAAGACATATTCCAGTCTTTTCCTTGTCTTCTCTTTACAGCAATAGCCATTTGCTTCCCAAACTATGTTGGTTTCCAAACGATTGCATTTAGAAATATTGCGATATGCCTGGCTGGGCCTCTCTACTTTTCACTGACAGTCGCAACTCAACAATAATCTATTTGCTGTGCTGCCTTTCCTTCCAACTGTTGGCAATGCGATTTAAAATAATTGTAAAAAAATAAGCTAATGATCCTCTGTGGCCAAATCATGCTTTAGTAGCCTATTCTGAATGACTTTATTTATTTCTGTATAGACAGGAGTAGCCTAATTAGGCTATGTAATTTTGTCAATTTAATAGAATTTACTTTAGGGAAAGCTTAGCTTTCTCAAGTCTTATGGACGCGCCGCCTATGGTCGCAAGTAAAAAAACACAACCATAATGCAACACATTTTGAAAGGCGGTGGGTGACAAACAATGGTCACCGACTTGACAAAAGTGATCCGCTCGAATGCACCCACTGTCTCCAGCCTTTATGAAGCCATAACTCCTCCTACCACACCTGGTTTGAATCCCGGGAAGGCGGGAACCCCTCTACTAATGTCCTTGGAATCTCCCAATTTAAGTTGTCCGCATGCTTCCCATCCCAAACAGTTTGCGCATATATTATGACATTTTGTGACGTTTTTGTTAGTTTTGGTCTTCGGCAAGGATTTTCTCTGCAGTTTTTTCTTGAGGCAAGCCATAGTTCGGTAACTGAAGTCTACGACCCTTCATCTGTGATTGGTCAACAGTAGGGATTATTCTCTTAAACGTTTGTTGACATTCAATGAGAGACAACTCGTTTTCATGCACATTTTGCCACTTCAGAAATACTGCACCAAACATCTTAGTTAGATGTCAAATTAAAACGTCTAAATGAATTACAGATTTCTTGAGTTATCTTAGAATAATTCCGACTATTTTGAGGAAGTGTATACTAGCTACGGCGTCTCAAGAGGGACAAACAGTACTATTGAGGCTTTTTTCTTGTTTTTTTTCAAGCGAAGCTCTTTTAAGGGAGTGTGCAAGGCACATATGTTCACTTCGCCTAGCCAAGTTCTGCTAGGAGCAAACCAAACCTAATATGCTGATAGCTTTATAGCCTACCTGTTTGGACAGACGAATACTTCGGAGGAGTCACTTCAATGGCGACAACAAACAATTAGGATTTTACTGATATAGGCCTGCAATAAAGATAAGGCTACATGATTTACAAATATAAATGTGTATGAATAGGCCTATTTCTCATATATAATTGATAAATGTATGTAACGATAAGATAAGACTGTTCTATGCGCGAGGAGGATGCGCTGGCACAGGTAGGCCTTTCCCAACAACAAGATTCTATCAAAATGTCCATGGAATAAAGTGCAAGGATGCATGGATTAACGCAGCACTACAATACCTGAGTAGCCTAACCTATTAGGCCAGCAAACATTTTATCTGATTTGTGCCGGCATGATGCGAGATGAGCTGGTCATGCTCATAAATGTAAAAAATGTTGGATTGTTGTAAGCATTGGCTGGCCATTGTTAGCCTAAATGAGAGGGAGTGTGACTGTTCTTTACCTGGGTCATTTGCGTGCCAAAAATAGTGTTAGCCCACAGAGGTAGGCTAAAGCCTAGATGAAAAGGGCAAGGGAAACCCTGAAGTTGGTTTCTTTGGCCTAGCTCTGGAAGCAAGTCTTCAGATCTAAGGCAAGGGATCATCCTATAACTTAGGTGTAGTCTAATAGAGGGAGCAGGATGAGTATCCTGACCAGTTGGAGTGTGAGTGAATAGTTTCAAGTTTAAGTTGTGTTAGTAGTATGTACAGGATACACATGGTATACACCGTCCAACGACATGCTTACTTGAAGGTTCCTTCTCGACAGTGCAACAGCAATAACAAATAATACAAGATAAGAATACAAGCAAAGTAAATGGTTCAGTAAAATAGAATAAACATTTGTGATGGGTGGGTGTGTGTGTGTAGCATGAATGTATATGTGTGTGAGTAAGTGCATGTGTGCTAAGGTGCAGAGAATCAGAGCAGGTGGTCAGTCCAGTTCAATTGTTCAGCAGTCTGATGACTTTTAGATAGAAACTGTCTCTGAGCCTGTTGGTATCAGATCTCATGCTCTGATACCGTCTGAACGACGTTAAGGGAGTGAACAGCTCGTGGCTGGGGTGTGTACGGTCCTTGATGATGCTGAACAGGTTCACACTGCCTTTTTCAGCTCACGCAGATAAACCAAGTCAAATGTTTCAAAGAGAGTAAAAATCCCTTGGAACATTTACTCTGCAGTGCTCTACCTTCCTTTCTACTTGAATTGAAATATATTCATTACTCTTGTGAGAGCGACAAGGAGAGCATGCGGGTAAATAGGCTTTTGCTCCTGACCTTTCTGTGTGATTAATGGCTAGTGTGTCTAGCAGCAGCGGTGGTTGAGGCTAGCGCTCCTCTGTGGGTAATGTGACAGGCTAAGGCCTGCTGCTCGGCAGGCTCGACCACCTCAACTATACATCCTCCTCTCCTCAGCGCACAGATTCATCTTATAGGGTCCTTGGCTACTCAAAGGGCACAGGCCCTAAACCTTCAGTCTAAATGATTGCTTTGGCGCTTAATGTATCAGGCCTTGTGAATATAGTTTGTTAGGTTTTTTCTTTACACCAGCCCAGCATAGTTTTACTTAAGTTTTTGTGAGAATATGTTGAAATATGGTAAAGATTACAGTTTTAAATGATCTATTCTCAGGAGGATATTTATGAGGCATCCATGTTGCCACTAATGTAGGCCAATAATACAGGATCTTCTGAGGGACACCATCAGATTAGACATACACTGTAGGTCTACACTCAGTAAGTATCCTATGTTCCTCAGCACTAGACTACTCACTGCAGTCCATCCCTAAATAAATAAAAAAGCCTACTTTACAGTTTCTCATTTAATTTCTCGAGGTTTTTAACTTCACATGTCAGAGCCTGACTAGCAAAAATCTGATTAGCAGCAGTGCAATTTCCAAATCAAATTCACCTAACAAGGGGAGCCTGAAGAGGAGCGCACTGCTCCTTTTAAATTACCTGTACTTCCTTCCTGCTTTTAGTACCTATCTGCCACGCATGAAGAAACAGAGACTCGGGGCCAGATAATCTTGTTTGGTTTTTCTGCCCTTGTATCATGACAAATTAAAGAGGTCTGGAAGCCATATTTTCTGAGCAGCTTCCTAGCTTGTTATTACCTAACAGACTCCCAAATTAATTAGTATCGATCTCCTGCCACGGCCATGCGGGCGGCTGAGCGACTGCACGCCTCGCATCTCAAGTTCTTGGAGGACCTGAGGTAAAGGTCATATCACGCACGCCTCAGACTAAAGGATTTCAGGCAGCAGCACTATCTGAGGTTAAACATCTGAGACAAGATCAGAGTGGCTATAAGGACTGTAAATGTAATTTAAAGAAATAAAAAACATGATGGTATGCATTACGGTTAGTTGCATATGATACAAACCTTTGCAGCTATGAAGCACATTCATAACCACACTATCAGGCATTAAGGGGTGAGTGCAACATTAAATCTTTGCTTCAGAGTAGACCTAAATTGTGAGCTGGCTGGTCAGGTCAGGTCAAAATAAAGTTGAAAGAACCAGACACACAATAGCAGCTCTCCATGTAAGGGAATAAGGTGTATTTATTGTTCACAGTCCATGCTGTCCCCACTGAGCAGTCCTGGAGGAGACAAGGTCTGCTGGCCAGGGAGGGTCAAAAAAGGTTTTTGGGACAGCCGGGGCTGGATGGACTCTGGTTGTGCCTCCCGGTCTTTCAGGTTGTCATGGTAACATGGAGAGGACCCTTTTTTAGTGGCCATCTCTCTGGCCAACAAAGCATATCAAGGGCTCAGTGTAGCACGTCAATTTGGAATGGGAATGTTTAGAGGCATAAACACACAGATGGAGACAGAACCATGGAATATGGTGTGAGGTTAGGTGTGTGCGTGCGTGCAAATTAAACATGGGGTGGCAGGTAGCCTAGCGGTTAAGTGTATTGGGTCAGTAACCGAAAGGTCGCTGGTTCGAATCCCATAGCCAACTAGGTGAAAAATCTGTTGATGTGCCCTTGAGCAAGGCACTTAACCCTTATTGCTCCTGTAAATCGCTCTGAATAAGAGTGTCTGCTAAATGACTAAAATGTAAATGAAACCAAGTTGATTCAACTTGTTTGTGGGCAGTGTATTCTTTTTAAGTTGGAGTCTTGTCTCGCTCTCTCTCTCTCTAAAACATACTATTCTGCACATCCCAGTATTCCAGTATATTACAATGAGATTGGTTGTAATCCAATTAGTGTCCTATTGGGTCAGATGTGTTCTGAGGGGATTAAAGAGATGAGATGCTGGCCTGGTTAGATTTGGATTAGACATCTAGCAGATCTGAAAGCAGCTCTTATATAGTTAGCTCTGGAAGGCCAGTCTTCCATTTGATCAGATTATTTTTGAAGGCTAGATGTTCACTTGTCAACCGCCATCAGATATCTAGAGGAGAGAGGAATCTTGTTTGATTGGCAGCATGTGGTCCTCTTTGAGAGTTCTGAATATTGTACAGCATCTTGGAACTACAAAGTGGATACCTGAAAAGGAACAAGAGTGGTTTATTTTCTCAGTACACATTGTGGTCTGCAAATAAAAGTGTGGTGCGTTTTTATTCATGGAGATATGATGTTAGGCTCACATTGGTATGTTGTATGGTAGATGACATCATGGTAGATTAAATGACAAAACATGTCACTTCCCAGATAATCACAGAAGCTGCGTTAAGAATAATGCCAGACAGACTCATAACTGCTGCTGTTTAATGACAAATTTAGGATTTCTGTGTCATTTCCTGCCTTTAATATCTGCTTAGAGGAGTGTTAGCTACAGTTGATTATTGATAAAAACATTAACATGATGCAGTCAGAAATCCAAAATACCACAATTTATATACTTTAATGTTCTGAGTAAAGGGATACCCCATCCCTACATTTTGTTAAATCCCTAAAAGCAATTATTCATGGAGATCTGTCTTACAGTATGCCATTCACTGTACTGTATCTATACTGCATACTCACACTACATGGGCAAACATCATGAAACAAGTAATTAATGTTGTATGTTAATCATCTTTGTAATTACAATATTTACAGCAACATGATCATTACCACACAATGAGAGTTAGCTTACATGTATGTGAAAATGCATTTTGTTCATTCAGTTTGAAACAATAGAAAAATAATGATATATTCTGAAATGATTCTGCTAATTGAGGTCATGGTGTCTTGTTAAGTATCAGGTTGGAGGCATATTGCACCCATTTCTAAAAGTAATTTGCTGCGTCTCAAATGGCACCGTATTCTCTATGTAGCCTATTTACAATGTAGTGCACTACTTTTAACAGGGGCCCATAGTGCTCTGGTCATAAGTAGTGCACTATATAGGGAATAGGGTGCTATTAAGGGCACAGCCATTATCACGCTTGTATGAGAAGTTCATCGCTGTGACCTTTTTCATCCCCAGGTAAAGGAAATGAAATGGAAAGGACGGCAGACGGCAGCGAGTCCCTTGAGCTGATGAGAGTGACACCAGCGCTTCCCCAGGGCTCCACATAGTAAGAGTGTGAGTGTCACTGTATCCCTCCATGACAGCCCACAGTAATGTAAAGGAACCTCAGTGTATCCCTGTCTGACAGGGTCTACAGGGATGCCATACCAAAACCTCACTGTATCCCTCAATGACAGCCCCTAGCCTCAGAGACAGAGAGCTCAATCACATTGCTCACCCTGCAGCCACACAGGCAGGCAGGCAAGCAGGTAGGAAGATTATCAACCGAAAGACAGACAGACAGACAGACAGGCAAGCCGACCAGCAGGCAGGAAGACAGACATAATTTTTGCCTCAGCCTGGATAATTAAAAAGTGGAGAGCCCCTGAGCCTGGGAAGGTCTGCCAGAGGACTGCTTGCCTGCCTGCCTGCCTGGGAGTATGACAGGGGCTTTAACACACTGCACCTGCTGCTGCTTCAGCCCTTATCTGGGCAAACGCCTCGCTAGCAAACACACTGCTTGCCTGGCTGGCTAGAACATTGACCGGATCTAAAGTCTGCCAGTGGCACCTCTCCCATGTTGCACTTCACCTCCAAATAAAAGGGTTCACTGCGAGACAGTGTGTGCCAGTCCCACTGCTCATTAAACATTCCTTTGATCCCATTGGCCCCTGTGGGTTACTGAGAATCTCATTGTGATTTCCGTAGAGACCTGCTGCTGTGGCTGCTGTTTTGGTTTTGTTGTATTATTCATGTATTTAGCCATCAAGTTTTTTCCCTTATCTGCCTAGGAATATAAATCATGCTCTAGTCTATCCTGCCTGCCAGCCACCATCCACCCTCCACCCCAACCCAACCTCCTTCGATTAGATTGTGTTGCTATAAACAAGACAGCAATGTGCCAATTAAAGGTAGTCCCTTTGAAAAATAAACAGTCTCACATTTTGTCTCAATTAACCTTTATTAGGCACACAATCAAATTAGCATCGTGAGGCTAAACTTTTGACATAATTAGATCTCGTTTCCAAATGGTTGGAGGGCATCTTGTACTGAACACAGCAGATACACACTACTCAGGGAAAATAATTCAAGGAAAATAATTCAAGGAGAAAAGCATAATTGGTCCCCAGGAATTACCTAGGACCCTGACGTTGTGGTAGACGAGGATGTTATGACAGCACTTGATGGGTTGTTGCCACCGTGCAGAGTAATTCACCAGTGAGACAGTTCCCTAGAGGCTTATGGAGAGACAATCAACTCAGGATAATTGTCCATATTTATCGTCAACCACACAATTGCAAACTGCAGTGCTTTGGAGAGTAGAGCACCAGGGACCAGCTCTCCCCTGTGAGTTGTGACTGGTATCTGCACATGTAGCAATATAAATATCTCATTATCAATTAGGACTGCTTCCTTTCTGATCTGTAGAGATCACTTCTGCAGGGAAATAGAGTAGGTGATGTGGCTCTCTGATGTGTATAGTTCCATGTGCCCAGCCACGTAGAGAGAACAGCACTGGGAGAGGGCAAAGCCAAAGCCACACCGCGCCGCTCCATCCGCTAATCGAAAATAGCACTTCACCCGAAAAGCCTCCTCTTTGCAACACTTTTTTGTTCCAACCCCTTTGATGTTAATGTCCCCTTGCATTATTTATCTGTTTTCTCTTTGCTTTCTCCTCTTTCTTCTCTCTAGACTTCCCCCCTGAACATACAAATCAAAAGCAAAGCAACACAGCAGAACAGACACTGATTTATCACTAAGGTGTTGTTTACCTCTTTCACCCACAGGCCTTTTATGTGCTTGCTGCTTTAGTATCCTGTTGACATTTAGTGCGAGAGTCTTGTTTTATGTGTGCAGCAATGAAGACACTCACAGATGTCCCATGTCCAGGGGAATAGAACATTTTCTATTATATATATTTTTTGTATACTGAGGACTAAGCTTAATCTTGGTTAGAAACTTGGTTTAAAGGTCTTGCCAGGACAACAACCTCTCCCTCAACATCAGCAAGACAAAGGAGCTGATTGTGGACAACAGAAAACAGAGGGGCGAGCACGCCCCCATCTGCATCAGTGGGGCTGTAATGGAGCGGGTCAAGAGCTTCAAGACATGGTCCACACATTTACATTACATTTACGTCATTTAGCAGACGCTCTTATCCAGAGCGACTTACACATTGGTGCATTCACCCTATAGCCAGTGGGATAACCACTTTACACTTTTTTTTCTTCTTTTTTTTTTGGGGGGGGGGGTAGAAGGATTAATTTATCCTATCCCAGGTATTCCTTAAAGAGGTGGGGTTTCAAATGTCTCCGGAAGGTGGTGAGTGACTCCGCTGTCCTGGCGTCGTGAGGGAGCTTGTTCCACCATTGGGGTGCCAGAGCAGCAAACAGTTTTGACTGGGCTGAGCGGGAACTATGCTTCCGCAGAGGAAGGGGAGCCAGCAGGCCAGAGGTGGATGAACGCAATGCCCTCGTTTGGGTGTAGGGACTGATCAGAGCCTGAAGGTACGGAGGTGCCCGTTCCCCTCACAGCTCCATAGGCAAGCACCATGGTCTTGTAACAGATGCGAGCTTCAACTGGAAGCCGGTGACAAACTGTGCCCACATAAAGCTGTACCAACAGCAGAGCTTTCTTTTCAGCACCATGGAGTGAATCCTTACCACTGCTACACCTGGCTATCAGTGGAGCCTTGTCTGACAGCGAAACAGTTCATTCAGCCTCATTGAAAAACATAGCTGATATGGCTGACTTGCTTAAAATGTGGTTTTGACTGACAATTGAGATGTACAAACTATGGCATAAGGGAACTACGAGCGGATAAGAGGCAATCCATAATTTAGCTTAAGACATTCATGAGCGAGCTAGGACTGATGTAGTCAATAACTAAATGTATTTCTTCAGCATTTTTTAAATGTACAGCGACAGAATTCAGAACACGGGCCGTTCTTACAGTGTTCTCCCTGTACACAAAGTCAGTAGGATAAATAAAGGGGGCATATAAGAAGACAATGAAAGCTCTTACAATATTCGATGATTACATTTCTCTAAAACAGGCTATGGGCTACATGTGCACCACCAAGTCAGAACAGTAGGCTAAGTTGAGGGAGGAAAGGGACCCAATTATTAGGGTGAGGCACATGGGCTACTAACAGCTTACTACACAACATACACTTCGTATTACTTTCTTAGCTACAGTATACATATCTCCCAGGCATATTACATCATTTATGCAGCAAAATACAATACATTTTTGGACTCACCTTGTTGTGCTGTGCTCACTTGAACAGGAAGGTGGCACGGCGGTCCTTCTTGTGGGCTCTAGAAAGAGGCCCGAAATCCCGACTTAGAATTCAGAGTTGGATGACCGCTCAATTATTTTCCATATTTTCCCAGTCGGAGCGAGTTTTATCTGAGTTTCCAGTTGTTTTGAACGCGGCAGAAGTCATGCTGGATTGGCAGCAACGTAGTGACCCCTACGCTCCGTATTTTCTGCTGGCTGCCCCACCACCACACAAAGCACTCAGCTAGGCTGAAACACCTGCATTTTGAAGCTGCCTTACTCAAGAAAGCAAAAAAGAGACCATGTTTGTATACAGCTTTATTAACTCAAATGATTTTTAAAAAATACTTAAACAAAACATCAACAGTCAGTTGATTTACAACAACTGTCAATTTACATTTCCCCCTACAGGATGCACATTTACTTCCGGTTAGCGGATGCTGTGCCAATAACACAATCATTCACCATGTTGGCAAAACACACACCCACCCACACAGTTGTGAAGAGGGCACAAGAGCGTCTCCTCCCCATCAGGAGGCTGGAAAGATTTGGGCTCAGATCCTCAAAGAGTTCTACAGCTGCACCATTGAGAATATCTTAACCGGCTGCATCCCCGGTTGGTATGGCAACTGCAAGGCCCCCAAAAAATTCAGACTCAAGCCACCCAAGCCATAGAATGTTCTCTCTGCTACCGCACGGCAAGCGGTACCAATGCACCAAGTCTGGAACCAACAGGACCCTGAACAACTTCTACCCCCAAGCTATAAGACTGGTAAATAAGACTGCTTAATAATTCATCAAATGGCTACCCGGACTACCTGCATTGACCCTTTTTTTGCACTGACACACACACAGGACTCTACCCACACACTCACACATACTTACACTGACACCCCGACACACACATACATACATACACACACACACACACATACATATGCCCACACACACATAACACGCACACACATGCATACTGATGCCACACACACACTCACACACACATACACTTTCACACTCACCACATACGCTGCTGCTACTGTCTATTATCTATCCTGTTGCCTAGTCACTTTACCCCTACCTACATGTACACAGCTACCTCAATTACCTCGTACCCCAGCACATCGACTCGGTACTGGTACTCCCTTTATTAAATGTTTTATCTTTAACTCTGCATTGTTGGAAAAGGACCCGTAAGTAAGCATTTCACTGTTAGTCTACACAAGTGTGTGATAAATAACATTTTATTTTATTGATTTCATCTGTGTCCGGCAAACCAGCCCATAGTGTTCCATGTTTAGAACACTTCTCAGTAGGTGGTGATGTCTAAGGTCCCTCTTCTGACATAGAAGAGAGGCAGACTCTGCCAGGAGAATGGATGCTCATCCTATGCCCAGCCTCATTTCCTTGCTAGTGCTGTCTATCCCTCCATAATCTCTCCCTAGTATAATTGCCTTACTTTAACATTTACCTGTTACCAATCGCCAATGTGTGGTGGGGAATTCACTTCCCTATAGGGTTTCTATGTGATGACAGTTTCCCCAGCAGAGCCTTCCATGAGTCTTCACTTCCCTGTGTAAACATTGACCTTACTGTTTGAACACTAAGCTAAAACAAATGCTGGACTGAGTGTGTTATGGCATTATTACAGCAGGAGATCATCTTGTGGCGTAGCATCCCCTACTCCCCTCATTCCACATGCAAACACAGCTGAAGCACTGCTTTCTAATGCTAACCCCATGCAGAACACTTCCTCACTTTGTCCCCCACTGCACACAGGGCTAAGGTCAAAGGCCAAGCCGGGTGCCTGGGGCCAAATTGAATTACTGTGATTGGGTAGTCTTTTGTAATTAATTGTGGGCTGAAGGGGACACAGCAATTAAAAGCTGCCGCACATCACGAGGACGCGGACAAGGTTGCTGTGGCTGCAGTGTGGCTTTGCCAGCCTGATTTGATTGTGATTGGTGGGCCTCCACTAGCCTGATCATAGCCTGTACGTGCCCACATAAAAAATTACTATAGTACAGTGGGGGAAAAAAGTATTTAGTCAGCCACCAATTGTGCAAGTTCTCCCACTTAAAAAGATGAGAGAGGCCTGTAATTTTCATCATAGGTACACGTCAACTATGACAGACAAATTGAGGAAAAAAAATCCAGAAAATCACATGTAGGATTTTTTATGAATTTATTTGCAAATTATGGTGGAAAATAAGTATTTGGTCACCTACAAACAAGCAAGATTTCTGGCTCTCACAGACCTGTAACTTCTTCTTTAAGAGGCTCCTCTGTCATCCACTCGTTACCTGTATTAATGGCACCTGTTTGAACTTGTTATCAGTATAAAAGACACCTGTTGTCACGATCGTCATACATAGAGGAGGACCAAGGCGCAGCGTGTTGAGCGAACATACTTTAATTAGTTAAAGTGCAAACACGATACAAAACAACAAAACGACTCGTAACGTCCTAGGTAACAATGACCAACTGGAACAAAAACCCACAAACACCAAGGGAACACAGACAGTTTAAATATGGCTCCCAATCAGAGACAACCAGCCACAGCTGACACTCGTTGCCTCTGATTGGGAGTCACTCAGGCCAACAAAGAAACAGAAGAACTAGAACCCCCAACATAGAAATATACCACATAGAATGAACACACCCTGGCTCAACATATAGAGTCCCAGAGCCAGGGTGTGACAGTACCCCCCCCTAAAGGCGCGGACTGCGACCGCGCCTCCACTAGAACAAAACAGGGGAGGGCTGGGTGGGCATTCCTCCTCGGCGGCGGTTCTGGCTCCGGCCTTTCCCACCACCCTCCAATAAACCCCCCATAGCGCCCTGGTCCGGTCTGGCCCCGCTGGCTGGAGCTGAACTGGACGTAGCAGGAGCGGTTAGCTTCAGCTCCGTAGTGGAGCAGTTGACCGGTACCTTACCAGGCACCGGTGACCCAGGCACGGGTTGTGCTGGACTGACGACGCGCACCCCTGGCTTGGTGCGTGGAGCCGAACGGGCCGAACCGGGCTGACGACTTGCACCCCTGGCTTGGTGCGTGGAGTAAGGAACGGGCCGAACTGGCTGACGACTCGCACCCCTGGCTTGGTGCGAGTGGCAGGAACAGGCCGGGCCGGGCTGGCGACGCGCACCGTAGACTTGGTGCGAGTGGCAGGAACAGGCCGGGCCGGGCTGACGATGCGCACCCCTGGCTTGGTGCGTGGAGTAGGAACAGGCCGGACAAGGCTGGCGACGCACACCGTAGGCTTGGTGCGAGGAGCAGGGACAGGCCGGACCGGGCTGGCGACACACACCGTAGGCTTGGTGCGTGGAGCAGGGCCAGGCCGGACCGGGCTGGCGACGCACACCGTAGGCTTGGTGCGAGAGGCAGGAACAGACGGACCGGGCTGGCGACGCGCACCGTCCATTTGGTGCGAGGGGCCGTAACAGGCCGGACCGTACTGGGGACACACACCACTGGCTCTACCCCGGGATCTGGAACGGGCCGGACCGGACTGGTAACACATCCCAGTACCTCTCGCCGTGCCTCTAAACCTTCCTTCCCTTCCTTTACCAGTGACCCCCGTAACCTGGTGGCCTTTTGAATACGCCCCTTTTCTGCCTCCGTCAGCCCCGTCGTCCATGCCCTGTAACCCCCCTAAAAATTATTTGGGGTTGCCTCTCGACCGTCCGACGACAACCCTGATCACGCCGTTGCTCCTCTCTCCGTCGCCTCTCTACAGTCTCACTCCATGGCCGGCGATCCATCCCGGCCAGGATTTCCTCCCAGGTCCAGGACCCCTGTCCGTCCAAAATCTGCTCCCACGTCCAGGCTGCCTGCTCCTGGACACGCTGCTTGGTCCTGGTATGGTGGGTTTTTCTGTCACGATCGTCGTTAATACAGGAGGACCAAGGCGCAGCGTGTTGAGCGAACATACTTTAATTAGTTAAAGTGCACACACGATACAAAACAACAAAACGACTCGTAACGTCCTAGGTAACAAAGACCAACTGGAACAAAAACCCACAAACACCAAGGGAACACAGACAGTTTAAATATGGCTCCCAATCAGAGACAACCAGCCACAGCTGACACTCGTTGCCTCTGATTGGGAGTCACTCAGGCCAACAAAGAAACAGAAGAACTAGAACCCCCAACATAGAAATATACCACATAGAATGAACACACCCTGGCTCAACATATAGAGTCCCAGAGCCAGGGTGTGACACCTGTCCACAACCTCAAACAGTCACACTCCAAACTCCACAATGGCCAAGACCAAAGAGCTGTCAAAGGACACCAGAAACAAAATTGTAGACCTGCACCAGGCTGGGAAGACTGAATCTGCAATAGGTAAGCAGCTTGGTTTGAAGAAATCAACTGTGGGAGCAATTATTAGGAAATGGAAGACATACAAGACCACTGATAATCTCCCTCAATCTGGGGCTCCATGCAAGATCTCACCCCGTGGGGTCAAAATGATCACAAGAACGGTGAGCAAAAATCCCAGATCCACACGGGGGGACCTAGTGAATGACCTGCAGAGAGCTGGGACCAAAGTAACAAAGCCTACCATCAGTAACACACTACGCCGCCAGGGACTCAAATCCTGCAGTGCCAGACGTGTCCCCCTGCTTAAGCCAGTACATGTCCAGGCCCGTCTGAAGTTTGCTAGAGTGCATTTGGATGATCCAGAAGAGGATTGGGAGAATGTCATATGGTCAGATGAAACCAAAATAGAACTTTTTGGTAAAAACTCAACTCGTGTTTGGAGGACAAAGAATGCTGAGTTGCATCCAAAGAACACCATACCTACTGTGAAGCATGGGGGTGGAAACATCATGCTTTGGGGCTGTTTTTCTGCAAAGGGACCAGGACGACTGATCCGTGTAAAGGAAAGAATGAATGGGGCCATGTATCGTGAGATTTTGAGTGAAAACCTCCTTCCATCAGCAAGGGCATTGAAGATGAAACGTGGCTGGGTCTTTCAGCATGACAATGATCCCAAACACACCACCCGGGCAACGAAGGAGTGGCTTCGTAAGAAGCATTTCAAGGTCCTGGAGTGGCCTAGCCAGTCTCCAGATCTCAACCCCATAGAAAATCTTTGGAGGGAGTTGAAAGTCCGTGTTGCCCAGCGACAGCCCCAAAACATCACTGCTCTAGAGGAGATCTGCATGGAGGAATGGGCCAAAATACCAGCAACAGTGTGTGAAAACCTTGTGAAGACTTACAGAAAACCTTTGACCTGTGTCATTGCCAACAAAGGGTATACAACAAAGTATTGAGAAACTTTTGTTATTGACCAAATACTTATTTTCCACCATAATTTGCAAATAAATTCATAAAAAATCCTACAATGTGATTTTCTGGATTTTTTTCTTCTAATTTTGTCTTTCATAGTTGACGTGTACCTATGATGAAAATGACAGGCCTCTCTCATCTTTTTAAGTGGGAGAACATGCACAATTGGTGGCTGACTAAATACTTTTTTCCCCACTGTATACTATGGTATAAATACTGTGGTATTATTATATTTGTATACTATAGTATTCACTGTAGTGTTTTTGTGGACTTCACTGTAGTATTCACAGAAGTTTTTGTTGCGGACTTTATTGCAGTATACTGTAGTGATGCAAAACCCAGGCTTTCTGAAAGCTTTGGCGCTTTCACCATATTGTGCCGAAAAACGGTTCATTACTCGGAGCTTCATTATCTGTTCACAATGCACATTAGTGTAATCTGCTGGTCAACAATAAAAAGCAGTGTGTGATTATCCAAAATACGTTGTTTTTTTTCGCCACTGTTTTCATCAAAACTCTGTGGCGCATTGGTAAGTCGTTGGAATACCAGGTTCGCATCTTACATCGTGCTTCCCTTTTTTGCCTTCAAGTTGACTATTTTTCAAAAACAGAATCTATGGCATTATGTAGGATGCTTAAGACAGAAGCTTATGCTACACTAAATAAAACAAATTATTTGAACAACAGTGCAGAAGGTGTGGTTTCACATAAAACAATTTTCAAAATAGTGTGCCTTCTACAGGATTCAACCTCATAGCCTCACGTCCCTGAATGTTCCATAGTTCCCTACTCTACCTGCTAAGCTACCGGTCAAGTGAAACTGTTTGTACAAAATCCTAATTATAGTTTTAAGTCCAGTAGAGGTCATTGTTTGAAAGCAGCTTGGAATCGAAGAAAGCACCAGTGAAATCAGTGTGATCTCGCATTTTGCAACACACGGTTTGAAAAAGCACGTGATCAAATGAAGCTTCGGACGTCATTGATGACATACTTCTGATAAAGTGATACACGCACCGGTAACTGCTTCAAAGTTAGCTGCTTAGCGATTCCAACTCATGCCTTGTAGCTCCAGTATCAAACATAACATCACCAGTATACTGTAGTATATAGTTTTGTGTTTTTGCAGACATTACTGTAGTATACAGTAGCATTTACTGTAGTGTTTTTTGCTTTATTATCTTTGACATAGTGGAGGCTTTCTCCTTGAGGAAACCTACTGGACCTACCTGTAAGTAGGTAGAACTGGAGTCTGAACAGATAGTTCAGCATTTCTGCTATTTTCTATGACCTGCAGGGAACACAACATAATGTATATAATTGGCATGTAGGTTTCTCAATCATGGGTGGCACAAATTGGGATATGGGGGAGGGGAATGGGTGGGGTATATGCAAATTGAATTCTGTAGTATTACTATAGTTAAACTGTAGTGCTTTTGCAGACACTGTATTGTTTTTGTGGACATTACTGTATTATTTACTACAATGTTTTTTGTAGTATTCTACAGTGTACTACAAAATTATGTAGTAAGTACTACACATGATCGAGGGATAGTACATTGTGTAGTATAGTATTCTAGAGTTTACTACAAAATTCTATAGTAAGCACTACACGTTTGAGGAATACTACAGTGTGGAGTATAGTATTCTACAGTATATTACAGTTTCCGACAGAATTCTATAGTAAGTACTTTAGTATTCTATAGTAAACTGTAGTACCTTTTCATGTGGGTGTGCCAACAGTATGAGCAGACTGCAGTGGAGGAGGATGTATGTCATTTGTAACACAAGCTGCTATTGGACATTTAGATGGGCAGGTTTAAATGTGTACTTTACTTGATGAGTAGAGAGATCATCTGCAAGTGTACTGTAGCTCAATGTGACACAACCTGCTATTAGAAAGGACATCTGGATGGGATGGGCAGGTTTTATGTATACAGTACTGTACATGATGAGCATACAGCATACAGTGATTATGCACATGTAGGCTACCTTGATGTAGTACTGAAGACAACCCTAGTAACATACTTGCTACTTCAGCATTTCAAGTGTCTAGGAATCGAACTACCAAATCACATCCATACTGTATAATTTTTTCTGTGGGATGTCACATTCCTCAACACACAGGAGAAACAAATCTGAAGGTGGAAACTAAGGAGTTAGGCCGGCTAGAGTACTGTAATGCATCCCATATGTAGGCATTCCTGCACTGGTGAGTCCTGAGCTCAGCACAGTTATAAAATACCACTTAGCTTACATCTGCACCTCTTTTGCTGGAACATATTGCCAAACTAATGAAAACCCCTTCAGCTGCCTAGATTAACTTCTAGGGTAAGTCCTCAATTGCTTTCTACCTCATGCACTCCTATCTTTCTCTCCCACATTAAAAAATACTACAGTACAGTTTACTATAGAATACTACAGTACTTACTATATAATTATGTAGTATACTGTAGAATACTATACTACACACTGTAATATCCCTCGATCATGTGTAGTACTTACTATAGAATGTTGTAGTATACTGTTGTAGTATACTGTAGAATACTATAGTAAATACTACAGTATACAATCCGCAAAAACACTACATTAATTACTATAGTATTTAATAGTTTTCTTTTTTATTACAGTATTTATATTATAGTTAACTGTAAATACTACAGTATACTACATTAAATACTACTTATATCAGCAAAAACACTACAGTATTTATAGTACAGTAAAGTCTGCAAAAACACTACAGTACTATAGTATTTATACAATATTATTTTTTCATGTGGGATCACTCTGATTTCACCTGTACAGCTCCTGCTTCTTCCTTCCAGGACCAAACTCTGATGGAGTCAATTGAAGCAAGGAGGAAATTAACTGCTGGCTCACCGGTTTTTATTGCTTTGTTTTCTGAACAAATGTTGTTGTGTTGGGAAAGGGGATATCTAGTCAATTGTACAACTGAATGCGTTCAACCAAAATGCATCTTCAACATTTAACCCGGGGGGGGGGGTTACCTTAATCAAATTCCACATCATCGGTGCCCATGGAGCAGTGGTTGTTGGGGGTTAACTACTTTCCTCAAGAGCAGAACGGCAGACTTTTCCACCTTGCCAGCTCAGGGATTTGAACCAGCGACCTTTCGGTTACTGGCCCAACACTCTTAACCGCTAGGCTACCTACCTGTTGATAAAGTGAGACAGAAACAGAACTGCTTCTCCTGAGGCCATTTTTGTATTTTAGTATGCAACCCTTGTCCCCTAGCCTGTATTGTCTGTCAGTGTCTCGTATTCTGGACCTTCTGTTGTTTCCTTAGCAGCCAGTTGTATCCTGGGAAAGCTGTTCTGCGGATCCAGGCATGGGGTGAATCTCAAATGTATTTCCTTGATTCCTTGTTTTGTTCTTTCTCCTTATTTCCTTCTCAAAGCTCATTGCGGAGCAAAGTCTGAGGGGAGGACCCTTGAACCTTCTCCTCCAATGCGTATTGAGGAGGTGAGGAGAGAGGACATGAGCAATAATGGTTAATATAATTGAGATTCACCCAGGGGCTTTCCTCCTGTCCTGTGTTGCCCTGCTCTGATTGGCAGACCCAATATCAGAAACAGCAGCCACAGGAGTTGCGGCTCTCTCTCTATCTCACCCTCGGCCCCTCTGGACATTTAGGTTGGCTCCCCAGGCAAGGATACATAGCTCTCCACGCTGTATATTTAATCATGGCCAAATGTGGTGATTTAGACATACAGTGTATTCGGAAAGTATTCAGACCCCTTCCCTTTTTCCACATTTTGTTACGTTAAAGCCTTATTCTAAAATGGATTTAAAAAATGTTTTTCCTCATCAATCTACACACAACTTTGTTGAAGCACCTTTGGCAGCGATTAAAGCCTCGAGTCTTCTTGGGTATGACGCTACAAGCTTGGCACACCTGTCTTTGCAGAGTTTCTCCCATTCTCATAACTCTACGGACAATTCCTTCGACCTCATGGCTTGGTTTTACTGTGGGACCTTATATAGACAGGTGTGTGCCTTTCCAAATCATGTCCAATCAATTGAATTTATCACAGGGGGACTCCAATCAAGTTGTAGAAACGTCTCAAAGATGATCAATGGAAAAGGATGCACCTGATCTCAATTTCGAGTCACATAGAAAAGGGTCTGAATACTTATGTAAATAAGGTATTTCTGTTTTTTATTTTGAATACATTTGCTAAAACTTCTAAAAACCAGTTTAGCTTTGTATTATGGGGTATTGTGTGTAGGTTGATGAGGAAAAATTACAATTTAATCCGTTTTAGAATAAGGCTGTAACGTAACAAAATGTGGAAAAAAGTCAAGGGGTCTGAATACTGAATATACAAAAGTATGTGGACACCCCTTCAAATAATAATAATATAATATGCCATTTAGCAGACGCTTTTATCCAAAGCGACTTACAGTCATGCGTGCATAAATTTTTGTGTATGGGTGGTCCCGGGGATCGAACCCACTACCTTGGCGTTACAAGCGCCGTGCTCTACCAGCTGAGCTACAGAGGACCACGAATGAGTTAATTTGGTTATTTCAGCTTCACCCGTTGCTGACAGGTGTATAAAATTGAGCACACCGTCATGCAATCTCCATAGACAAACATTGGCAGTAGAAGCAAGTCCCTGCAGTAATGTTCCAACATCGAGTGGAAAGCCTTCCCAGAAGAGTGGAGGCTGTTATAGCAGCAAAGGAGGGACCAACTCCATATTAATGCCCATGGTTTTGGAATGAGATGTTCGACGAGGAGGCGTCCACATACTTTTGGTCATGTTGTGTTCTAAAGCCACTCACAGAAACACTCCAAAGGGCTGGGAGTCTGGAATTAGTTTGTGGCAGAGTGGTAGAACTCCCATTTTTTGTTTTTGTGCATCTCAGGAGAGAATATAGGCTTGATAGTGGCACCACGGGGTGGTCAGTTTCCAGTCAATATGTAACTAGTACGATTGAATAGTCCTATCATTAAATTGGCATCTTACCTATAGGAGGATTAAGTGTCACCTAATCACCTAATCATCCATTAACTGGAAGAGTCTTGTTCACAAGTTAATTACTAAGGCCTGTGAGATCAATTGAGGTTAGCCAGACTCCTTCACAATGAGGCTATGATAAAATCAATGGTGGGCTACAGGGCTGCACAGCATTTGGTCTCATTAATGCAATATTTATAGTACCCAGATACAAGCGTTGGAGGAAGATGTTTATCGATCGTTATTAAGTTGGCATGTGTCCAAGGAACACAGCAGGGCAGGTATATCTGCAAGTTCAGCAGTATTCTGAAAAACATGCAATAATGACCTCTTGGAATCAGAATTGATAATCTGCACAACCTGAAATTCTACAATGCATCTCTATCAATGCCCAGCCTTGGGCTGTAGCTAACAATTTTACATGAAACAGCAACCCAGCAAATGTATTCGGATGGGATTTTACTTAATTGGACTCTCAGGGAAAAATAACAGATATTTTCATTGATTGTTGATTTTGTAAAGTCCGGTGATTTGCACACTACTGGTGCCTCTTTCCTCACTAAATACCCTTAAAGCACGGTACTTAGGATATGACCACTCAAACATGGAGCATAACTGAGAAACTTTGCTCAGAGCTTTTCAGTCCTCGCCTTCCATGAGTATTAGTTTACCATAGACGTACAAGGCTGGCAACTTTGGGCTTTGCTTTCTGACTCTGCTTGGATCTGCTGCTGCACAGGGCATAGCTACATGCAGACAAATGGAACTGTTTAAGTTATGGAATGGCTTTAAGAACATATTTACATAACCTCCCTTGCCAAACACACTTGCAGATTTAGATCACTTTATTTGTCATAAAGTCCATGCAAAGGTCCATCCAAAATGTCTGCTTTTTTTAATCCCAATTCCTCCTAAAGACACACATAAAGTACATATACAGGTTGGAGCAGGGGGCTGCCACACTGGGCGCCCGTGGAGCAGGTGTTGTGGGGGGATAAGTACCTTGCTTAAAGGCACAACGGCAGGCAACGGCATCTAGGATAATATACCAGCAACCCTCTGGTTGCCATCTCACTTCCCGCCGGTTGCTGGCTCGCCTCTCTGACTGCTGAGGCACTGGAAAGAGTCCAAGCTAAAATAATTTGGCACTCTCCACTCCGCTGTATGTTTATTTTCATTGGGAGCCATGAAATCTTTTCCTAGCAGCTCAAGTTTTTGTATGGAAAGAGGTTTTCCTTAGTAACCCTACAGGCAGGAGTCACAACTACTTAAGCATAGAATGATACAAACCCTTTCATCCAAACCCCAAAAACGATGGACATAAAGTCAGATATAAGCAATGACTCTATTTTTTATGTGAAAAGGCTAATGCATTTAGGGGACTCCCAATATAGAGTTGAGGGAAGACATTTTCTAGATTAGGCTTCAGAGAAACGGATATATATGTATTCAATCTAACAGATTAACTGCACATATCAAAAGTCAATTAAATCAGAAATTCAAAAACAACTGTGCACTCTTAAGTATTGAGTAATCACAAGCAGCTGACTATCTGCTAACAGTGAATTGTTTAATCGGTTTATTGGTTTATCAATAGTAATGCAAAAATAAATCAGTAGCCTGTTAGTGTGTGAGACTTGTTTACTTCTAATAACTCCTTGCATGCATTTAATGTGTATCCAGCATTTCAAGTACAGTATCCAGTCAGACAGGTCTATTGAAACATAGTACAGTGTACAATGGAAAAGTGTATTTTTATTGTAACGTCTTACACTTCCCAGTCTTGAACCTGAGAGCCACTAACCCCTGTAATCTTTCTTTACAAACCTGCTGTATTCAGAGCTGATGAATAGCTAGGCATGGCTCTTGTCAAGGGTGGGTCTGTCGTCCGTGGAAACATTTATCAATGGAATATAATAGGACTGAACAGAAGCTAACAGGTTGACTGTACAGATGACCTGGGTCAAACACATATCAAATACTTGAGATGCACTTTCAGTTAATTTGTCTGGAACAATAGAACCAATGGAATAGTAAAAAAAATGCTAACTCCAAGCTAAATCAAGCACATTTCAAATAATTTCAAATATGTGGCACAATGTCTCTGAACCAGCTCTGCTGTATATAGTCTGAGTAGTACACCCTAGAAAACCCATCTCCTGCCCCTGCGGGATAACTCCTGTGAAACAATGTAGTGGAGTGAAACTCCAGCGATAGTCAGACATCCGGGGGTAGTCTATTTAAACACTATTAATCAACATTCTATACAGCTACCCAGACTACCACTGCCAGGCAGCCATAAGTACCCACTTAGTTCTTTATATAGGAGGCAGGTGGGATGGGATGGGGATGCACCCATTGTTGTGTATAGGGGTGAAAAAGAGGCGGCTAAACCCAGACGACATCACACAATTCACTGAGAAGAATGGCCTGGGGCCTATGACGTCAGAGGCCCGCTGGGAACAGAAGCAGGGACAGAAACAATCAATCAAATTGATTTATAAAGCTTTTTACGTCAGCAGATGTCACAAAGTGCTTATACAGAAACCCATCCTGAAACCCCAAAGAACAAGCAATGCAAATGTAGAAGCATGTTGGCTAGGAAAAACTCCCTAGAAAGGCAAGAACCTAGGAAGAACCTAGAGAGGAACCAGGCTCTGAGGGGTGGCCAGTCCTCTTGTGGCTAGAAGGTGCAACAGGTCAGCACCTCAGGTGTAAATGTCAGTTGGCTTTTCATAGCCGAGCATTCAGGTCGAGACAGGAGGTGAGAGAGACAGCGAGAGAGTCGAAACAGCAGGTCCGGTGAACACTCTATTGTTGCATCAGGCAGCACGTGGGCCGTGAGGCCCTTTGAAGAAAACCCTGTTAATGAACAGAGAGGATGAACAGTCAGAGCCTAAAGCCAGCAGAGACTGGTGTCAGAGCAACCTGTAGCTAAACCTTTGTGTTTCAACAAGGTTCATTTAAGGAATCGGTCTGTTTGCACAGTAGGGAGGCCCTTGAATGGATGTCATGAGAGGATGGTAGTTGCCAAGGCATGCTGATATTTATTGTCATAGCAGGAGGTGATTAGGGAATGTCAAACCACTGATATTGTTTTGTTTTTGCTTTGATAATGCCTGACGGCTACAGTAGTGTAGATCTCCATGCATTATATTATCCATGCATTATATTTCCTTCCTTGTTTTACGCAGTCCCTTGCTAGAGCTCGTTGACTGTAAATAGGTTAGTGGCTGCTGTTCATTGAACACTCCATCGCACAGCCATGGTAGGCCAGCCACAGCCACTGTTTCAAATGAAGCCATCACATTTTTTATTCTTACAGTGGCTCACCCAACTGCAGTTAACAACAACGACAGTGTAGCCAGCCGGGCTGAATAATTCTGTGCATACAGTTAAACTCGGCCAGCTAGCTCGTGTACTTTATCTTTATTGCACCGGAATGCTGGATATAATTGAATATCTGAGAGAGAGGGACAAGATTAACAGCCCTCTCATCCCCTCTTCCCCTCCTCTCCTCTCCTCTCATCCCAGCCCCTCTGGAACCACTATTGTTTCACTATGACCCACTTCTCTCAGCCAAGAGAAAGACACTCTTGTTTCTCCCACTAATAGGTGGAAGTATGTTATGGCGATAAGGCAGAGGGCTTTTTCTCCCTGGAGAATGTTTTTCAATCTTAGGGAGACAGTAATCCCATGCTGGGTGGCATTTTATTCCACTGTGAATAACATTTTACTTTAGGCCTAGACACTAGACTGTCGTCAGGTATTTTCTCTGTGCTGCACTGGGTGAAAGTGCTTGGTTCTCAATGTGAGAAGGTGTTGGACTCAAACAACATTTTCTTTTTTAATTAATAGGGCGTCTCTGGTAGTGCCTGAGAAAATCATTGCCATCCTCACCTTGCCTGTCAACCATTTCAAACCTAAGTGATCTAATATAAACTGAATTTATGAGCCAACAAGAGTACAAGTTTGTGTCCGTTCGGCGAGTGCATGCATGTGCTGAGTGTGTGCCTGTGCGTGATAGAAAAAGTTACAATAATTTGGTGAGAGCTTATGTTTGTCTTATTTTACACATACTGTATATTGATACACGTCTGAATTGGAAATGTGTTTTTTGCATATCCCAACTCTCCTTGAGACACCTTCAAAGAGTGGGGTCACGGCCACAGTCTTCCATTATCAACGGCAACCCTGGAGCTATTAGGGTTAAGTGCCTTGCTCAAGGGCATATCGATAGATTTTTCACTTTGTCGGGTTACTGGCCCAACACTACTAGCGACCTTTTCACTACTAGCGACCTTTCGGTTACTGGCCCAACACTCTAATTGCTAGGCTACCTGCCACCATGTGCATATGCGTGTGTGTACCTTTGTGTGTGAAATATGAAAGAACGGGCCATCTCTATCTCCCACCCCTCATATCTAATTACAAGTGGTGTCTGGTGGAGTGGAGCGCTAGAGAGATTAAACAGCTCTCTGCTGTCGTCGGCCCTGTTCCTTTGGTCCTTTCCAGTAGCCATTTACAAAACAGCTCTGCTCACGAGTCACACACACACACACACAGAACACATCCATTGTTGACGCATTTGGCCGTTCATACAGTGTCGAGAGCTAAACCCGGTCCTCAAAGTACATGGAGATTGTGACCTAGGGTAGCCTGTAGCATAGAAAAATCTGGATAATACCTGTTAAAAGCAGATTTTGTGGTTGAAGTGCTTACCCTGTTCCCATAACCAAATACTATGCATCACCAAACGTCAAAGTAGTATATTCAGGCTTTTTAAATTGAGCTGTTTGATTTTCAATGGATACATTTTGTGTAACTAGGCATTAAATAAATAACTGGGTAAATATTACAAGGATATTTGTTCTTCTTCGACTCTATGATAAATCCAATATTTGGTAAAGTCATCAATTATCCTGATCAGTTACCCTGGAGGAGAATGACGACTTATACTCAATAATTCTCTCACTTCATGGTTCAACAATTACACATGTTATTTTTGCTGGAGAATTTAACTGTGGAGGGAGAAAGTGTGAGAAAGTGTCAGCTGCACTCTGGCCCAGGCTCTTGCATAGTTATAATGGATATCACAGGCTTCGTACTTTACTTTTCATAACACCAATTAAACCTTTCAAAGCATGAATAATGGGCGTGCTGGGCTGAGGCAGTGGGAAAAGGCATGTTCAGTATTGATGGAAATCCTACTCAGTTCCAGCCTTGTGCAGAGGGGGGATATGCTTCACTGTGACAAGCTAGAACATATATTCTCTTTTAGCAGGGAATAAAAAGAGGTTGGGTCGCTAGAGCTAGCTAGCAGGAGAGGACTGCACATTAAGGGGTCCAAAGCTTCTGTCTTATATAGCTTGTAGACAATAGACCTTTTGAGGTAGGGTACAATGCACTATTAGGACGCGTCCCAAATGGCACCCTATTCCACATTCAGTGCACTACTTTGTAGTCTATAGCGCTCTGGTCAAAAGTAGGGTGCCATTTGGTATGCAGCCTTAGTCTCTTATTTTTAAAACCTAGAGTGCAAAGGAGGCCGAGTGGGGCCTTTCTGAGCATGTGCATGTTAAGATGTACAGGATACTGTATATTACAGGCATGATTAAAATCAGTTTGTTTCTCATCACATTATTTATCCTCTGCCATTCAAGCAGGGCTGCTAGTGCTTGTGTATACTTTAGTCTTCACAGAGTGCATTACTCTCTGCAAAGAGCTGGTAGGGTAGGAAGGGCGGCAGAAATGGTCTGGCCATAGGGCAGTTCGGGCAAATGCCAGATGGGCTGATCCATCTTTAGCCCAGTGGGCCTGTCTAAATTGTGGGTTTTGTGCAAAATTAGTACAGTATGATTTGGCTAATAATGGGGTCCTCAAGGGAAAAAATTGGCCAGTGTGGGAGCCTCAAGGGGAAAAAAATGAGCCAGTGTGTTAGAAATGCCTGGGTTGATTTGTTGTCCCAGTCCGTCGCTGGAGAGTGGTCTGTGATTTGTGGATTGTTGCTGGAGCAGGGCTGGCCAGGCATAGTCGCGGGAAGTAGTTTGGTGGTGGGGGTGCAGCAATTTTTTTGCGGGGTTGCAATATAATTTTTTATTGATGAAATAGCGCAGTGCAGCTGCCTTCACTTCACAAGTAAGCAGGTGTGTAGTGCTGGGGGAGCCCGAGGGACCTCACTTTTTTCAATTTGAGAATACATGAAAAATGTATTCTGATCAATTCTAAATAAAATATCATTATTTACCACAAAAATGCCATGAAAAAACTATTACAAACCAAATAAATATGTAGGCTACAGCAGGTAAATGGTGGTTTCTTCCCTGTCTTCTCTCTGGCGAATGATGAAGAACTGTAGGCAACGTGTGTGCACTGCAGAGGCCCTTTGGAGGCTTAAACTTCAGAACGTTGAAAAAAAAGAATTCACTGTGTCTGCCTTGATCTTCATAAAACTCCACCGACCTGCTGTTGCACAGTGGAACCCAGAACGATATGTGACCACTTGGTTACAGCGACACTGTTCTGCCGAGGACACCCAAACCAGAGTGGCCACCGCAAAGCCCAAGAGCCTGACCCTCTCTGGAAGTTGCTGTAGCCCTGCTTGGGATATTTAGCCTACATTGGCTATTGGTTAAGATGCAGGGCCCGTTCTAGCTTGATAGGCTATGTCAGGGTGGGAAATTGGAAATGTGAATTGGGCCAAGTTGAAGGTAATAATGCATTTAGTTATAGTTTACTGAGATGAATGAATACACCACACCAAAAGCTTGATTTTTATGGCTGTTTTAAAACGTATTTCCTGCAATTCTACGTAGTAATGATTTATGTTCACTACTTGGTCAATTGATTTGATGATTAAATCTATGCAAATAAATTATATGAATTGATAGTTCACCCCTCTGTTTTCTTTTATTCTGTAATAGGGTATATTGTAACCATGTGTTCAAGCTAATCAAATCAAAGCTGTCCTTTTAGAGCCAATGTCACGCCCTGACTCAGAGGACTCTTATTTGTTGAGTCAGGGTGTGATTTTCTATGTGGTGTAGATCTATGTTTATATTCTAGTATGTATATTTCTATGTTGGCCGGTGTGGTTCCCAATCAGAGGCAGCTGTCGCTCGTTGTCTCTGATTGGGGACCATACTTAGGCAGCCTATGGGCACTATTGAGTTGTGGGATCTTGTTCCGTGTGAGGTATGTTGTTTCGTTTCGTTTGTTGTTTTGTCGTTGTTTATTCGGTTCAAATAAACATGTATGCATATCACGCTGCGCCTTGGTCTGACCCGTCAATGAACGAACGTGACAGAAGATCCCACCAAATGAGGACCAAGCGGCGTGCCCAGGCGGAGAGAGTAGCCATGTCACAGGTGGGCAATTGGTGGTCATGGGAGGAGATATTTTCGGGAAAAGGACCCTGGGCGAAGCCCAGGCAGGAGAGGAGCAACGGCAACACGGAAGCCGGCCGAAGAGGAGGCCCGAGAACCAGCCCCAAGAAAAAATATTTGGGGGGCTAAAGGGGTGGTCGGGGAGCGAGAGAGAAGAGCCCCGACCACTGCACCCGGTTGGTTTTCAGATTGGGTCCCTACGACCATGGGAAGAGGAGTGGGAACAGTATTATACTGAGGAGTCAGAGGATGACGACGACGACGAGTTTCTGTACCCTAACTCGTGGGGGCTCCCGGAGGAGTCCTCATGGGAAGAGGAGTGCCAACGACGGAGACCCGAGAGGCAACCCCAATAATTCTTTTGGGGGGGGGCACACGGGGTGGATGACGAGGCAGCAGGAGGCTGTGGTAGGGTGAATCTGCAGGTTAGGAGAGGAGGCCACCATGTTACGGGGGCTATTGGTTCAGAGGGAGCAGGAGTTATTCGGTCAGAGGGAGGCGCTACAGGAGGCTAAAAGGGAGAAGGAAAGTGTAGAGGCACGGCGAGAGGAGCTGGTTAGGCAGCAGAAGCAAGTGGTGCGCGTCGCCAGCCCGGCCCGGCCTGTTCCTGCTCCACGCACCAAGCCAGTGGTGAGCGTCGCCAGCCCGGCCCGGCCTGTTCCTGCCCCTCGCACCAAGCCAGTGGTGCGCGTCGCCCGCCCGGCCCGGCCTGTTCCTGTCCCTCGCACCAAGCCAGTGGTGCGCGTCGCCAGCCCGGCCCGGCCTGTTCCTGTCCCTCGCACCAAGCCAGTGGTGCGCGTCGCCAGCCCGGCCCGGCCTGGCCTGGCCTGTTCCTGCCCCTCGCACCAAGCCAGTGGTGCGCGTCGCCAGTCCGGCCTGTTCCTTCCCCTCGCACCAAGCCAGTGGTGCGCGTCGCCAGCCCGGCCCGGCCTGTTCCTGACCCTCGCACCAAGCCAGTGGTGCGCGTCGCCATCCCGGTCCGGCCTGTTCCTGCCCCTGGCACCAAGCCAGTGGTGCGCGTCGCCAGCCTGGCCCGGCCTGTTCCTGCCCCTCGCACCAAGCCAGTGGTGCGCGTCGCCAGCCCGCCCGGCCTGTTCCTGCCCCTCGCACCAAGCCAGTGGTGCGCGGCGCCAGCCCGGCCCGGCCTGTTTCTGTCCCTCGCACCAAGCCAGTGATGCGCGTCGCCAGCCCGGCCCGGCCTGTTCCTGCCCCTCGCACCAAGCCAGTGGTGCGCGTCGCCAGCCCGGCCCGGCCTGTTCCTGCTCCCCGCACCAGGCCAGTGGTGCGCGTCACCAGTCCGGTACGGCCCGTTCCTGCTCCTCGCACCAAGCCAGTGGTGTGTGTGTCCAGTCCGGCACGGCCCGTGCCTGTTCCAATGGTGCCTGGTCCGGCTCCGGTCAGCGGCTCCAGTCCGGAGCCTGAGCAGTCCGCTCCACCGGTGCCCGGTCCAGCTCCGGTCAGCGACTCCAGTCCAGACCCAGACGTCAGCCCCTCTCCAGGTTCGGGGTCTCCCACACCAGGGTCCAGACAGGGCTTGGAGTATAGTGGGAGGAAGGAGAGGGGAAGCAGCGCGCCGAGGACCAGACCAGGGGCGCAACAGGGAGGTGGAGAATAGGTGGTCGTCACGCCCGGAGCCGGATCCGCCTCCGAGGCGGAATGCCCACCCGGCCCCTACCCTGTTAAGTAAAGGTTGTGCGGTCGGAGTCCGCACATTTGGGGGGGAGTACTGTCACACCCTGACTCAGAGGACTCTTATTTGTTGAGTCAGGGTGTGATTTTCTATGTGGTGTAGATCTATGTTAATATTCTAGTATGTATATTTCTATGTTGGCCGGTGTGGTTCCCAATCAGAGGCAGCTGTCGCTCGTTGTCTCTGATTGGGGACCATACTTAGGCAGCCTATGGGCACTATTGAGTTGTGGGATCTTGTTCCGTGTGAGGTATGTTGTTTGTGTACCTTGGACTTCACGTTTCGTTTAGTTTGTTGTTTTGTCGGTTCAAATAAACATGTATGCATATCACGCTGCGCCTTGGTCTGACCCGTCAATGAACGAACGTGACAGCCAAGAAGGGTGCTCCAATCGTTTAAAATAACACTCATCAAGATCTGTTGCCTATGCACCTAATAGTCCTAACTTATCACTTATTATTACAAATAGAAGATTATCACTTCTCACAATGGTGCTCGTTTAGTAAAGTTAGATCAAAGCTTAGATCACATAACGATGAATTAGTATTTTACATAACAAAACCGAATATACACTGCTCAAAAAAATAAAGGGAACACTTAAACAACACAATGTAACTCCAAGTCAATCACACTTCTGTGAAATCAAACTGTCCACTTAGGAAGCAACACTGATTGACAATAAATGTCACATTCTGTTGTGCAAATGGAATAGACAACAGGTGGAAATTATAGGCAATTAGCAAGACACCCCCAATAAAGAAGTGGTTCTGCAGGTGGTGACCACAGACCACTTCTCAGTTCCTATGCTTCCTGGCTGATGTTTTGGTCACTTTGAATGCTGGCGGTGCTTTCACTCTAGTGGTAGCATGAGACGGAGTCTACAACCCACACAAGTGGCTCAGGTAGTGCAGCTCATCCAGGATGGCACATCAATGCGAGCTGTGGCAAGAAGGTTTGCTGTGTCTGTCAGCGTAGTGTCCAGAGCATGGAGGTGCTACCAGGAGACAGGCTAGTACATCAGGAGACGTGGAGGAGGCCGTAGGAGGGCAACAACCCAGCAGCAGGACCGCTACCTCCGCCTTTGTGCAAGGAGGAGCAGGAGGAGCACTGCCAGAGCCCTGCAAAATGACCTCCAGCAGGCCACAAATGTGCATGTGTCTGCTCAAACGGTCAGAAACAGACTCCATGAGGGTGGTATGAGGGCCCGACGTCCACAGGTGGGGGTTGTGCTTACAGCCCAACACCGTGCAGGACGTTTGGCATTGGCCAGAGAACACCAAGATTGGCAAATTCGCCACTGGCGCCCTGTGCTCTTCACAGATGAAAGCAGATTCACACTGAGCACATGTGACAGACGTGACAGAGTCTGGAGACGCCGTGGAGAATGTTCTGCTGCCTGCAACATCCTCCAGCATGACCGGTTTGGCGGTGGGTCAGTCATGGTGTGGGGTGGCATTTCTTTGGGGGGCCGCACAGCCCTCCATGTGCTCGCCAGAGGTAGCCTGACTGCCAATAGGTACCGAGATGAGATCCTCAGACCCCTTGTGAGACCATATGCTGGTGCGGTTGGCCCTGGGTTCCTCCTAATGCAAGACAATGCTAGACCTCATGTGGCTGGAGTGTGTCAGCAGTTCCTGCAAGAGGAAGGCATTGATGCTATGGACCGCCCGTTCCCCAGACCTGAATCCAATTGAGCACATCTGGGACATCATGTCTCGCTCCATCCACCAACGCCACGTTGCACCACAGACTGTCCAGGAGTTGGCGGATGCTTTAGTCCAGGTCTGGGAGGAGATCCCTCAGGAGACCATCCGCCACCTCATCAGGAGCATGCCCAGGCGTTGTAGGGAGGTCATACAGGCACGTGGAGGCCACACACACTACTGAGCCTCATTTTGACTTGTTTTAAGGACATTACATCAAAGTTGGATCAGCCTGTAGTGTGGTTTTCCACTTTAATTTTGAGGGTGACTCCAAATCCAGACCTCCATGGGTTGATACATTTGATTTCCATTGATAATTTTTGTGTGATTTTGTTGTCAGCACATTCAACTATGTAAAGAAAAAAGTATTTAATAAGATGATTTCATTCATTCAGATCTAGGATGTGTTGTTTAAGTGTTCCCTTTATTTTTTTGAGCAGTGTATAATAGCATAGCATAGTAGGCCTATAAAGTTAGTTACACCAAAAACACCTCATCATTTCTAATACGATTTTAGGATGGTTAGCTGAAGCTGAATAGTCAAAAGAAAAATCTCATGGGCCAAAACTCTAGGCAGGATGTATGCTTTGTTGAAACAAAATACAAAAAAAGCTAATAGTTTGTTAACATCATCTGCTCTACTTCGCTCACGAAACAGTAATTCAAGAAGACCGAAATGCATATGCTATTCCCATTAAACTGATTGAGATCAATCAAATGATTGGTATGCAGATGCAGCCGGTAAAACATGAATAATTATAATTCATGATTGACAGTGATGATGGCCTATAGGTATTCCTAACTTGGTGTTTGAGGTTATAAAAAATATAACATTTTCTTGAGACAATATGTGTGGGCATAGGCAGATGTTGCAATTGGAGGATGCATTTTAGGATCTCCAACCCTGTTCCTGGAGAGCTACCATCCTGTAGGTTTTCATTCCAACCCTAATCTAGCGCACCTGATTCTAATAATTAGCTGGTTTATACAATGAATGGGGTTAGTTACAACTGGGATTGGAAAGAATACAGGACGGTAGCGCTCCAGGAACAGGGTTGGAGAGCCCTGTAATGATAGGCTATTCAATAGGCTACATCTGTCGATACAAACTTTGATAGAGGAAATGATGACGCATTTACATGTTTTTTTGTTCTCCCTCATCTAAAAAAAATAGCACTACACCACTGCAAGTAAGATCTGTGGTAGGTACACTACCAGTCAAATGTTTTAGAACACCTCTACTCATTCAAGGGTTTTTCTTTATTTTTACTATTTTCTACATTGTAGAATAATAGTGAAGACATCAAAACTATGAAATAACACATATGGAATCATGTAGTAACCAAAAAAGTGTTAAACAAATAAAAAATATATTTGAGATTCTTCAAATAGCCACCCTTTGCCTTGATGACCGCTTTGCACACTCTTGGCATTCTCTCAACCAGCTTCATGAGGTAGTCACCTGGAATGCATTTCAATTAACAGGTGTGCCTTGTTAAAAGTTAATTTGTGGAATTTCTTTCCTTCTTAATGCGTTTGAGTTGTGACAAGGTAGGGGGGGTATACAGAAGATAGCCCTATTTGGTAAAAGACCAAGTCCATATTATGGCAAGAACAGCTCAAATAAGCAAAGAGAAACGACAGTCCATCATTACTTTAAGACATAAAAGTCAGTCAATATGGAACATTTCAAGAACTTTGAAAGTTTTTCAAGTGCAGTCGCAAAAACCATCAAGCGCTATGATGAAACTGGCACTCATGAGGACCGCCACAGGAATGGAAGACCCAGAGTTACCTCTGCTGCAGAGGATAAGTTCATCATCAATTGCAGCCCAAATAAATGCTTCACAGAGTTCAAGTAACAGACACATCTCAACATCAACTATTCAGAGGAGACAGTGTGAATCAGGCCTTCATGGTCAAATTGCTGCAAAGAAACCACCACTAAAGGACATCAATAATAAGAAGAGACTTGCTTGGGCCAAGAAACACGAGCAATGGACATTAGATCGGTGGAAATGTGTCCTTTGGTCTGGAGTCCAAATTTGAGATTTCTGGTTCCAACCGCTGTGTCTTTGTGAGACGCGGTGTGGGTTAACGGATGATCTCCGCATGTGTATTTCCCACCATAAAGCATGGAGGAGGAGGTGTTATGGTGTGGGGGTGCTTTGCTGGTGACACTGTCTATTTGAAGAATCTCAAATATAAAATATGTTTTCATTTGTTTAACACTTTTTGGGTTACTACATGATTCCATATGTGTTCATTCATAGTTTTGATGTATTCACTATTATTCTACTATGTAGATAATAGTAAAAAATAAAGAAAAACCCTTGAATGAGTAGGTGTTCTAAAACTTTTGACCGATAGTGTATGTAGCCGGTGGTGTCTGTATGCTGCATGTGTTCCTGCTGGCTTTATCCATCTGAGCAGAAGCCAAAATGCAACCGTCCCGTGCTCATTACGAACAGGGTAAATAAAGGACCTTGAATGACCACACCATGGGCAACTCCTCCATTCACAAGGAGACTTCATGCCACTATTTTGATCTGCCACTGACCAAGCCTTATTCTCAATTTACATTGTGTCATAGCCTACACTTGGATTAGCCTACACTGTAATTAATTAAATTGGACTAGATTATTTTACCACACCAGCATTGCAATCCAATGCATGCAAGATTTATGCAATAACCTGAGATATATTGCAGCGCTGTAATTATTTTTTGGTTGCTCTACAGAAGGCTATATCGGACTGCAATACAGGACTAGTAAAGGCCCAGTGCACTACTTTTGTGAAACAAATCGTTTTTTTCCCACGCCACAGATGGCTATATCGGTCCACTAGTAAAGGCCCAGTGAACTACTTTTGTGAATGTTTTGTCATTTTCTATTTAAAAAATTTTTTTTTTTTTTTTTATTATTCAAATTTTTTAGGGGGTGCTGCAGCACCCTCAGCACCCTTACTTCCTGCAGCTATGCGGCCAGGCTGAGGCTGCCCATGGGTCTCTATACTTGTTGCTGTTATAGGGACCACAGAGTGGCACGCAGCTGCCTGGGCCTAACCCTGCTTCATTGTTAATATTAAAGTTCATTCTCTGGGTAAACGGCAGCTGTAAACCATCTGCATGATCATTAATCAAAGCGAAAGGCCCTGCAAAGCATCTCCACTGTGTGCAGTGCACAAGGCTCACACACATCTTCCTTGGGCACACACATGCACCACAAGCTCAGCTCAAATACACTATTTACTGTATTTGGCAGACTGGGCCAGGCTGCAATCCAATTCCACTGGGTACTCTGGGGAGACACACACACACACACACACACACACACACACACTCTGTAGTCACCAGTGTATTTATAATTTGCAATTCAATTAGTTTGCTGTAAATAAAGCTTGGGGATGGACTTTTTCAGAGAGGGAGAGAGAGAGCTGAGTCTACAGTTTATTACAGTTCGGTAGCCTACGGTTCAAAGTTAAATCCCATAAAAAAATTTCAGCCATAGTCCACTTGCCACACTAGCTAAACTCCCTAAAACAGTTGTTGCTGATTGAGTGAATCAGACCAATGAGGTGTGACGGCTGGGCATGCCGTCACTACAGAGGCGTTCGATCGTCAAAGAAAGAGAAGATTAACCTTGGCCTCACACACATGGATTTATTGAAGATTTGATGTATATCCATGGTCTGGGTAAACTAGAGTCCTTGGTGCTTTAAAATACTATGACTGCGGTTATCTGTGGATGAAATTGCCTAACTGCTGAGCAAAACTGTATTTTTTCATTGAACAGAAAAGGCATTGACATAATACACATCACACGCATGTTACAGAAAAATCACAGAATACACTTGAAAATAACCCCCAACCCTGCATATCTCACACTCAAACCCTGAGCCAGCCAGGCAGGCCAGACATGATATCAGTTACAGTACAGTACATGCCCCTGTGTCTGTCTAATGTCTGGACACACGTGAGAAAGCCCAGGAGTTGTCATGGCAGCTGAGCTAATGCAGGAATGTTCAGCATTAACATATTCTAGATGGATAGAGCTGTGGGCTTTACTGTGGAGAGAAAGAGAGAGAGAGACGCTGGGGTTGTCTGGGGAACTGGAGACCTGTGAATGCACTGGAATTACAGCCAGGGCTAAGCGGGGGGTGGTGGCATTGAAAGGGAATCTGATTTTGCGAGTCAGGCTGACACTCAAACAGCCAGCTGTCATTCTCTGACTGTGCCATGGTGGCACAGACCAGCTGGGGCAGGGAACGGGGTGCAACAAGGGTTTCAGATGAAGTGACATAGTGGAGGCGGACCACGTGGAAACACACTTTGATACTGTCTAGATTAGTAGAGGCTACAATACGCATGGGACTATGTTAGTACCCGCATTATTGTGTATTGTGCTCATTCTCCAATTCAACAAAGGGAATTCAGTCTTCAGTTCAGGATTATTATGGCATTGTAGTATCCATTCATAAATGGTGGTGCTATCTGAGAGAAAGCCATATAATAAAACAGTAATAAGCCAGAGACAGAATAGCCAGATTAAAGTAAGGACCTGGGAAGAAGACAAACTTGTTCTATCCGCTCTGAATCTCATCTGAGAGGCTTTTTAAAAAACTCTCCTGTTTAAGTTCGGTATGTGTTTCAACGTTCAAAGAACTGTTGAAAAGTAATCCTCACAAGAGTAATATCCACTATAAAACTGTCTGGCTCACGACACGTTTAGTGGCTGAGGCACTTTAGCGCCCTCAAACTGACATTCTCTGTTCTGCTAGGTTTAGATGTGAAATTCCATCAGTGACACCTTGCTGGAGCTTACCAGATTTGACTTTGATGTGTAATTCAAATCTCAATCAAGGAGAAGTCATCTCTCTCTCTCTCTGTCTCTCTACCCCGTCTATCTCTCTCTCTTTCTCTGTCTCTCTACCCCGTCCATCTCTCTCTCTCTCTGTCTCTCTACCCCGTCCATCTCTCTCTATTTCTCTGTCTCTCTACCCCGTCCATCTCTCTCTCTCTCTCTGTCTCTCTACCCCGTCCATCTCTCTCTCTTTCTCTGTCTCTCTACCCCGTCCATCTCTCTCTCTTTCTCTGTCTCTCTACCCCGTCCATCTCTCTCTCTTTCTCTGTCTCTCTACCCCGTCCATCTCTCTCTCGCTCTGTCTCTCTACCACGTCCATCTCTCTCTCGCTCTGTCTCTCTACTCCGTCCATCTCTCTCTCGCTCTGTCTCTCTCTCTCTCTCTCTCTCTCTCTCTACCCCGTCCATCTCTCTCTCTCTCTGTCTCTCTACCCCGTCCATCTCTCTCTTTCTGCACAGATATATTAGAGAAGACAGACCCAGGTACATGCTGGCTTGGCATGGTCAAGGTCAGAGTTTGCCTGGCCCTTGCCCCATCGCACTGAGACACACAAAAGGCAGGCGTCTGGCTTTAACTTAAGCAAGCAGCTCCATTACTTGTAAGTGTTTCACGCCACTTTAATTGCTGAACTCTGTTTCAACCCGACCTCCACTGCAGTATTTTAAACAGATATTAAGTTGTTAAAAGCAGGGCTCCCCGAGCAGCATGGAGCATGCTGAGCACGAGTCATCCCAATATTATAAATTAAACCGTCACACCTGCTGCATGTGTTGTATTATCTTATATAGCATAAAAGGAATGAAATGGAAGCTGCTGTTTGAGCCCAGGCAGCTGATTAGGCAGCCTAAACAGCTCTCTCCTGAGCTGTGTGTTTAGTCTGTCGCTCGCTCTCTGTTTTTCCACAGCTTCCACACACATCACTGGGTAAACTTATTTTTCTGCGTCTGTGATTGCATGTGAAATTAATCTACGCCTCATTTGAAACACAAACAGTGATACACATACGAATTCATTTGCACACACACTCACACACAACACACATAATCACTCACTCAACCAAACGCACGCACACACACACACACGCTACAAAATAAAAACAAGTACACAAGAAAGCACATGCAATGATCCATCAATTCCCATTGCCTACATGTTACATGTGACAGGGGATTTTATTGACTGGCTGGCAGTGCAAATTCAGAGCTTATTCACTGTCGACAACATAACCCGGGAGCAGTGTGCTGGAAAATGGAGTGTTGCTGTGCCAGGTCAGTCCACATAATTCCCCAGTAGCAGGGCTGTTTGTGATGTGCCGTGCTGCTCAGTGCTCTGGTGGCTGGGGACCTATCATTATGGCTTCTTCCTGTGGCCTGGCTGCCTGGCTCACTGTCACCTTAACAGGGTTAACAGCCACAGACAAGAGTGAGAGAGATCTCTCTTATAATTGATTTATTGATTGAATTTATTTGACAATTTGTCAAATACATACATAAGGGCGCTCCAGCCGGTGACGCCTCCACATACAATTTATGAAAATCATCAAGGATAACACAATAAAGCTTAACAGCTTATTTCCATTGTGGTCCTTTTGAAGAGGGAAGGGGGAACGGGGAATGCAACAAGGTTAGGCGGTAATTGTAATGGCAACAGACAATGACAGACAAAAATTGTTGTTTGTTTCATAACATGAGATAATTAGTTCAATTTCCTTTCCTAATAAACAACTATAGACAGGTACATCTCCCTTGTCTCACATACACTTAATATATAAAACAATCAATACCTAATATATACAAGACAGTCACCATATAATAAACAGCCACCAAAAGGCATGCCATATGCTACTATATTACGACTCACTTTTTTGAGACATGCTACTATTTAGCCATTTTTTTATTGAGAACTTGAAACTACCTATGGCGGTTAAAAGTTTCAATTTCCTCTGAAGACTATTTCATAGAATGGCAGCTGAGTATAAAAAAGTTTATTTCCCCATACCACTTTTAAATCTAAAAGGAACAACATCAGTTTAACTTCCTCTAGTGGAATAGTTATGGTTATCCCTTACTAAGTTAAAGTAGTTACATAGGTACTTGGGGACCATACTATGGACAATCTTATGTACAAGACACAATTTAATCTGAGCGACTCTCTCCTCCACTTTGAGCCATCTAAGGCTTTCAAAGTGGGAATAGTCAAGATGTGTACGTGCTGGAAGCTTAAGAATAATCCTGACTAATTTGTTCTGAGATGTCTGCAATTTATTTTTTATTATCTTGGGGGCACTATTGTATCAGGAAGAGCATGCACAGTCAAAGTGGCACTGAACAAGAGCCCCTGCCAATGTCCCCATTGCATCCTTATCCAGATATTTGGAGGTTCTTGCCAGAAACCAAATTTTATGGTTCACTTTGGAGATAACATTTTGTGCCATGCTCTCCCCTGTCAGATGTTTATCTAGCACACATCCAATATACTTGACTACTATGTCACCTACTACCACCTTAAAATCAGGGGATTTCCTCAGTTTCACCATGGACCCGAACAAGATGGACTCTGTTTTTCCAAGGTGAAGTGACAGCTTATTGTCATATAACCATTTACTGACATTCAGAAGTTCAGCACTGAGGGCTTTCTCAACCAGCTTTTTGTCTTTGTGGGAAACCAACAGTGCAGAATCATCTGCATATAGGAAAAGGTCACATGTACAGGCAGATTCCTGATCATTTATATATAATAGAAAGAAAAGTGGACCCAGCACACTCCCTTGGGGTACCCCACAGTTCAATATTTTGGGTTTAGACATGGTCCCATCCACATCCACCATCTGTTTTCTTCCTTGCAGGTAAGCGCTAACTCATTTTACTGCTAAATTGTTAAAGCCCATGGCTCTTAGTTTGATTAACAGAATCTCATGATCCACTGTATCGAACGCCTTTTGAAGATCTAACATAACCATACCACAAAATGTCCTTATGTGGTCAGTTAGATATACTAGGCAAGTGTCGGTGGAATGGGATTTCCTAAAGCCAGATTGGAGCTCATAGAATAGGTTATGTAAGGAAATATAACTGTCAATCTGCTTGAACATAATATAATCCTTTCCATGACCTTCGATAAAACACACAGGATTGAGACAGGCCGATAGTGTCCATGATCTAACTTATTCCCCCTTTTATATAAAGGAATGACCCTTGCAAGTTTTAGTTCACTGGGAAAACACCCTAGTTCAATAGACAGATTTACAATGTGAGTTACACATGGGTTGATAATTATCGCAGCATCCCTTAGAAATCTGACAGGAATGTTGTCAAGGCCAGTTGCTTTGGAATGGTCAAGTTCTTTCAGCTTCTTTAGCACAGTTGACTCAGACACCTTTTCAAATGAAAAAGCATCTACTTGAATCCCCTGCTGTGAGTAAAACTGCTGGACATGACTCTCCCCATAGCAACCCGATTGACAAGGTAACTTGCTAATTAATGTATTAGCTATAGTTGTAAAGTAGCTATTCAGACTGTCTGTAACCTTTCCTCCAATGTCCAAGCTAATGATGACAGCTGGTTGGTTGGTTAACCTGCAGCACCACCATGGATAATCAGGTCTGGGTTAGGGTCTGGGACAGGCTGGATAGGATTGCAATTTACAACTGGAGGGGAGACCGTTATTTACGAACAAGGTTTATAATAGCCTAACAACAATAATATGAACAAGTTCATAATAACAATATAATAACCCATAATTGGGTTAAAATATATCACAGATTAATAGCTATTGACCAGGCATTTATAATTTGTAAATAACACACACAGCTGAGTGGCCACAGCATCATGTTGCAGTGAAGCACTATTACATAAGCTCTCTGTGGTTGTGATCAGGCAGTATACATACAGCTCATTTCCCCACTTTATTTGGTTGTTTTTACATGCATTGATTTTATACATTGTCCTCTCAGCGTTATGTTCCCTACCTATGGCTGGAAGTCTAGATATTGAGGGATGAAATTGCTGATAGCACCACTGATTGGCCTTCTGTGGAGCTATAGCCAGCCAACCAGCCCACACCTGTACTGAACTGAGCAGGCCTAATGGGGCTTTTAGATCGGGCTGACTCAGATACTACACTCCAGTAAAGGGCTGATTCAGTGAGCCAGGCTATAGGCAATAAGGCTGGGGCTGGCATAGCAGCCATGAGCCATCAGGCGTCCACACTCAGGCCCTTCTCCCTGGGAGAGAAACCAATCAATGTGCCTCCCACATGCACACTGATGGATGTATAATTAACAAGAGCCCTTAGCACTGGACAAAATTTAGTGCATAAACTCCTCTTGGAGAGGTGGAACGGGGGATCGATGGGAGGCAAAGAGCCTCAGCGAAAGCTCATTTGGCCGCTTGGAAACATACGTTTTGCAGCCAGGGCTAGCACTTAAGTGCAAATCTGGCTAAGTGTGTGTGAGAGAGAGAAAGTGAGAGAGAGAGGGAGGAGAGAGAGGTCGAGACAATACAAGGGGAATTTCTCTGGGTGATTACTTGTTAAATCGTTAGCTTGTAACTAATCTATATGACATAATAGTTTGCCTTAATTAAGCTGACAAGCTGTACATGATTGCCTATTCAGCATCACATTTGTTTCTCATGTATCACATAATGATATATCATGATTTGCTATCCCACTGACATCCGCTTGTCTGTTTTATTGTTGTGTCCCTATTGTGAGTATTCCTCCGCTGCTGCAAAGTTCAATAATTTAATGATATACAGTACAGACTCGATTGTACAGACACAATGAATTACTCACGCATAATTCCCTTTCCAGACACAGGCTGTGAGAATGATGAATCTGGCCTCTCCACCACCCCCGAGCATGACTCAAACACAACTCTTAGAATATACTTCTCTCTTTGTGTGTGTGTGTGTCTCTCTCTCTCTCTCTCTCTCTCTCCTCTCATTTTCTCCCTCTTCTCTCACCATTTTCTCTCTCTCTTTTCTCTCCTTTTCTCTCTCTCTCTCTCTCGCTCACTCTCTATCTAAGCAAACACAAGTGTCTGAGAACAAATGAATACCTCAAATGACACTTAATGTTTATGGAGCCTCTCCTCTGGTTGAGCAGTAATTCATCATAACCAATGGGACGGAAATAGAAAACAACGTTCACTAATGTTCTTGAAAGTGTGACGTCTAGACCCAATTTGTTGTTTCGTCGTCGAATAGAATTGAGATTACTACAGGCTCACATCATGCGAGGCTTAAATCCCTGTGAAGTTGTCAAAGTCATTAATTTTCATCCATGAAAGTGTGTTAAGACACCATGTGAAAAAACATAAATAAACGTAAACATATCTGCTCTGGCTTGTTTCAGGCCATGAGGCTCTGTTGTTGAACATGAATGTTGAGTTCCACACAGTTTGTCTTTTGAGAGTTAAAGGCAGCGATAACAGGCTGACTACGACTGCCACAAGATGTCCAAGGGGGTGGACAGTACAGAGTGCAGTGACATGATGGCAAAGCTCCCTCAGCCCCAGACGAGCTCATGTGAAGCGTCTGAAAACCAATCTGCCTTCAACCCACGGGGGCTGGCTAATTAGAATGGCAAATGAATCTCTCACCTTTAGCTCAGGCCAAAGGAAACAGCAAGTGTTGAAAGTCAGAGAGAGAGAGGAACAGGAGGGAGGAGGAGAAGAGGGAGGGAGGGACTCATTATCAGAATTTTTTTTTAAGACAATGCAGCTAAGACTGATAGTGACTAAAATATCAAAGCCAAACGGTGTGCAGAGAGGATCTGGGAAGTGGCTGGCTGCTCAGCTGTTTGATCCAAAAGAGCCCGCTTGTTTTAACTTAAAGCTTTGGAGAAGCCTCTGGGTGCGTGGGAGAGGAGTGAAGTGAGGTGGAGAATGTGTGTCTCTCTCTCTTTCCCCTCTCTCTCTTTTTGTCTCTTTCTCTCTCTCATCCTGTCATCTCAGGCAAATTGTAAGATGTATGTGTGTCTATATGTGCGTGAGAACACGCCCGTGTGTGTGTGTGTGTGTGTGTGTGTGTGTGTGTGTAGTTGGACAACAGTTTGATCATCCCAATGCCTCAGAACAGTTTTTTTGGAAGCAAAAGCTGTTTCTTCTCCATCACTGGCTCTCTCTCGAGCTCAGAGGTGAGATGCGTCTCAAGGGGAGGGAATCAGTGAGAGGAGCCTGGAGCAAACCAAGCGAGCGTCTGCTGCCTGAAAGGAGCCCAACTGGAACTCTCCCAAGTAGAGAGAGAGAGAGAAAAGAGACAAGCAACTGTCCTTGCTCTGTACGGTGTTTACATGTATTGCTTCTGAATAATTATTTTAATATTCCCATAGGAAACAGACTGCTGATATAGCTAAACAGGTCAAAGTCAACACCTGTTATATTTCAGTATCAAAGGAGATGCTGTGTGCACCACTGACCTCACATAGCTAATGGAGTTTATCATGTTCATGCATCAGGAGATAGACACACAAATGGTCTATCTTCAATCCCCCTCCCACACGCATGCACGCACACACACACTCCCTCATATTAAATAAACAAATGTTGCTGTGATTTGCCTATTTGGAACCAGTGTAGTCTAGAGTGCTCCCTTGAGCTTTTCTCTATTCCCTGCTTGGATTTTAGCATTGATATGTACATCAAGGCAGATATAATGATGAAATGGCGCCCTCAGGCACCAGGACAGATACATGTAGATGTCAAAAGCTAGTGTGAGTATACAGTATTTCACCAGGCGCAAGCAAATACTGAGCCGAGTGGCGGCAGACACACAAAACACCTAATCATTTTGAGGATGAAATATCTTGGATGTTGGTTATTTCATTTGAGCGCTCCGCAGGGATTCTTAGTGAGAGTGTGTTTGCGTGCATGTGTGTGTGTGTCTTAGGATGCTCATCAGACTGTACAGGATCATATTCCTCTCTCTGTTGCAGTACCTACAGTTGAAGTCGGAAGTTTACATACACTTAGGTTGGAGTCATTAAAACTTGTTTTTCAACCACTTCACACATTTATTTTTAACAAACTATAGTTTTGGCAAGTTGGTTAGGACATCTACTTTGTGCATGACACAAGTAATTTTTCCAACAATTGTTTACAGACAGATTATTTCACTTATAATTCACTGTATCACAATTCCAGTGAGTCAGAAGTTTACATACACTAAGTTGACTGTGCCTTTTAAACAGCTTGGAAAATTCCAGAAAATGTCATGGCTTTAGAAGCTTCTGATAGGCTAATTGACATCATTTTAGTCAATTGGAGGTGTACCTGTGGATGTATTTCAAGGCCTACCTTCAAACTCAGTGCCTCTTTGCTTGACATCATGGGAAAATCAAAAGAAATCAGCCAAGACCACAGAAAAAAAATGGTAGACCTCCACAATTCTGGTTCATCCTTGGGAGCAATTTCCAAATGCCTGAAGGTACCATGTTCATCTGTACAAACAATAGTACGCAAGCATGAACACCATGGGACCACACAGCCGTCATACCGCTCAGGAAGGAGACGCGTTCTGTCTCCTAGAGATGAACATACTTTGGTGCGAAAAGTGCAAATCAATCCCAGAACAACAGCAAAGGACCTTGTGAAGATGCTGGAGGAAACAGGTACAAAAGTATCTATATCCACAGTAAAACTAGTCCTATATTGACATAACCTGAAAGGCCGCTCAGCGAGGAAGAAGCCACTGCTCCAAAACTGCCATAAAAAAGCCAGACTATGGTTTTGCAACTGCACATGGGGACAAAGATCATACTTTTTGGAGAAATGTCCTCTGGTCTGATGAAACAAAAATAGAACTGTTTGGCCATAATAACCATCGTTATGTTTGGAGGAAAAAGGGGGTTGCTTGCAAGCTGAAGAACACCATCCCAACCGTGAAGCACGGGGGTGGCAGCATCATGCTGTGGGGGTGCTTTGCTGCAGGAGGGACTGGTGCACCTCACAAAACAGATGGCATCATGAGGAAGGAAAATTATGTGGATATATTGAAGCAACATCTCAAGACATCAGTCAGGAAATTAAAGCTTGGTTGCAAATGAGTCTTCCAAATGGACAGTGACACCAAGCATACTTCCTAAGTTGTGGCAAAATGGCTTAAGGACAACAAAGTCAAGGTATTGGAGTGGCCATCACAAAGCCCTGACCTCAATCCTTTAGAAAATGTGTGGGCAGAACTGAAAAAGCGTGTGCGAGCAAGGAGGCCTACAAACCTGACTCAGTTACACCAGCTCTGTCAGGAGGAATTCACCCAACTTATTGTGGGAAGCTTGTGGAAGGCTACCCGAAACATTTGACCCAAGTTAACCAATTTAATGGCAATGCTACCAAATACTAATTGAGTGTCTGTAATCTTCTGACCCACTGGGAACGTGATCAAAGAACTAAAAGCTGAAATAAATTATTCTCTCTACTATTATTCTGACATTTCACATTCTTAAAATAAAGTGGTGATCCTAACTGACCTAAGACAGGGAATTTTTACTAGGATTAAATGTCAGGAATTGTGAAAAACTGAGTTTAAATGTATTTGGCTAAGGTGTATGTAAACTTCCGACTTCAACTGTATCTCTCCATTCAGAGAGCGAGAGAGCGAGAGAGCGAGAGAGAGAGAACTCCAATGTTTTCAGTCTACAATAGAGCTACCACAAACCAGTGTCTACTTGTGTGAAAACAATGTGTTTCTCTGACCTGTGGTTAAAAAGATAAGAAGAAAATAATTATCTGTGACATCACAGGGTAGGATTAAAAGTAAGAACAACGGTGGTTTTCAAAACCTGCAACAAGTTTCAAGACAGAGCGAGGGTATTTTCTTGCTCCCCACGTCACAGAGAATCTCATAGTGTTTGAAAATCACTTTTTACATGTTTTTTTACTTTTGATGATGTCATCGGGTAGAACTTTCTTACTTTATATTTTTTTCTACAAAAAGTAGAAATGGGCCGTTTTCACATACAGTACCAGTCAAAAGTTTGGACACACCTACTCATTCAAGGGTTTTTCTTTATTTCTACTATTTCCTACATTGTACAATAATAGTGACGACATCAAAACTATGAAATAACACATATGGAATCATGTAGTAACCAAAAAAGTGTTAAACAAATCAAAATACATTTTATATTTTAGATTCTTTAAAGTAGCCACCCTTTGCGTTGATGACAGCTTTGCACACTCTTGGCATTCTCTCAACCAGCTTCATGAGGTAGTCACCTGGAATGCTTTACCAACAGTCTTGAAGGAGTTCCCACATTTGCTGAGCACTTATTGGCTGCTTTTCCTTCACTCTGCGGTCCAACTCATCCCAAACCATCTCAATTGGGTTGAGGTTGGGTGATTGTGGAGGCCAGGTCATCTGATGCAGCACTCCATCACTCTCCTTCTTGGTTAAATGGCCCATGCACAGCCTGGAGGTTTGTTGGGTCATTGTCCTGTTGAAAAACAAGTGATAGTCCCATTAAGCGCAAACCAGATCGGATGGCGTGTCGCTGCAGAATGCTGTGGTAGCCATGCTGGTTAAGTGTGCCTTGAATTCTAAATAAATCACTGACAGTGTCACCAGCAAAGCACCATCACACCTCCTCCTCCATGATTCATGGTGGGAACCACACATGCAAAGATCATCCGTTCACCTACTCTGCGTCTCACAAAGACACAGTGGTTGGAACCAAAAATCTCAAATTGGACTCATCAGACCAAAGGACAGATTTCTACCAGTCTAATGTCCATTGCTCGTGTTTCTTGGCCCAAGCAAGTCTCTTCTTATTATTGGTGTCCTTTAGTAGTGGTTTCTTTGCAGAAATTCGACCATGAAGGTCTGATTCACGCAGTCTCCTCTGAACAGTTGATGTTGAGGTGTGTCTGTTACTTGAACTCTGTGAAGCATTTATTTGGGATGTAATCTGAGGTGCAGTTAATTGCCGATTTCTGAGGCTGGGAACTCTAATGAACGTATCCTCTGCAGCAGACGTAACTCTGGGTCTTCCTTTCCTGTGGCGGTCCGCATGAGAGCCAGTTTCATCATATCGCTTGATGGTTTTTGCATCTGCACTTGAAGAAACGTTCAAAGTTCTTGAAATTTTCCGGATTGACTGATCTTCATGTCTTAAAGTAATGATGGACTGTTATTTCACTTTGCTTATTTGAGCTGTTCTTGCCATAATATGGACTTGTCTTTTACCAAATAGGGCTATCTTCTGTATACCAACCCTACCTTGTCACAACACAACTGATTGGTGAGAATGCCAAGAGTGTGCAAAGCTGTCATCAAGGCAAATGGTGTCTACTTTGAAAAATATAAAATATAAAATATATTTTGATTTGTTTAACACTTTTTGATTCCATATGTGTTATTTCATAGTTTTGATGTCTTCACTATTATTCTACAATGTAGAAAATAGTAAAAATAAAGAAAAACCCTTGAATGAGTAGATGTGTCCAAACTTTTGACTGGCACTGTATGTAGAGTAGACACTGATATTGTGCTGGAGATAATGAAAATGAGTTTGAAAAGTGGTGGAGTTGCCCTTTTAAATGTAACAGAAAAATCGCTGAATAATCTATTACAGTAAACTCTCACATTTTGTTTCAGTGTATGAAATCACTCACAGATGCTATCCATTTAAAAGACATGGAAAAGGTTGATATTTATCAGTGTGCATTCTGAGCAGAGTGTAAATGGAGCCGAGTGGCAGGTGATGACGATGACATATAGCGTGACCTATATCACAACCTGACTATATTACATTTCTGTTTGCATCCTAAATGGCACCCTATTCTCTACATTGTGCACTACTTTTGACTAGGACCCATAGGGCTCTTGTCAAAAGTAGTGCACTATATAGGGGATAGGGTGCCATTTGGGAAGCAGCCTACATCACATTTTGGCAGCTTAGAGCGACCAAGACAACCGACCACAGATACAGTACTGAATCTACACAGCGTGAGTCCGTCCATCTGTGCAATGCTAAACAGAGATTGCCACATGACACTGTGTCCCTGTGTGGATCAACTGTTTTTCCTATAAGGGGGATTCATCCACATCGACAGGGCTGTAGTGGAGCGGGTCGAGAGCTTCCTCGGTGTCCACATCACTAAGAAATTAACACACAGTGTTAGAGCCGATTTGGGCATATTTTGTATAAAAGACTGAACATACTGAGCTCCATGTACATTTGTGTAAATATATTAAATATTAATGTATATGATGAAATATTAGGTACGTACCTTTATGATTTATTTACTGGATTGAGATATATTCATTTGTTATTAGTGTAACTCAGTTTTTGGCCCCCCCTCTTGCCCATTCATTGTACTGTGTTAATTGTGTTAGTATAAAGGCAGGAAGTTGGGCCTTCGGGGGGAGGAGTCCTTGCTAGATGCGGGAGCGGTATAGTTTTTTGACCATATAGACATACAGAAATACAGACAGACAGGTCATATTATATTATGTATTTGCATTTCAAGTAATCTCTGCTTTAAGTTGATTGGAGAATACCTTTTTGTTAGATAAGAAGAATAAACATTTTTTGTTGCACTATATCCCTGGATCTCATTGAATGTTTGGCCGTTTGGAAACGTTGAGTGTGGACTGTATGCGTCCGAAACAACCCCGCTTCAGGCTAGGGCAGTGGCTATGGTAAAGAGGAAAGGAAGCCACTACACACAGAGTTGTGAAGAGGGCATGACAGCACCTCTTCCCCCTCAGGAGGCTGAAAAGATTTGACATTGGCCCTCAGATCCTCAAAAAGTTATACAGCTGCACCATTGAGAGCATCTTGACTGGCTGCATCACCGCTTAGTACAGCAACTGCAAGGCACCCGACCACAAGGCGCTTCAGAGGGTGGTGAGTACGGCCCAGTACATCACTGGGGCCAAGCTCCCTGCCATTCAGGACCTCTATACCAGGTGGTGTCAGAGGAAAGCCTAAAAAATTGTCAGACTCCAGCTACCCAAGCCATAAACAAACACACTCACACAAACGCTGCTGCTACTGTCTATTATTTATCCTGTTGCCTAGTCACTTTACCCCTACCTATATGTGCATAGCTACCTCAATTACCTCGTACCCCTGGACATGGACTCGGTACTGGTACTCCCTGTATATAGCCATGTTATTACCTTGTACCCCTGGACATGGACTCGGTACTGGTACTCCCTGTATATAGCCATGTTATTACCTTGTACCCCTGGACATGGACTCGGTACTGGTACTCCCTGTATATAGCCATGTTATTACCTTGTACCCCTGGACATGGACACAGTACTGGTACTCCCTGTATATAGCCATGTTATTACCTTGTACCCCTGGACATGGACACAGTACTGGTACTCCCTGTATATAGCCATGTTATTTTTACTCCTTATTGTTATTCTTTATTCACTGTGTATTTATTCCTCGTATCACTATTTCTATTTTAACATTTTATCTTTCACTCTGCATTGTTGGAAAAGGACCCGTAAGCATTTCACTGTTAGTCTACACCTGTTGTTTACGAAGAATGTGACAAATAAATTCAATTTTGATTTGATTTGATCTACAGTATAAGCATGAAAAGCCTCTTGCGCCCTTGACATGTAAATGGAGAGGAGAGGGCTACGTGTGCATTTTATATTCAGGCTTCTGTTTGCTAATCAAGTGCTTGTGAAAGCCAGGGGACCATGATAAGAAGGAGGAGAGCATAATGTGGCTGCTCAAAGCCCTCTGTATTCAAACAGACTCATTTTACAGGCTTTTAACTTTCAATCGGCTGCTGCTGCTGTTTATTTGAATCCGTTGATTAATTTCCCTACGTTGCTATTAACCATTGTAGTAGAGAAGCATGCTATTCAAACCTAACTGTGTGTTAAAACAAATGTAGTTTTGTGTCAACATAGCTCCAGGGGTGGGATAGCAGATATAGGATTAGTAATGTTTTAGAAAGACAAATCCTTGAGAATAACTCTGGGAATAAAGAGGGTAATGTAAGTCTCAGGTTCACCTAGATTCATCATCATCAGATAGAGCAGAAAAGCAGCCAAAGACTTTCCAACAACTAGGCTAATGTTTTTCGGGTTTTACTCATAAATAGGAATTTAAGTGGAAAGATGGATGTGGTCAAATGGACGATCTTGATGTCATATGTATGAGAAAACCTTTAATAGATTTAGAATTCATAACTGTAGACAAGGAAGCATTACTCACCTCATGTCCTGAAAGGAGAACAGACAGAGCTTTATCTGGTGCTTGTGTCAAGCCTGTCACTTACGCTTCAAATGTGTGCCCTCTGTGTTGACTTTTCACTTGTCATAATACGCTGCAGATGTACGTGTTGAAACCACACACATAAACACAGAGCAATAAACACTCTCTTCAATCTCTCTATCTCTTTCTTTCTCGCTCTCTGTCTCTCTCTCTCACCCTTTCCCCCTCTCTTTTCTCTTCTCTCTGTCACAGTGCACTCATAACAAAACAACACAGAAAGACAAAGCCTTGGGAGGGTGAAACACTACCGTGTGACAGTTTGTCATAACGTGTCAGTCTGTTGAGCGTCATAGTGTAAATATCACCCTTGCTAATGTGACCTTGCCAGACATCGTTTGAGTTGGAGGAATCTGCCACTTGCAAACAATTACAGGGTACATCACCACCACATTTCTCTTGCTACAGTGCAAAAGTCTGACATGTGAAAGTAAGAGGAAGGAAAACAGTACACACAGTGAGCGCTGTCCCATGCAGCCAAACTCGCTCTGTGTTTGGGGACTTGGGTGAAGGCTACAGTGTATGGGGATTCTTGTCTCAGGTGTTAATTGCAGTGTGACTGGTGGGAATATTGTTCATCTCAGCCACTCAGACTCACACAGGGAAATTTGTGTGTTATGAAAAGAGCAGTTAAGCAGTTACATAAGATCAGTCATATAATGCGGGGGGGGAATCTGAGGACTTTCATTTCCTGATGTCAAATGACGATTAACTTTCGATCCAATAACATATTCACCCTTATTGGTTGATTTACTGTAGGTATATGATATAGATATACAGTATATATGTGTACTGTTGGGTTGTCTGTGTTTGTAGTGCTGTAATTCTGTACTGTAAGGTTTGCTGTGCAGTGAATACTCTTACTGGTGTGTTTAACAGGATCACTCAGGTGCACAAATGAGCTCCTCAGTTCATCCCTCAGCTGAAGTAAAGCTATACGGTCTGCTGGAGAAATACTGATCGCTTCAGATATCATTTATGAAAAGCTGTGCTGACCTAACAACTGTTGATGCGATTTGGAGGGGGAGAGTGTTGTTACTAACAGTGTAGTAGTAGACCAGACAGCCAGGATCAATAAAGCCTATTACACTATTTCCCCAAAATGTTGAGCAATGCCTTGAACAAATATCTGAAATGGGGGATTTTTGGACCGAAGGCTACTTCCAGCGGTAAGAAAAACAAGCTAGAAACATAGAGAGCAAAGGAGCAGGAGCATTGAGCTAAAATGTCTTACTAGCTGTACTTTTTTATTATGACATTTATCGTGACATTTATCCACATCAATCTCTTAACTCGATTTATTTCACTAAAATAGCAGGTCAGATTACTAATTTCATGCCTGTAATAAAAACTCAATTGGCTTTTCAAGGGCTGCCAATAAATTCTGCTCGTTCTTTCTTTTCATATACAGAGCTCTCCCAGACCAATCTTTCAGTTTGATTAAACTTTGTTCCCCCGTGATATGAAATATCCAAAGGCTCTTAGATTTACAACAAGCTCATTAAATCATTGTCACCTTGCTGTTTTCACTATCAGCCTTGGAAAGGGAAGAGAATCTAATATTTCTTTTATCCAACTTAAATGTCCTTGGATAGGTATAAAACCTTTACAGCAAAATAAGGAGACTATAGATTATTTATTTGAAGCAAGCAGTGGAGTCGCAGTATCATTATAGTCAGTGGTGTAAAGTACTTAAGTAAAAATACTTTAAAGTACTACTTAAGTCGTTTTTTTGTGTATCTGTACTTTACTTTACTATTTATATTGTTGACAACTTTTACTTCACTACATTCCTAAATAAAATAATGTACTTTTTACTCCATACATTTTCCCTGACACCCACAAGTACTTGTTACATTTTGAATGCTTAGGATGACAGGAAAATGGTCAAATTCATGCATTTATCAAGAGAACATTCCTGGTCATCCCTACTGCCTCTGATCTGGCGAACTCACTAAACACAAATGCTTTGTTTGTAAATTATGTCTGCGTGTTGTAGTGTGCCCCAGCCTATCCGTAAAAAAAATAAAAATAAATAATAATTGTGCCAGGCCAGAGCGACATCCGTCTACTGGGGTAGAAAAGAAAGAAAAAGTAGGCAGGCGTGGGTTCCCCAGTAGCTTTCACTTTTACTTGAGTCATTTTCTATTAAGGTATGTTTACTTTTACTCAAGTATGACAATTGGGTACTTTTTCCACCACTGATTATAGTATTATAGTATTATAGAGTTATTGTAGCATTTTTTTTATAAGACACAAAAGAATACCACAGTATTTCAATACAATGTAAACATAGACCGTTTAAAAGCACGGAACACAGTGCTTAATCAAAAGAAACAGAAATTAATGTGCTCAAATTAGGCTGGAAGAGCACTTGTGATGTGACAGCCTGCAGTCACAGAGAGAGACAATATTGAGAGAGAGAGAACAGGTTCTGGTTGAGTGTAGCTAACAGGTTAATATTTTATATCATGGCATACTGGTCCTACCCCCCAGATGATCCAATGGATGTCCACCACTGTCTCCAGAGAGGGGGGTTCTAGCTTCTCTAGCTTGCAGCCCCCAGGCACTTTCATATTGAGTCTGCTGCCACTTCTAAATTGCCAGCAAAAGACTGAATTACTCAACTAAAACCCTCATAGGCAAAAAACGTGGGCCTGTGTTTTTCTTCCGCAGTCATTCCTCAGAGGCAACTAGGCCACAGATTTGGTGGTCTGTTATGCCACCAGACACTCAATCTTCAAATATAGGAGATACAGTACAGCTGGTTTAAATTACTATGGGGATTTTCAATGGATTAAATAAACAAACAAATTCAATGAACATGTTGCCTCTGTAATCATCACAGACAATTCTGACATTTCCATACACCCCCCACTGAGTGCAGCTAGGTACTGACTCCTGATGTGCTGTTTGTGTGGAAATGTATGCCTCTTATCAAGAGGGAAAACTAATGAAAAACAAGTCTACCGTCTCACATTATAAAATCTTGACACCCCTCTTATTTGCTCCTCTTATTTGCTTATATAGTAATATGTTCAATCATTTCAAAGAGAGTTCTGTATTCATTGGAATGAAAGCGATGTGAGGCTCAGTGAGTCTGTATGGATTACCAGAAAATACAGTGGCATGAGTAAAACACAGAGGTAATCTCTCCCCTCTCATCCATGAGGCTCTGCTCCTCTCCTCTATACCTGTCCCTCTCTAATCTCCTTACTGAATTATTTCATTCAAAGCAGTTCAACAGAGAGAGAATATATCACTGCAGTGCAGCAGAGGTTGCAGTAACAGGATAATAATATAGCACTAAGTCTTCAGGGACTATTGCCAATACTAAATGATTGGGGTGTTCTCTGGTTAACATTTACTACAATGTACAACTGAATTGGTGACAATTACTTCATATACTGTATAGCCCACCTGCAGTTTGCTCCTCCCTGTGCTAATTGTTATATTTCTTTCTGTTTTTGATAGTGCTGCACCGGCAACACAGGGACTATACAGGAATAATACAGTAGGCCTATGTAATTACTTTGCACCTGGCTGATACAGATACATAATACTTTCCAGTGAGAAGGCTTGAGGTTGAGCCTTATGCTGTGTGCTTTCATACTGTATATTAGGCTGTCTGTTCTCTTACACTTTGACTGTGTGCACTGAATGGTGGCGGCTAGTAGTAAACCGAACCTGAAATGCAAAAACCATGTCCTTATTTCCCATGCAAATATCTGATGAGGTGAAGTGCAGAAAGAGAAGCCTCATTGAAGTATCTACTCAGCAGAATGGAGATATAGCCTAGAGAACATACAATGGTGAAGAATGGACACCACTGGAGAGGAGAGTGCCACACAAATTCAATGTGGCAAGTAGCCTATCAAATAGATAATTAGGCTACAATGATTAAAGAAGCCTATCTCCGCCCACACAAGTCAAATCACGCATTATAGTTGGAAAAGTGTTATAGCCTAAAGGTGTTGGCTATACTGTAGGGATTGGCATATCGGTTGTATACTTTTTGGGGAAGTCAGACAGACTGATACGCATTTGGCAACCGTGTAACTGCTGACAGACCGCTCACCAGTAGCCTGGGCAGTGGGACGCATTTCTATTCGCTAACAGAAGAACGTCAGAGTGGGGGCGACTACATGGACCGTAGGCTGCGACAGACATTTTTGTAGCCAGCCAAATTACACAAAAGGAATGCGAATATTGTAGCCTATGCCTCATCACAAAGTTACTGTGCGGAATTTAGAAGTAGGCCTAGGCTATATATAAACTAGCTCACTTCCTTTGGGTAATTTGCAGAGCTGGCGGAAGTAGCCTACGTCAGTTATCTCGGCTCTCTGAGGCTTTTATTGCACACTAATTTCAGATGTAGGGAAAAGAGGGGAGAGTAGATTTTAATCACTCCTGTCGCTTTAAGGACACTTATCAAAGCTTTGCATACATGCGAAAAGGAAAAATACGATGAGCCACGAGCAACTGAGCAACCAAGGACGGAATTCAGGAGTGGATGGATGTATAACTTACACGGGCCTGGAATAGCGGATGCCTTTACCTTATGGGGTTTGATCATATACAGTGGATTGTCGTATGCTGAAGTCGCTAAACGGAGGATCATTTGGAAAATATTGCGCATAAGTAGCGAGGGACTTGGAGATTCCTGCCCTCGTAGATTTTATCGCGCAAAGGTTTAGTCCTACGGTGGAACTTGTCAGATGAATATGGTTAACCGTTTAAACTCGCTCATAGCCTACAGAGAGGATTATCAACTTATGTAGCCTATTATCTCATCCATTATCGATAAGCACCTAATACGCATTTTTCACGGATATTATCTAGACTTCTTTTTTGACATCGGATCATGGATTGGGTGGTGGAAAACAACTGGCAGCGACATGATTTCTCTGGGCTGTCTGAGGTATTCAGCTATTAACATTGTGTTATTCCAATGCAACAAAGTTGCAAAGGAAGTGGAGTGCATAAATTGTAACTATTTCGCCGTTTTGCACCTGCTTATGTGAAGAACGCGTCGACGTTACAGTATCGGATCGCATTAAATACGTGAGGATTTGCATCGCTTCTTCCTCGCCCGCATGGAATATTTGAACATTTGTTTATTGTATTCGGGAGGTTTATATTCAAGGTCATTCCGTGAATCTGATTACATATAGATGTATTATTTATACATCCGTATCTACTCGTGATAACACTATAGTCTATTATTTCGGTTGGCCGCACAGGGAATCCGCTTTACGTTAGGTGATTTATAGTGATTTTGTCATTGCAACATTTCTAAAATGGATGGAAAATTGAAGCAGAGTCGGAGATCCCGTTCCAAACGTGAGAGGGTACGGAGACGGGAGGCAGTGGGCAAGGATGCCCGCAGTCCGAAACCTTCGTCTTGTTCAGATAGGGAGGAAAGTCCTGGGAGGGATCTCGCCTCCCAGAATGGTAAAAAGTCTCCACACTCAACACCCTCTGCCAGAACCTCGCGCCCCCCTCGTCGAAAGAGACGAGAGTCCAGTTCTCAAGAAGAGGATATCATTGATGAATTTGCCATTGCCAGTTTCGTCAGCCTGGACTGTCTGGAGGTAAGGCTTATAATTACACATGTCGAACACCTCCGCATTTGCATAAGAGCATACGTTTTCAGTTTGACTAATGAGTTGCTTTTCGTGACATGCAGTCACTTAACGGTTTGTTTGACAGCAAATAAACAGTTGCTGTTTTTTCTGCAGTGTTGATGAGTGGAATGACTTGTAGATCTTTGTCTTGTCCTTGTAGTTATGGATTTCTTGTTATATAGCTACACAACAAGGGTCTGCAGACCCTTTAGATTCCTTTGATACACAATTTACATAATTTCATGCCTCTATAACCATATGGAGTGTGCATATATTCATTGGCTGGTCCAACATGTGCTGTGTGTCTTTGATAATCTGATTCTAGTAGCTTTGATGGTGATTGAACCTCAGGTGAGGTTGAAGTCTACAAATGAGAATTTGGATTAGTAATCACTATCCTTAGATCTTATTGTGATCTATTGTAATAACATGAAACATCTATCCAAGCTCTAGAGTTGTCTAAAAAAGTTTACATTTGTATTGGTAATTAATACCTGTTATGTGAAGCTTACCTAGTATCTGCAATAATTCCTTTAGCCTACATGTTAGTGGCTGGCTGTGGCTGCAAAGGTCAGAGGAAGTAACCCATAGACATCTGCTACTACTTTACTCAGTTAAGTGTGATGATGTAAGCAACACAGTCTGTTGTAATTGCTGCTTGTTCCCCACAGGGACCAAACCACGTTCATGGTACAGGACTGCATTACGTAGCTTGAGCTATTGGTTTATTACTAGATTTGAGTGCGTAAATATTGTCCCTGATATCTTATATTTTGTTGTGGACATAAATGGCCAACAGTGTTTACTCACTGGGAGCTTGTCATCAATTTGTCACCTCTCATCTGTTAACAAGGTTAACCTGTCAGGGTCCCAGTAATTACATTGCACTTCCATTAACTTAGGCCTTCCATGCCACTTACTGGGGTTTAGTATGAAAGAAGATAGTGTCTAAGAGGAGGGTGCAGAGGGTACATGGAAGTGTGTGTATGTAAGAGAGGGTGATGGGGAGAGGCCTGGTTTGTGTATGTGCTTGGTGTGTGAGTGCATGCATGCATTATATGTTCTGATGTGATATTTGTGTGTGTGCCTCTGGTGCTCGCTGCTTATGGCAGTCTGACAGGTGTTGACTATGAAAGGCCTCTGGGAAGTCTGAGCAAAGTGCTTCTCAAATAGGATCTCACGAGGAGAGCAGTGGATAGGCTGTCAACAGGGTCTCGTCCTTCAGTGACATCTACAAGTGAATGAATGCTGCACTTGACCAGACAGCAAATCAGGCATGATACAGCTTTCATAAATTTAATTCCATCAAATGGTTGGAAATGGAATACAACAGGCCCCGATAGTTGTCAGATTTGCATGAACATGGGTTGAAGGTAGTGATAGTTTGTATAGAGCTACGTGTGGGTTATACTCACATCTGGAAAGCCTACATATGTGATAGGGCTAAGCAGGAATGTTATGAACATTGTTCATAATACGATCAGATGTTCCCCTAAACGCTGAATGCAGCTTCAGTTGAGGTGCACCCACACTATGTTCTGTTTAGGATTTGTATCTGTAGCAGAGACTATTAATGTGCTACTGATACTTCTTGATACAGAGAGAACCCTTATCACCTACAGTAGCATGACTGCAGCGCTAATTGCTTATCAATTATCCAACTGACGGCACCATTAGCTATTAAATAACACACTGGCCTATTGCATCATGCTCTAATAAGCACAGTGTAGTTAGTTGAAAGAGTGTTCTTAACCTCGCATAATTCACTGATGGTCAATGCCCTGTTCATGACAGGCCACAGAGCCTGGGTCTGATTAGAGTGGGAACTTTCACAGTAAATTGAGATCAATCTCACATTTTCTCAGGGTTCATTGAACCCATAGCTTGCTGCTCAACAGTACTGAACACAGTGTTTATGCAAATGTACATGGTCATTTTTCGCTGCTTTATCTATGTGGCACTGACTATCCAGTGTAGCCTTTGGAGTGTTTTGCTTTCACATTAAACATGTCTCAGTAGTGGTTAATATAGTAGCTTTGGATTGATAGAATAAAGATGCCTGCTGCTCTTATGTTGGCTTATGTTGTGTTAATGCTGCAGCCTGGTCTGCTCCTGGAGCCTATTTTATTATGTCAGAAACCAATCCACGACATTGGCCACATTTGATTATAGTTTGTTTATTTGTTTGGAGTCCCCATTTCATCCGGAAAGCCACTTACCTGTGTAAATTAACTGTACAAACAAAACCTGCCTACTTTGTCATATGGGGGGGCTATGCTAGAGTGATTGGAAATGTGAGTGAGAAGATGAGGCATGTAGAATATAATCACTCAGTGTGGGTTTGGCAAAGCTTTCTCTCACATGCCAATTATACAATACTGCTTAAGCCCTCAAAGGCCCCCTGTGGGTAATGAACTAACAGAAACGATAAGAACATGTTGCAATTATCCACCTTCCATAATAGAAATGAGATGTCTGATTTCCCCTCTCTCTTTGTGTGACGTTGAGACTAGAGTGGCAAATCCCCCTCGCTAATCCACAGAGTTGATCGTTATGTTCATCTGTTTAGGCATGAATTTTCTAATTTATGTTTTTTATTTTACTGAGATTGTTTTTTCCCCTTCTAACCATCAGAACTACATTAATTTGTAATATTTGTAATGGGGGGGGGGTTATTACACTGTCATACTATTTTAAGGAATATAATGTATTAATTGTCATAATCAAACATGTCAGGCCAGAAGCCTGAAGTTATAGAAGTTGGAATAGAAGCTGCATATGTAACATTTCAGCAGTGTGTTGCATGAATAAACGGAAAGCCGTACATCAACAGCATAATATATCTCTATATCTAGACTAGAGACTTGTAACTTGTTCATTGTTGGGATTTTTCTAAAAGCTGTTGCTAGAACAACTGAAGTGTGTTGAACTACAAGTCATACAGCAACACTATAGTATTTGGTCTCTGGATTCAGAGGCCTGTTAACCTGTTTTTTATGGTCTTCATGTTTCCGTTGCTCTTGCAGTGTGATGGCTGTAGTGCATCATACTGAGCCTGACACATCTCATGAAGAAAGGCTTATTAAGGCCCATGGGGTGTCCCTGGGACCCATCTCTCCCAAACTGTCATGCTTAGTGGTGGAGAGAAAGTGGAGAGAGAGCATCCTTTTGGCTATGCTCCTGAAGCTGTGTGCCCTATATATAGACATATTATCGAAATATATTCTCCCTAGGAAGGGAATGTTCTCTCCAGAGGGTTTATGGGGAGGTCACATGCACCCCTTATGGTCCCCCTGCTGAACCGTCATTGTCTTCATTGTCTGTTATGAGAATGAATGAATAGCTTGGCTACTGTGACTGTCACTGTAGTAGATGCGCTGACCAGTGTCTTCACTGACATTTTCAACCTCTCCCTGACCCAGTCTGTAATACCTAGATGTTTCAAGCAGACCACCATAGTCCCTGTTCCCAAGAATGCCAAGATAACGTGTCTAAATGACTATCTGTAGCCATGAAATGCTACAGCTCACATCAACACCATCATCCCAGACACCTTGGACCCACTCCAATTCGCATACCGCCCCAACAGATCCACATATGACGCAATCTCTATTGCACTCCACACTGCCCTCTCCTATCTGGAGAAGAGGAACATCTATGTGAAAATGCTGTTCATTGGCGTTCAACACCATAATGCCTTCCAAGCTCATCACTAAGCTCAGGACACTGGGATTGAACACCTCCCTCTGCAACTGGATCCTGGACTTCCTGACGGGCGCCCCAAGGTGGTGAGGGTAGGCAACAACACATCCGCCACAGTGACCCTCACACGGGGGGCCCTCAGGGGTGCGTGCTTAGTCCCCTCTTGTACTCCCTGTTCATCCACGACTGTGTGGCCAGGCACGTCTCCAACACCATCATTAAGTTTGCTGACGACATGACAGTGGTTGGCCTGATCAACAATGACGAAAACCGCCTATAAAGAGGAGGTCAGTGACCTGGCAGTGTGGTGCCAGGACAACAACCTCTCCCTCAACATTAGCAAAACAAAGGAGCTGATCGTGGATTACAGGAAACAAAGGGCCGAGCACATCCACATCGAAGGCGCTACAGAGGGTAGTGCGTACGTCCCAGTACAGCTGAGCTCCCTGCCATCCAGGACCTAGGAAGGCCCGAAAAATGGTCAAAGACTCCAGCCACTCGAGTCATAGACTGTTCTCTCTACTACCGCACGGCAAGCTGTACCGATGCAGTCTGGAACCAACAGGACCCTGAACAGCTTCTACCCCGAAGCCATAAGACTGCTAAATAGTTAGTTCGGGATGCTATTGGTTAACTATTTAACTATCTGTATTGACCCTTTTTTCACTAACTCTTTTGACTCATCACATATGCTGCTGCTACGGTTTATTATCTATCCTGTTGCCTAGTCACTTTATTCCTACCTATATGTACATATCTACCTCAATTACCTTGTTCCCCTGCACATTGACTTGGTACTGGTACCCCGTGTATACAGCCAAGTTATCGTTACTCATTGTGTATTCATTCCCCGTGTTATAATTGTTCTATTATTTCTATATTTTCTCTCTGCATTGTTGGGAAGGGCCCATACGTAGCATGTCACTGTTAGTCTACACCTGTTGTTTACGAAGCATGTGACAAATAACATTTGATTTGATTTGATTTGAGATGTGTTATGTGCTGCTGCTTTTGTTTCCCTTTTAATTTGGTTGTTGTTTCCCTATGAGAGGTATTGAACAGTTTGGCTGCTGTCTCTGTCAGTGTAATAGCTAGATCTGTTATGTGCTGCTGGGTTGTTTCTTGCTCCTTCCTTTCTCTCTCTTGATCTGCTTTGTGTGGTGAGTGACAGGGTGTAATTATCAAGTGATTAAGATGTTGTCTTAAAGCCTGAGAAGGATTAGACCTCTGACTGGTTAAAGTTGCCTGTTAATTCGCTGGCTGCTTTGCCTTTTATTTATGGGATTTCCTGAGTCTGACCAGGCTCTGCTTTCTTCTCTGCTCATTCACTCATAATCAATGAAACAGTTGAATAAAATAAGTTATTTGGAGATAATGTCTCCCAGTTTGCCAATAAAGCAACATTATTTTTACATAATGGTTTACATAATGTGGCATTTGGCTGCAGAAAATGCAAAATGACTGACTGGCAATGAGGCCTGTGAAAGATTTACAATAAAAATAATGAAACATAAGTAGAGAGAACACTAAGTGCCTCATTAAGTAATGTGTGTTTTCCTTTTAGTCTCCTCATTGACAGACAGCAGTAGAACAGGCAGTGAATGGCTTGCTTGTTCATACTCTCATATAGTTACATCAACATCTCTCAAGTGAATCCCTTTTTAAAACTTGCTTGTTTGAGTAGGCCTATACGAGTAATTTTCTGGGCACTTGGGCCCATCATGTACAAAGGTCTATTGGCTGGCTTTGCCGAGTAGCGCATTTACGAAATCCCTCCCGCTTTCAGAATAAAGTAGTAAATAAAAAGGCAATTTGACGTTTTATTTACCATTGGAACATTCAGTGCAGTGCAGTAGAGATGACTTAATAATAATATATGCTTTGCTAATGCATACAGTCAGTATAATACAATACTTGCATCATCATGCAGCTCAACTAAACATCAACTTTATACTCACAACAAATCAGTATAGACATAATTTACTGATCACCACCATCCTATGTTATTACCTAATTATGTACGCCTATATGAGTGAGCTGAGGATAGTCCCAGTCGGTATTAGATAGAACGTCGCGGTCCCGCCCGCCTGTGGTGAAAACAACCTGTGGTTTGTATTTGTATTTATTATGGATCCCCATTAGCTGCTGCTTGGCAGCAGCTACTCTTCCTGGGGTCCGGCAAAATTAAGGCAGTTATACAATTTTAAAAACATTACAATACATTCATAACAGGTTTCACAACACTTAGTGTGTTTGCCCTCAGGCCCCTACTCTACTACCACATATCTACAACACAAAATCCATGTGTACGTGTGTGTGTATAGTGCGTATGTTATCGTGTGTGTATGAATGTGTCTTGCTTCACAGTCCCCACTGTTCCAGAAAGTGTATTTTTATCTGATTTAAAAAAAATCTGATTCTACTGCTTGCATTAGTTACCTGATGTGGAATATAGTTCCATGAAGTCATGGCTCTATGTAGTACTGTGCGCCTCCCATAGTCTGACTGTGAAGAGACCTCTAGTGGCATTTCTTGTGGGGTATGCATGGGTGTCTGAGCTGTGTGCTAGTTGTTTAAACAGACAGCTCGGTGCTTTCAACATGTCAATACCTCTCACAAATACAAGTAGTGATGAAGTCAATCTCTCCTCCACTTTGAGCCAGGAGAGATTGACATGCATATTATTAATGTTAGCTCTCTGTGTACATCCAAGGGCCAGCCGTGCTGCCCTGTTCTGAGCCAATTGCAATTTCCTTAAGTCCCTCTTTGTGGCACCTGACCACGCGACTGAACAGTAGTCCAGGTGCGACAAAACTAGGGCCTGTAGGACCTGCCTTGTTGATAGTGCTGTTAAGAAGGTAGAGCAGCTCTTTATTATGGACAGACTTCTCCCTATCTTAGCTACTGTTGTATTAATATGTTTTGACCTTGACAGTTTACAATCCAGGGTTACTCCAAGCAATTTATTCACCTCAACTTGCTACATTTCCACATTATTCATTACAAGATTTAGTTGAGGCTTAGTGTTTAGTAAATGATTTGTCCCAAATACAATGCTTTTAGTTTTAGAAATATTTTGGACTAACTTATTCCTTGCCACCCATTCTGAAACTAACTGCAGCTCTTTATTATGGACAGACTTCTCCCCATCTTAGCTACTGTTGTATCAATATGTTTTGACCATGACAGTTTACAATCCAGGGTTACTCCAAGCAGTTTAGTCACCTCAACTTGCTAAAGTTCCACATTATTTATTACAAGATTTAGTTGAGGTTTAGGGTTTAGTGAATGATTTGTCCCAAATAAAATGCTTTTCGTTTTTTAAATACTTAGGACTAACTTACCTACACTCTTAGAAAAAAAGTGTTCCAAAAGGGTTCTTCGTCTGTCCCCATACGAGAACCCTTTTTGGTGTAGGCTTTATGGGGCGCACGTCAAAAAAACGACATTTAAAAGTTTGTTGTTTTATTAAATTAAGAATTTGAAATGTCACGGTATATGCTTGTGTGTAGCAATGTCATATAAATACTTTTATTTAATTGAGACAAAGCCTTTTCATTGTTAAAATAGGAATAGGATCCCCCCCCCTCCTAAAAAAAAACGTGAATACTATCGCAAGTATTTGAATACTAACATCCGGTCGGATATTAGAATATTCTAATAATCGTGTCCATCCCTACTTCCCATTTGCTTTCTCATGATTTGAGGGTTTGAGCGTTTATTTTGAGAGATGCCATGACTGGCAATATCTCTATAGAGGGTCTCAGAGCATGTTTTCTTTATAAATTACTCTAGCTGTGAAAGCAATTAGCATAACAGTTGTCGACATGCTCCCTCCTACAAATGTGAGATAGGAACATTAGCTCTGAGGGGAATAGTCTTTCTGGTTGGAGTGATTCTAACAATAATTGCTGCAGAGCTCTATTCCCAGCCTGAAATAAGATATTGAGGTGGCTGCTGCTTGCCAGTGCTGCTACCTCCCATGGCCTCCCTCCGTGATCAGCCTCTCTCTGCCTTCCTTGTTAAAGAGCCACTGAACACACCGATTGGCATGTGTGTTTTTCTGTTGCTCATTAGTCTGAGAGGTGTGTTTCCTGACCGATTCTGCGTTTAGTTAACAATGTTTGTCCCCCATGAGACACTGTACGTGGAAGCCTATTTCACTTCCTCAAAATGATTGTAAGATAACTCAAGAAATCTGTCATTAATTTTGCTGTACATCTAACTACTGGGTTTGGTGCAGTATTTCTCAAGTAGAAACATTTACGACGTGTTGTCTTATGTAAACAAAGTCGGAACTGCTGGGCAGGTCTGTCTCACTGTCTATGCTATTGGATCGAAAGCGATCACCGCAGCTGTTCACCCCATGTAAGTGGGAAAATGGACATCATCAAATCAAAACCCAACCTTAATTTACCCGTTGTGACGCATGGATGTTCCAAACTCCGTTTTAGAAGAGACTGACTTTATGACCAAAATGATCCTATTTACACTTTGTAGTCACTTTTGAGACTAGAATAACTGCTTCTGACTCATATCGATGCCACATTGCTTTTTAAAGGCAGTCGCTCTTTAAATGTGGAATTCAGAAGTCAATCTTCAATTTAAGCCTACTAGAAAGTGTGTGCCCTCAGGCCTGGAGGGAAGCAAAAGTTATTCCCCTACCAAAAAATAGTAAAGCCCCCTTAACTGGCTCAAATAAATGACCAATCAGCCTGTTACCAGCCCTTAGTAAACTTTTTGTGAAGAAATGGTGTTTGACCAGATAAAATGCTATTTTACAGTAAACAAATTGACAACAGACTTTCAGCACACGTATAGGGAAGGACACATGATTTGGCTGAGATTTGGCTGAGAGGACTGATGATTTGGCTGAGAGAAATGTATGATAAAAATATTGTGGGAGCTGTTTTGTTATAGTCTGTTGCTGGAAAACGTATGTGTTATGGCTTTACACCCTCTGCTATATTGTGGATAAAAAGTTACCTGTCTAACAGAACACAGAGGGTGTTCTTTAATGGAAGCCTCTCCAACAAAATCCAGGTAGAATCAGGAATTTCCCAGGGCAGCTGTTTAGGCCCCTTTTTTCAATCTTTACTAATGACATGCCACTGGCACTGAATAAAGTCAGTGTGTATGTATGCGGATGACTCAACACTATACACATCAGCTACCACACTTAACAAAGAGCTGCAGTTAGTTTCAGAATGGGTGGCAAGGAATAAGTTAGTCCTAAATATTTCTAAAACTAAAAGCATTGTATTTGGGACAAATCATTTACTAAACACTAAGCCTCAACTAAATCTTGTAATGAATAATGTGGAAATGTAGCAAGTTGAGGTGAATAAATTGCTTGGAGTAACCCTGGATTGTAAACTGTCAAGGTCAAAACATATTGATACAACAGTAGCTAAGATGGGGAGAAGTCTGTCCATAATAAAGAGCTGCTCTACCTTCTTAACAGCACTATCAACAAGGCAGGTCCTACAGGCCCTAGTCGCACCTGGACTACTGTTCAGTCGCGTGGTCAGGTGCCACAAAGAGGGACATAGGGAAATTACAATTGGCTCAGAACAGGGCAGCACGGCTGGCCCTTGGATGTACACAGAGAGCTAACATTAATAATATGCATGTCAATCTCTCCTTGCTCAAAGTGGAGGAGAGATTGACTTCATCACTACTTGTATTTGTGAGAGGTATTGACATGTTGAAAGCACCGAGCTGTCTGTTTAAACAACTAGCACACAGCTCAGACACCCATGCATACCCCACAAGAAATGCCACTAGAGGTCTCTTCACAGTCCCCAAGTCCAGAACAGACTATGGGAGGTGCACAGTACTACATAGAGCCATGACTTCATGGAACTCTATTCCACATCAGTCTCAAGAAGGCCAGTTTTATTGCTTCTTTAATCAGCACAACAGTTTTCAGCTGTGCTAACATAATTGCAAAAGGGTTTTCTAATGATCAATTAGCCTTTTAAAATGATAAACTTGGATTAGCAAACACAACGTGCCATTGGAACACAGGACTGATGGTTGCTGATAATGGGCCTCTGTACGCCTATGTAGATATTCCATAAAAAATCAGCCGTTTCAAGCTACAATAGCCATTTACAACATTAACAATGTCTACACTGTATTTCTGATCAATTTGATGTTATTTTAATGGACAAAAAAATTGCTTTTCTTTCAAAAACAAGAACATTTCTAAGTGACCCCAAACTTTTTAACGGTAGTGTATGTATGTATACAGTGGGGAGAACAAGTATTTGATACACTGCCGATTTTGCAGGTTTTCCTACTTACAAAGCATGTAGAGGTCTGTACTTTTTATCATAGGTACACTTCAACTGTGAGAGACGGAATCTAAAACAAAAATCCAGAAAATCACATTGTATGATTTTTAAGTAATTAATTTGCATTTTATTGCATGACATAAGTATTTGATCACTTACCAAGCATGTAAGAATTCCGGCTCTCACAGACCTGTTAGTTTTTCTTTAAGAAACCCTCCTGTTCTCCACTCATTACCTGTATTAACTGCACCTGTTTGAACTCGTTACCTGTATAAAAGACACCTGTCCACACACTCAATCAAACAGACTCCAACCTCTCCACAATGGCCAAGACCGGAGAGCTGTGTAAGGACATCAGGGATACAATTGTAGACCTGCACAAGGCTGGGATGGGCTACAGGACAATAGGCAAGCAGCTTGGTGAGAAGGCAACAACTGTTGGTGCAATTATTAGAAAATGGAAGAAGTTCAAGATGATGGTCAATCACCCTCAGTCTGGGGCTCCATGCAAGATCTCACCTCGTGGGGCATCAATGATCATGAGGAAGGTGAGGGATCAGCCCAGAACTACACGGCAGGACCTGGTCAATGACCTGAAGAGAGCTGGGACCACAGTCTCAAAGAAAACCATTAGTAACACACTACGCCGTCATGGATTAAAATCCTGCAGCACACGCAAGGTCCCCCTGCTCAAGCCAGCGCATGTCCAGGCCCGTCTGAAGTTTGCCAATGATCATCTGGATGATCCAGAGTGTCTCCTGAGTGGCGCAGTGGTCTAAGGCGCCGCATCGCAGTGCTAACTGTGCCACTAGAGATCCTGGTTCGAATCCAGGCTCTGTCGCAGCCGGCCGCGACCGGGAGACTCATGGGCGGCGCACAATTGGCCCAGCGTCGTCCAGGGTAGGGGAGGGAATGGCCGGCAGGGATGTAGCTCAGTTGATAGAGCATGGCGTTTGCAATGCCAGGGTTGTGGGTTTGATTCCCACGGGGGGCCAGTATAAAATAAATAAAATAAATGTATTCACTAACTGTAAGTCGCTCTGGATAAGAGCGTCTGCTAAATGACTAAAATGTAAATGTAATGTAAATGAATGGGAGAAGGTCATGTGGTCTGATGAGACAAAAATATAGCTTTTTGGTCTAAACTCCACTCGCCATGTTTGGAGGAAGAAGAAGGATGAGTACAACCCCAAGAACACCATCCCAACCGTGAAGCATGGAGGTGGAAACATCATTCTTTGGGGTTGCTTTTCTGCAAAGGGGACAGGACGACTGCACCGTATTGAGGGGAGGATGGATGGGGCCATGTATCGCGAGATCTTGGGTCTTCCAGCATGACAACGACCCGAAACACACAGCCAGGACAACTAAGGAGTGGCTCCGTAAGAAGCATCTCAAGGTCCTGGAGTGGCCTAGCCAGTCTCCAGACCTGAACCCAATAGAAAATCTTTGGAGGGAGCTGAAAGTCCGTATTGCCCAGCGACAGCCCCGAAACCTGAAGGATCTGGAGAAGGTCTGTATGGAGGAGTGGGCCAAAATCCCTGCTGCAGTGTGTGCAAACCTGGTCAAGACCTACAGGAAACGTATGATCTCTGTATTGCAGAGGTTTCTGTACCAAATATTAAGTTCTGCTTTTCTGATGTATCAAATACTTATGTCATGCAATAAAATGCAAATTAATTACTTAAAAATCATACAATGTGATTTTCTGGATTTTTGTTTTAGATTCCGTCTCTCACAGTTGAAGTGTACCTATGATAAAAATTACAGACCTCTACATGCTTTGTAAGTAGGAAAACCTGCAAAATCGGCAGTGTATCAAATACTTGTTCTCCCCACTGTATATAATAATACTTTTTTTAAACACACGATAACATACACACTATACATGTACACATGGATTTTGTGTTATAGATATGTGGTAGCAGCCTTGGCAGCAGCTAATGGGGATCCATAATAAATACACTACCAGTCCAAAGTTTGGTGTCCTTCTTATTGGTGTCCTTTAGTAGTGGTTTCTTTGCAGCAATTCGACCATGAAGGCCTGATTCACGCGGTCTCCTCTGAACAGTTGATGTTGAGATGCGTCTGTTACTTGAACTCTGTGAAGCATTTTTTTGGGCTGCAATTTCTGAGGCTTGTAACTCTAATGAACGTATCCTCTGCAGCAGAGGTAACTCTGGGTCTTCCATTCCTGTGGCGGTCCTCATGAGAGCCAGTTTCATCATAGCGCTTGATGGTTTTTGCAAATGTACTTGAAGAAACTTTCAGCGTTCTTGAAATTGTCCATATTGACTGACCTTCATGTCTTAAAGTAATGATGGACTGTTGTTTATCTTTTCTTATTTGAGCTGTTCTTGCCATAATACGGACTTGGTATTTTACCAAATAGGGCTATCTTCTGTATACACCCCTACCTTGTCACAACACAACTGATTGGCTCAAACGCATTAAAAAGGAAATAAATTCCACAAATTAACTTTTAAGAAGGCACACCTGTTCATTGAAATGCATTCCAGGTGACTACCTCATGAAGCTGGTTGAGAGAATGCCAAGAGTGTGCAAAGCTGTCATCAAGGCAAAGGGTGGCTATTTGAAGAATCTCAAATATAAAATATATTTTGATTTGTGTAACACTTTTTTGCTTACTACATGATTCCATATGTGTTATTTCATAGTTTTGATGTCTTCACTATTATTCTACAATGTAGAAAATAGTAAAAATAAATAAAAAATCCTTGAATGAGTAGGTGTTCTAAAACTTTCGACCGGTAGTGTAGACGTGTGACTTGTAGTTAGTACATTATGCAGGACTTCTGCAACCAGTTTAGCAGGAACAACGAGAAAGAGAGCTAACACTTATGACTCAGGTTGACAGATGTGCCATGGTATTGGGTATCTCAGATCTAGTATCAGTTCTCTCTCTCTCTCTCAATTCAATTCAATTCAATTTAAGGGCTTTATTGGCATGGGAAACGTATGTTAACATTGCCAAAGCAAGTGAAGTAGATAGTAAACAAAAGTGAAATAAACAATAAATATTAACAATAAACATTACACTCAGAAGTTCCAAAAGAATAAAGACATTTCAAATGTCATATTATGTATATATACAGTGTTGTAACAATGTGCAAATAGTTAAAGTACAAATGGGAAAATAAATAAACATAAATATGGGTTGTATCTCTCTCTCTCTCTCTCTCTCTCTCTCTCTCTCTCTCTCTCTCTCTCTCTCTCTCTCTCTCTCTCTCTCTCTCTCTCTCTCTCTCTCTCGACTTCTGCATTATGGGGGTCATATACACTCTTAGAAAAAAAGGTGCTATCTAGAACCTAAAAGAGTTATTCGGCTGTCCCCATAGGAGAACCATTTGAAGAACCCTCTTTGGTTCCAAGTGGAACTATTTAGGTTTCCATGTAGAACCCTTTCCACAGAGGGTTCTACATGGACCCCAAAATGATTTTATCCAAAACCAAAAAGGGTTCTTCCTGGAACCAAAAAGGGTTCTCCTATGGGGACAGCCGAAGAACCCTTTGGGAACCCTTTTTTCTAAGAGTGTACACATCTATGTACTCTTCTTGCTTGATTCAGGGTTGTTCGCTCCTTTCAGGCAGACCACTTTGTCACATTTTCTAAAACAAGGACACACACACACACACACACACAGACAGAAAGACAGGAGCACACTCTTTACTCAAGGCGTGGAATGAGATGACAATTACAGACACAAACACTGGCACACACACCAACACAGCTTGAGGCAAATTATCAAGTCAATAGAGATGAAAACAGATGGTGGTGAGAGAAAGGTAGAATAATGTATTATATTTGTAAAGTTCTTTTCATTATAAAAGAATAATCTCAAAGTGCATAAAATAGGGGTCCTAGAGGCATGGAGCAGTTTGGCGTGGCTTGAACGTAGGGTACGTGGAGGTTCGTAGGAGGAGAGTAGGCCTAGGTCTGACAGGTAGGTGGGTCCGATGCCATTTAGGACTTTGTAGACAAGGAGGATCATTTTATAGTCAATTCTTTGAAGAACAGGTAGCCAATGGAGAAGGTAAGGATGGGGGTGATGTAGGCAGGCTTTTTTGTTTGTGTCAGAATCCTAGCGGCACTGTTTTGGATGAGCTGTAGTTTATGAATTGAATTTGCAGGCCCCTAAGTACTGTGTTCCCATAATAAATTCTGGAGAAAATGAATACATAGATTAGCTTTTCTGCGTCAGATGTGGTGAGAGAGGGTCTTAGACGGGAGATGTTCTTCAGGTGAAAGAATTACGTTTTACAGACGTGACTAATGTTGGCATTGAAGGAGAGAGCAAGGTCGGATTTCACACCAAGGTTGGTGATGACTGAGAAGAGGGGGATGATGTGGCCATCTATGACTGGGTGGATGCTGCAGGGTGGCTATCAGCATTGCCTCTGTCTTGCTGCTGTTGAGTTGGAAGAAGTTGTTCTGCATCCAAGATTTTACTTCTTCCAGACAGTTGGACGATGTTGACAGAGCAGATGTTGTCAGGTTTTGTTTTAATCTACACCTGTGTGTCGTTTGCGTAGCAGTGGAATTGAACACTGGGCTGCAGTAGAATGGTGTGATCTACTGTGTAAAAAGCAGCACTGAGGTCCAGAAGAATCAAGATGGTGGGGGATCCTGTATCTGCAGCCTTGAGCAGGTCAAATAATATCACATAACTCTCCCCCACAGCCACTGTTTGCTAGGGATGGGGGGAAAATCGATACTGTAAAGTATCGCAATATTCTTTATGACGATATTATATAGATTCTATGTCTCCAACTACCGATTCTTGTTAGGTAGTTAACGCTAGCTAGCGCTAGTCAGCTGTACCTATGCCAAAACTCTGGTATTTCTCCTTCTATAGCTTGGCCTCAATCTTCTTTTTAAATGGCCAACATGTTAACAACACTGTTATTTCCATGACTGATCAAAACTAGTTTTCTCATGACTCTCTACTGTCCCTCTACAGCAGACATACATTATAGTGAGAAATATATTTGGAACATCGAAGCTCAATAAAATCGCAGTATCGAATTGCAACACATATAGAATCGTATCGGCACCTAAGTATTGTGATAATATCGTATCGTGAGGTCCCCTGGCATTCCCGGTGGGGCCACTCCAGGACCTTAATGTGCTTCTTCTTGAGCCACTCCTGTGTTGCCTTGGCCGTGTGTTTTGGGTCATTGTCATGCTGGAATACCCATCCACGACCCATTTTCAATGCCCTGGCTGAGGGAAGGAGGTTCTCACCCAAGATCTGACGGTACATGGCCCCGTCCATCGTCCCTTTGATGCGGTGAAATTGTCCTGTCCCCTTAGCAGAAAAACACCCCCAAAGCATAATGTTTCCACCTCCATGTTTGACGGTGGGGATGGTGTTCTTGGGGTCATAGGCAGCATTCCTCCTCCTCCAAACACGGCGAGTTGAGTTGATGGCAAAGAGCTCGATTTTGGTCTCATCTGACCACAAGACTTTCACCCAGTTCTCCTCTGAATCATTCAGATGTTCATTGGCAAACTTCAGACGGGCCTGTATATGTGTTTCTGTATATGTGAGTCTGATTGATTGATTGCTTCTGTGGACAGGTGTCTTTTATACAGGTAACAAGCTGAGATTAGGAGCACTCCCTTTAAGAGTGTGCTCCTAATCTCAGCTCGTTACCTGTTTAAAAGACACCTGGGAGCCAGAAATCTTTCTGATTGAGAGGGGGTCAAATACTTATTTCCCTCATTAAAATGCAAATCAATTTATAACATTTTTGACATACGTTTTTCTGGATTTTTTTGTTGTTATTCTGTCTCTCACTGTTCAAATAAACCTACCATTAAAATTATAGACTGATCATTTCTTTGTCAGTGGGCAAACGCACAAAATCAGCAGGGGATCAAATACTTTTTTCCCTCACTGTAACTACCCCTAGTCTCACACACTCACACACAGAGAGAGAGAGCTAGCCTAAGATCCTACTGTAACTGTAGTGGCGGCCTGTAGTCTTCCAGGTTCCTGGTTAATTAACTCCTGTCTGGCAGGCAGCAGAGAGACAATCCTTCTGCCTGGCAGGCAGCAGAGAGACAACCGACCCAGTACATAGCCTCACACAGTGCATAAATCCTCCTATTTTCATTATCTGCTCCAGGTGTTGATGAAACAATTCCCCTGCTGGATAATCATATTTCCCTTCCCGCTTGCCAAGAAAGACTCAGAGAGAGAGAGAGAGGGAGAGAGAGAGAGAGAGAGATCCGATCTGCATCCGTCTGAATGACTAGACTCCCCCTGTTCCCAGCATTTCAATTTGCACAATAATACTAGGGGAGGAAAAGGGGCGGGAAACAGAGGCTGCAGACACTGACAGGCAGACTACGCCCAGGAAGGGAGGGAGGGATGGAGGAGGAGGGAGGGAGGGGTGTTTGTCTGTGTGTGTAGTAGGGTGTTCTAGCCGGATAACGCCACCATGGTACAGTAGTGCCATTCGGAGCAGGGGCTATGTGTGTGGGGGGATTACAGAGTGACAGTGAGTGACAGAACGGTGGCCGTTGTCGTGTGTACTCACAGCCACATCCACCCGTGTCATGAATAGAAAGAATGGCATGGCACAGCAGCTCAGCCATCGCAGGCAACGAGTGACACTAAACTGAGAAACATGCAGGCGGGTAATGGACGGAGGGGGGCAAAGCTCTGCTGTGACTACCATGGTGAGAATGCAGTCGCCTGAGCTGACAATTGTCAACACATTTAGCCAGGTTGCTTCACTGAAAGACATTTATCAGTACAGGTAATTTACTTGACAAACATACAGACATCTGAGATATGTTCTTTTGGTAGAGAGATTTGTTTACATTTGTAGTAGTTGTTGTTAGTCAGTGGGTGGTTACTAGTGTTTGCTCATAGGAAAGGGAGCAAATCACAGCACAGGCATAGTCCTACCCCACATTACACTACACGGTGGTTCTGCTATCGTATAGACAGAGGCCTACCCTGAACAGTGGTTCTGCTATCCTACAGACAGAGGCCTACCCTACACAGTGGTTCTGTTATCCTACAGACAGAGGCCTACCCTACACAGTGGTTCTGTTATCCTACAGACAGAGGCCTACCCTACACAGTGGTTCTGCTATCCTACAGACAGAGGCCTACCCTACACAGTGGTTCTGCTATCCTACAGACAGAGTCCTACCTACCCTACACAGTGGTTCTGCTGTTTGTTCTGCGACAGGCACTGCAAGAATCTGCCTGTCTGTCTGAATCTGTCCAGTTGTTCATTTGTTTTGTAAGTAGATACATGTCAGGAATCCATGGCAGACAAAGAGTAAGTGAGCTAATGTGTAATTTGGGGCCCGGAGGCCAAAAACACAAGCCATTGTTCAGTGCCGCAGAATGTACAATGTTTTTTCTGTTCAAACACTGCAGCCCTATAAGCCCTTCAGAGGAAAGGGATGGGAGGGGTGAAAACAAGACAGATAGGAGGAGCGAGAGAGAGAAAACGTGTTGTAAAAAAGCAAACAGTAATTGTGTTGTTTCCCTAACCTGAAGTCATGGGAGAAGAAGAGGCTTGTGTTCCCATAGTAACCCAAGCTTCTTTATCTCAGTAAAGCTATGGTCCTGGGCTGGGGCTTTGCCTGAGAGCTGATTTGCTTGCTTGGTGGTTTTTAGGAGTTTGGCCTCAGTCTCTATATCGCCACAATTGGATTACATGATTGGGCTGGAAGCTGGTAGCAGGTATCTGCTGCTCTGAACACCATCTTATCAGTGGCAGCAGCACATTCCACAGTGTGGTGGGGAGGGGAAGGAAGGCTGGGCTGCTCTCTCTCTCTCGCTCGCTCGCTCTCTCTCTCTCTTTCTTTCTTTCTCTCTCTCTCTCTCTCTCTCTCTCTCTCTCTCTCTCTCTCTCTCTCTTGCTCTGCTCTGCTCTGCCAAGCCTCAAGCCTCAAGCCTCAGCTGCCTTGCTAACCATGCAAACCAACAAACCCCCACAGGACAGGAGAAGGCAAAACAGCAATCATACACTGGTTATCCACACATGAGCTGTGAAGTGAACACATGGACTGTATGGTTATAGTAACACCACTGAATGTTGTTACCATTGGGGCCAGGTAGGAATAAGATGATGGTGAGATGTGGGAAGGGAGGCAAAATGGAGAGAGAATTAAAGAGAGATAGGCAAAATGGAGAGCGAGAGAAGTGGAAAGAGATCTCCCGTTCTGTGGACTTAAGCTATTCATCATCAGTGTTTTGAAGGAATTTTTTTGTTCTCCAGTGAGATATTTGTTGTTTCTGTTGTATATCCTTATCTCACATGAGACATTCTGTTCTCCACTGAATGTTTTTTTTCTGTCACAGATACAGTACTTATCACCTTCACTAAAGCTACGCCTTTATTGAACTGCAATGCATCATCATCTATCTGTAAAGACCATCTCCAATGAACTACCAGCTCCCTGAATCTTTTTTTTAAGCCACTTCTGTATGAAAAGCACTATATAAAATAAATACATTATTATTATTATTATTATTATTATTATTATTAAAGCAGAGTTCACAACATCAGATATATACTACAGTACAGTCTGTTTAAATACAGCTCCATTACTTTGCAAGAAAATATACAAGGTGGCGTGCAACAAATACAATGTTTCTACTGTACGGTTAATATGGAATACTTTCTAACACATTTGCTCTGTGTTCATCCATGAACTGTGTATTGACAAAGCATTAGAGAGGTGATATTCTTTGAAACCTTGTGTGACTAAAACCAACAGAACCCAATCATACCTCAGCAGCAGTCCCTCCTGCAGCCTGACCCTCTCTCTCGCTCTCTGTCGTCGTTGCTTTACTGTTTATATATGTGGTGGGTCTAAGAGACAGCCTGTCAAAATTAATCAGCCTGCGTTGTGCAGCTAAAAACAGACGTCCTGAATGGCTGACTGCAACACCACACAGTGATGTGCTGCCTGGAAGAGGAGGAGCTATGCGAGCTAACTGAACATGACATATATTTTCTCTCAACCACTGACCTGACCTGCAAGGCATTTACAAGTGACATTATAATCACGTAGACTTAGACAGCCTTGTAGGGTGAAGGATCTGATGATGTGCACAGCAGCAGTAGGGGTTTCATCTCTAATGTGAGCTGTGTTGGTTACCTGCACACATACATGTTCAATATTATCATGCGTTTGACCTGGAATTGACCAAGCAGTAGGCCTTTCATTATTCTAATTAAAGTGGGTCTTCTAGAGCAGGGGTCTCCAACCTTTTCTAGCATGAGAGCTACTTTTCTAGCTACTTTTAAAAAATTAAACATTTTGCGAGCTACAATTTATTTTCTAGCTTTCAAATAGGCACATTCTTCTCTTCTCTCCCTTACAACTCTTCCCTGGGTCCTTGGTGTACAAGAGAAAGTAGTGCACTATGTTTTCTGTCAATATACCTGGTAAAATAATGGTTAATAAACAACTCTAAGGGGGGTCCCTATAAAATCTGTGATTTTTTCCCAAAATTATGTTTTATACTTTCCCAAAGGATGTTTTCTCCATTTTAGTTTTCTTCGTTTTAGATTTTTTTGTTATTTTCTTGTTGAATATTACAATTGATTATAGAGAAAAAACGAAATTGGATGTTTTGATTCCATGTCAATGCTTAAATGACATCAGAAGACGTTTTTTTTTAGGTCTGGAAGAAAACTAACAAATGTAGATTTGTTAGTGTAATTCCCCATTAATTGCGCATCTGGCCCTTTAATTGCGCATCTAGCGAGTGAGGAATGCGCTGGTCTGATGGTTCTGTACTGCGGCTGCTCATTTCATGGCACCACACAGACAGACAGTTAGGGTTGACTTTTTAAACCAATAGTAGCTAACCAGGAGTGGCATATTGTCAATGTTGCGTTGATTAGATAGTAGCTGAGAGAGAGCTAGAGCTAGAGAGAGAGAGAGAGAGAGAGAGAGAGTGATGATGATGCTTTACAATGTCTGCTACCACATCATACTGTATCTACTCTTGCCACTGCCAGCTCTTTAACCTTTCCCTGGACAAATGCTGCCTGACTGGAATTAGAATCACTGGGGTTGCGTCTGAAATGGCACCCTATTCCCTATATAGTGCACTACTTTTGACTAGAGCTCTGGTCAAAAGTAATGCAACTATACTGAATATAACTATAAACGCAACATGTAAAGTGACAGGCCCATGTTTCATGAGATGAAATAAAAGATCCCAGAAATTTTACATACGCACAAAAAGCTTATTTCTCTAAAATGTTGTGCACAAATTTGTTTACATCCCTGTTAGTGAGCATTTCTCCTTTGCCAAGATAATCCATCCACCTGACAGGTGTGGCATACCAAGAAGCTGATTTAAACAGCATGATCATTACACAGGTGCACCTTGTGCTGGGGACAATAAAAGGACACTCTAAAATGTGCAGTTTTGTCACACAACACAATGCCACAGATGTCTCAGGTTTTGAGGGAACGTGCAATTGGCATGCTGAATGCAGGAATGTCCACCAGGCGCCTCCGGAGTGGCACAGCGGCCTAAGGCACCGCATCGCAGTGCTTGAGGCATCACTACAGACCCGGGTTCGATCCCAGGCTGTGTTGCAGCCGGCCGCGACCGGGAGAAAATAACTCCATGCAGGGAGGAAATAACCCGCTCACAAAATAGACAACCGTGAAGGGGAAAACAATCACACACAAAGTACAGATGAGAGACAGGGGTAATTATAAGGGAAACAATTAACATAATGACGAACAGGTGTAAACAATACAGACAAAACTAAACAAACACCGATAACATAGAACGGCAGTAGCTAGTACTCCGGGGACGACGAACGCCGAAGCCTGCCCGAGCAAGGAGGAGGAGCAGCCTCGGCAGAATCCGTGACAACCTGCGGGATTGTCTGAGACCAGCCACCTGGACAGCTGATGAAACTGAGGAGTATTTCTGTCTGTAACAAAGCCCTTTTGTGGGGAAAAACTCTGATTGGCTGGGCCTGGCTCCCAAGTGGGTGGGCTTATGCCCTCCCAGGCCCACCCATGGCTGCACCTCTGCGAATTCATGTGAAATCCATTGATTAGGGCCTAATTAATTAATTTCACTTGACTGATTTCATTATATGAACTGTAACTCAACTAAACTCATTGAAATTGTTGCATGTTGCTTTTATAGACTAAAATGTAATGTAAATGTTCAGTGTATAAATATGGAATAGGGTGTCATTTGGGACTTAGACACTGGATCTCGTGGTTGTGATTCCTGGCCAGAGGATTGCTCAATCTGTCATTATAGAGGCTGGATGTCTGGCTGGAGGGATAGGCCTAGGGCCTGGGCTAATAACCTGACGGAGCTAGCGCTGTGGGCTTGTGGTTCTGGCTCAGTGCTGACTGCTGGGTTGACTGGTTTATGTATGGTTTACAGTTTCCTTACAGCTCTCCTTTATAGAGTCCTTTTATTTTGGGTTGGTTGACACTTCTGCACTCAAGTAGATGTGCTGAGGCAGGTATACCCTTCAAGGCCTCAGGTTACTCTTATTGTTTGATCGTCTTCATGACAGCCTATTTTTGGGAAGTTTATCCTCCCTGATGATGGAGTATAGTTGTATATGTTGGCATAATGGGGCATATTTCTAGGTAAAGTCTGTATTAGCTGAAAGGTCAGTCACTATGTGCCTTGATATATTTTGGCATGGTAGCATGCCACTTCAGTATGTTTTAGCATTTGTTACAAATGACATGTCACCACAAACTTCTGAACTATAAGAATTAGTGTAGTTGCAATCCAGAACTCCCGTTTCAAAGCACACAGTGATCCTTGTTCTTCCTAAAGTAACATCGCTCAGTCCACGTACAACATAAATATTTTCATTTAAACAGTCTCCTGCTGAAACGAGTCCAAGGCTTCCGCCTGCAGCCAACAACGTTGAGGGGAAAGGCTAGAGGGTACTGTCTTTTTCTATTCTCTTTGTGTATCTCTCTCTTTCTTTACCTCTCTCTTTCCTTTTCTCTTTGTCATTCTCTATCCCTTTCTCTCTCTATCACTTTCTCTCCCTCGCTCTCACTCCCCTCCCCTGTCTCTATGTCCCTCTCCTTCTCTCTCCCTTTATTTCTCTCTCTTGTTCTCTCTCATTCCCTCTTAGAGGACAGTCGCTCACTTTCTATCCTCCCCTCAAGCATTCTTGTCAACGGCAGAGGCTGGTGTGTTGCAGTTGACAAAGAGGCGAGGTCAATAGTTTGTCTGCCTGGCTTATAAATATTGTGACTCAGCGCCTGACAAAATGTGTCTCGATTGCAGCGGCAGGGATGAAATGGCAGGAATAGTTTCTTAAACCTCGGCTCGGCTACCGAGGAACTTGTTTATTCTCACTGATGATTGCTTGTCTGACCTTAGTAACCAGACATCAATGTTAGATAGAAACATTGCCTATTTTTACTTTGTCACTACTGATACTTAATTTCTTGTTCTCATGATCAATTATGAATTGTTCTATTGTCAAATGCCATTTTAGCACATTTCCCCCTTAGATGTTATGAGACTGTGCATGTGGTGTTCTGAGGAGTTGTTACATTGGTCCTTTCTACTCTGTGTGTGTGTGTGTGTGTGTGTGTGCGGGTGTGTGTGATGTAACTGTGTGTACAAGCATGAACATGTCTCTGTGAGTGTTTGTTTACAGAGGCCACAGGATATATGGTCCGTTGAGAGTTGGCCGTTGCTGGCTGCGGGACACAGGGGAGTTGTCCTAGGCCTGTAGCACTGTAGCTGTGCTGTTGGAAGTGAGCAGCCCATGGGAGTGGAATGGCGATGAGGTTTCCTGTGTGTGTTTGCCCATGCAGCTTGTTCGGGGTGAGCTCCAGAGTCAAGTGTTGGGTTACACAGCTCAGCACTGTGCTCAGTAACACTGTTCTGTGTAGCTTACACCAGCACACTGCTTACATTATCCAATAGTGGTATACCTCTCGGCTGGTGTACTCTGAGACTGAGAACCCGTCCGTCCCCTGAACTCTGTCACCAACTCTGTTGTTCTCGTGTTCAGCTTGGATGGGGATTGAATGGAAAGCGGTGAGCTTTTCCCTCTTAGCTAGGTTTTAGCAGTGGGGTTTGAAATGGCACGCTAACTCCAAATTGAGTCATCAGGGTTTCTCCACTTTCCGATCTGTCATTCAATATTAGACTGGGGAACGCAACGCAACAGCTGTGCTGCTAGCCAGACCCAGCTGTCTGGAATATACAATTCTAACAGTGTAGCTCTTTACACTCGTACCCGTTTACAAGTTGAAAATAGCACTGATAAGCGCCTAAATTGGAACGCAGTGGCTGTATAGTAACATGCTATAAATTACGTCAGAGCTCAGGGTCTCCGCTTCACAGTGCTGTATTGGTTTTGACTGACAGCCATTCTGAACTTGAGCACCGTGCGCGAACACCGCTAATTTTTGTTGTCTGAGTGAGGGAAATGCTGTAAATAAAGAGGACTCAATGTATTTTGAAAGATGAGATGTTGAGGATTATAATAAATACCACTTTGATGTCATACAAGCAAGCCAAACACCCGTGAGTCCAAATGTGCATTTCACATTTCCATATCATAAAACTCATATAATATACAGTGTCAACGTTTATGATCACTATGCTTGCTGTACAGTTACAATATGATAGGTGATTTGAAGGAGTCAGGCGCAGGAGGGTAAATCACAGAATACAGAGTTTATTCCATAGCACAGAGTTACGCTGGATAGCGTCAAACAGTCCAGTGCGCAAAACAGGCGCACTGGAACAAAACAAGCACACAGGGAAAATATACCCCGGCAATACAAAATACACGTAGCTCAACCGAGCTACTCTCTCCACACATGAAACAATCACCCACAAGGACAAGGGGGCAGAGGGAACACATATACACGTACTAATGAGGGGATATGAACCAGGTGTGTGTAATAGACAAGACAAAACTAATGGAATGATGAGATATGGAGCGGCAGTGGCTAGAAGGCCTGTGACGACGAACGCCGAAGCCTGCCCGAACAAGGAGAGGAGGCAGCTTCGGAGGAAGTCGTGACATACAAGATGACATGGCGTCATACCCTGGATTGTTCTGAACAGAATGAGCTTATGTTTGTCGTATTTTGAAGAAATTTGTCAGGGGAAAATGCATCTGAATGCACTCGTGACTCTTTTCTACTTGCACCAAAATTACGATTGGCTTCTCTTACTTGTAAGATTGCATTTTGTAGCTTAGCTGGTCATGTTGGCAATATAACACACTTTCAAATGATGCCCACCTGATTTTATAATGGACCGTTTTTGGAATGTGTAAACACAACAGTAATTGTGTGATGGCGAGGATGCAGGGGTGTGTTCCAAACAGAACTACAAGTGTGCTTGCTCTAGTTCCTCAACGGCACAGCTAGGAGAGCTAAAAAAGCACCTTATACTTAAAGACTCTTCTTTGAGTCATAAAAGTGTATTGAAATTACGTAGGAACTGTGCACACTTTGGAGAGGTGTGTGTGTGTGTGGCCACTTGGAAACACCAGTTAAACCTCCCTCTCAAACCCTTGTAATTTTTTTGTCTTATGTTGCACCTAAATACCATGAATATTCTTATCATGTTACTGAATGTATCCAGAGTATTTTCAGATTTCGTTTTCAACAAATGCGGCAAAAAGTACAGTAAATGTAAAATGCACATAAAACCAACAGTGTAATGTTTGGATTCAGTCTTGTGTCAGAATAACAGTTATATCCTCAATTTTAGTCTTATAATTTCCCCATAATCTCCAAACCTTTCCCTTTTAATTGCTACCATGGTTGTGCATTTTCATATTTCTTCTGTAAGAAACATTTCTATTTAGCCCTATCCATATAGGCCAATTCCCACGAGTCTAAGGGGTTAAGAGTAATACCTTCTTTCTCTTTACTGATTGGATATCCACTTCTTAGTAATACATTTTAACATATGTAGACAATAGTTTGTTGATTTGCCATTGGTATTTCCACACCTTTTCTGAAATATGATATTTTCTTTATAGAACACATTTATGATATGACAGTTCTAGTGACTCATGAAGTCAAAGGTAGTAAAAAGCCATTATGCTGGGCGTTACAGATAAGCTACAGTAGGTCTGAATCATCACGACATTTATGCAACGTGTTCCTCACTAGTGACAAATAAATAAGTCAGAACTTTATTATGCTCTTAACACTATGAGAGGCTTAATATCACAATCACTGTTATATAGGCCTCTGTAGCTCAGTTGGTAGAGCATGGCGCTTGCAACGCCATTGTTGTGGGTTCGATTCCCACGAGGGGCCAGTATGAAAAAAGTATGAAAAATGTATGTACTCACTCTGCTAAATTACTAAAATGTAAATGTAATACATTGATGCTCCCACACTCAATGTCTTGCCTAGCCTTGGTTTTATGATTTCCAGCGAGACTCAAGTCGCTGTACTAACACTGTCAAGAGGCACTCTCGCCTCTCCATCTCTTATGCTAACTAGGGTAGCAGGCAGGTGAGAGATCAGACTGATGTTAATATTCCATCCTGCTGCTGCTGCTATGGTGAGGCTGCTATCAGAACAGAACACAAGCTCACAGGTGGTCAGGTCTCAGGGAAACCCTACATGTACAGGAGATAATATAATGTATCTCTCCACTGGTGAAGTCTAACTGTCTGAAACACAAACACACACACACTTCACATTTGGGCCTGAAGATTAGACTATTTTTTTAGACTGTTTTTATCTCAATGTAACTCCTGACCGTTTGCATTAACTGTCAGTGCTGTTTGGTTCTTCTACAGCAGGGATGGGCCCGCGGATCAATTTCCAAAAACAAAATGTCATTTAGGGCCCCCAAAAGGCTAGGGCCGCTCTGACTGCATATGTGGGTACGCAGACACGCAAGCCACTGCAGCCCCTCATGATTAGTTTTTATTTATTTTTAATTATTTTTGTAACCTTTATTTAACTAGGCAAGTCAGTTAAGAGCAAATTCTTATTTACAATGATGGCCTACCAAAAGGCAAAAGGCCTCCTGCGGGGACGGGGGCTGGGATTAAAAATAGAAATATAGGACAAAACACACATCACGACAAGAGAGACACCACAACACGACATAAAGCGAGACCTAAGACAACAACATAGCATGGCAGCAACACATGATAACACAGCATGGTAGTAAGACCACATGACAACAACATGGCAGCAACACAACATGGCAGCAGCACAACATGGTACAAACATTATTGGGCACAGACAACAGCACAAAGTCAAGAAGGTAGAGACAACAGTACATCACGTGAAGCAGCCACAACTGTCAGTAAGAGTGCCCATGATTGAGTCTTTGAATGAAGAGATGGAGATAAAACTGTCCAGTTTGAGTGTTTTTTGCAGCTCGTTCCAGTCGCTAGCTGCAGCGAACTGAAAAGCGGAGCGACCCAGGGATGTGTGTGCTTTGGGGACCTTTAACAGAATGTGACTGGCGGAACAGGTGTTGAATGTGGAGGATGAGGGCTGCAGTACGTATCTCAGATAGGGGGGAGTGAGGCCTAAGAGGGTTTTATAAATAAGCATCAACCAGTGGGTCTTGCGACGGGTATACAGAGATGACCAGTTATCAGAGGAGTATAGAGTGCAGTGATGTGTCCTATAAGGAGCATTGGTGGCAAATCTGATGGCTGAATGGTAAAGAACATCTAACCTGCCGATCTATAAATTACGTCTCCGTAATCTAACATGGGTAGGATGGTCATCTGAATCAGGGTTAGTTTTGGCAGCTGGGGTGAAAGAGGAGCGATTAAGATAGAGGAAACCAATTCTAGATTTAGCCTTAGCCTGCAGCTTTGATACGTGCTGAGAGAAGGACAGTGTACCGTCTAGCCATACTCCCAAGTACTTGTATGAGGTGACTACCTCAAGCTCTAAACCCTCAGAGGTAGTAATCACACCGGTGGGGAGAGGGGCATTCTTCTTACCAAACCACATTACCTTTGTTTTGGAGGTGTTCAGAACAAGGTTAAGGGCAGAGAAAGCTTGTTGGACACTAAGAAAGCTTTGTTGTAGAGCGTTTAACACAAAATCCAGGGAGGGGCCAGCTGAGTATAAGACTGTATGATCTGCATATAAATGGATGCGAGAGCTTCCTACTACCTGAGCTATGTGGTTGAGGTAAATTGAGAAGAGCGTGGGGCTTAGGATCGAGACTTGGTGTACTCCCTTGGTGACAGGCAGTGGCTAAGACAGCAGATGTTCTGCCTTCATACACTGCACTCTTTGAGAGAGGTAGTTAGCAAACCAGGCCAAAGACCCCTCAGAGACACCAATACTCCTTAGCCGACCCACAAGAATGGAATGGTCTACCGTATCAAAAGCTTGGCCAAATGATGATGAGTTATGATTTTTTTGGGCCCCCACTCCCATCGAAGTTGTTCGGTATGGTGCTTTTCTTGTTCAGTAATCACTCATACTATACAGTTATTCGCTGTTTCATAGTACATCATGCACATGTAATTTGATTCATATCATTGGATTACAGTTGCCAGAGAAAAAGCTCAGCTGAATATCTGATGAAGTGCCTACAGTACAGAGTACAGTAGAATAGACTAGAGGACTATAACTACCTCTAACACAGTTCTCTACTGCTGAATCTATTTCTGTCCTTGCTCACTCAGTATGATGAATGGTTTAAACCATGCTATAACAGGCTAGCTCGGTTTCACTAATTGCTCCCTCTATGTATAATTATCACTTCCACAACACTGTGTTTGGAGCTTCACATTGGCAACAGCTTTTACCACCTTGTTGCTGCTTTACCATTTTATTTTCCTGTTTACTTTTTGATTTGAGCAACGAGGGGAAGAGGCAGACAAACATATTTCCTCACATTTTAATTAGAGGCATTTTATATAAATTATACACTCATACTGGGATTTTGCTTGGCTTACTGTGTGTGTTCATGCAAGGCACATACTTTATGTGTGTGTGTGTATGTTTGTGTGTGAATGTGAGTATTATCTGGACATGGATGAATGGTCCTGGAGCACATTGTAGATTGTCAATGTGCTCCCTGGAGGCTGGTTCAGCCAGCTGTGTTAGTAATGGACTGATTTACCTACTGCTGCTGCTTACTATTCCCTCCATACTGCTCCACTGTGTGTGTTTGTGTGTGTGTGTGTGTGCGTGTGTGTGTGCTCCCTCCCCATTGCTCCAGTGAATAAAGCAAAGCCTGGCTCCTTGCTCCTTGCTCCCCTGTGGCACAGACACACAGCCAACAACCGGAGCAGGTGTCACAGAAAGGGCCACTTCTGTCACTTTGTGTCACTCTCAATATTTTTTTGGGGGAGGGAATTGTCCATTGTTGAATTCATCTTGTGTAATTCTTTAGAATGGATTCCTCTGTGGGTATTAGGGTTTAATTGCAGGAACTGGGTTACCGAGATTTCCCGCCCAAACCCATTCTCGTTTCCGGGGATAAAACATTTTGAGAAACCGCTAAATTATAATACATTATTTCTATGAACATTGTGACGTGAAATGGAACTGTTAAATGATATGCAATGTCTAAATCTGGCTTCCCTTTGTTCTTCTCTGATCTGCTATCTGCATGACCAATCATCAGCGCTCAGTGTGTGAGTGTTTGTGCTGTTGTAGTCTACCGTAGCCCTATTTACGTACACAATGTCGCCATAAATTCAAAGCGCTGCGTGAGACGGGTTCCTCCAGGATATTAGGGCTGACCCCAATTAGTTGACTGGTCGAATGTTTGGGCGATAGGCTGTTGGTCGGCCAAGATTGTTTTAGTCGAGCAGTAGCAAATATACACTACCAGTCAAAAGTTTGGACGCACCTACTCATTCAAGGGTTTTTCTTTATTTTTACTATTTTCTTTATTTTTACTAACGCTCCCAGTCGGCGTTCCAATTCATCCCAAAGGTGTTCGATGGGGTTGAAGTTAGGGCTCTGTGCAGGCCAATCAAGTTATTCCACACCGATCTCGACAAACCATTTCTGTATGAAACAGGAAAGGGCCTTCCCCAAACTGTTGCCACAAAGTTGGAAGCACAGAATCTTCTGGAATGTCATTGTATGCTGTAACGTTAAAATGTCCTTCACTGGAACTAAGGGGCCTAGCCTGAACCATGAAAAACAGCCACAGACCATTATTCCTCCTCCACCAAACTTTACAGTTGGTGCTATGCATTGGGGCGGGTAGCGTTCTCCTGGCACCCGCCAAACCCAGATACGTCCGTCGGACTGCCAGATGGTGAAGTGTGATTCATCACTACAGAGAACGCATTTCCACTGCTCCAGAGTCCAATGGCGGCATGTTTTACACCACTCCAGCCGACGTTTAGCGTTGCGCATGGTGGTTTTAGGCTTGTGTGCGGCTGCTCGGCCATGGAAACCCATTTCATGAAGCTCCCAACGAACAGTTATTGTGCTCACGTTGCTCCCAGAGCCAGTTTGGAACTCGGTAGTGAGTGTTGCAACCAAGGACAGACGATTTTTACGCTCTACGCTCTTCAGCACTCGGCGGTCCCATTCGGTGAGCTTGTGTGGTCTACCACTTCGCCGCTGAGCCGCTGTTGCTCCTAGACGTTTCCACTTCACAATAACAGCACTTACAGTTGACCGTGGCAGCTCTAGCAGGTCAAAATTTTGACAAACTGACATGTTGGAAAAGTGGCAGATGGTGAAGCGTGATTCATCGTTCCAGAGAACGCGTTTCCACTGGTCCAGAGTCCAATAGGGGCGAGCACTACACTACCGGTCAAAAGTTTTAGAACAACTACTCATTCAAGGGTTTTTCTTTATTTGTACTATTTTCTACATTGTAGAATAATAGTGAAGACATCAAAACTAGGAAATAATACATATGGAATCATGTAGTAACAAAGAAAGTGTTAAACAAATCAAAATATATTTTATATTTGAGATTCCTCAAATAGCCACCCTTTGCCTTGATGACAGCTTTGCACATTCTTGGCATTATCTTAACCAGCTTCATGAGTTAGTCACCTGGAATGCATGTCAATTAACAGGTGTGCCTTCTTAAAAGTTAATTTGTGGAATTTCTTTCCTTCTTAATGCGTTTGAGCCAATCAGTTGTGTTGTGACAAGGTAGGGGGTATACAAAAGATAGCCCTATTTGGTAAAAGACCAAGTCCATATTATGGCAAGAACAGCTCAACTAAGCAAATAGAAATGACAGTCCATCATTACTTTAAGACATGAAGGTCAGTCAATACGGAACATTTCAAGAACTTTGAAAGTTTCTTCAAGTGCAGTAGCAAATATTAATCAAGCGCTCTGATGAAACTGGCTCTCATGAGGATCGCCACAGGAATGGAAGACCCAGAGTTACCTCTGCTGCAGAGGATACATTCATTAGAGTTACCAGCCTCAGAAATTGCAGCCCAAATAAATGCTTCGCAGAGTTCAAGTACCAGACACATCTCAACATCAACTGTTCAGAGGAGACTGAGTGAATCAGGCCTTCATGGTCGAATTGCTGCAAAGAAACCACTACTAAAGGAGACCAATGAGAAGAAGAGACTTGCTTGGGCCAAGAAACACGAGCAATGGACATTAGAGCAGTGGAAATCTGTCCTTTGGTCTGGAGTCCAAATTTGAGATTTTTGGTTCCAACCGCTGTGTCTTTGTGAGACGCGGTGTGGGTGAACGGATGATCTCCGCATCTGTATTTCCCATCGTAAAGCATGGAGGAGAAGGTGTTATGGTGTGGGGGTGCTTTGCTGGTGACACTGTCGGTGATTTATTTAGAATTCAAGGCAAACTTAACCAGCATGGCTACCACAGCATTCTGCAGCGATACGCCATCCCATCTGAAGGAGAGTGATGGATTGCTAAATTAGATGACCTGGCCTCCACAATCCCCCGACCTCAACCAAATTGAGATGGTTTGGGATGAGTCGGACCGCAGAGTGAAGGAAAAGCAGCCAACAAGTGCTCAACATATGTGGGAACTCCTTCAAGACTGTTGGAAATGCATTCCAGGTGAAGCTGGTTGAGAGAATGCCAAGAGTGTGCAAAGCTGTCATCAAGGCAATGGGTGGCTATTTGAAGAATCTCAAATATAAAATATATTTTCATTTGTTTAACACTTTTTTGGTTACTACTTGATTCCATATGTGTTATTTCCTAGTTTGGATATCTTCACTATTATTCTACAATGTAGAAAATAGTAAAAATAAAGAAAAACCCTGGAATGAGTAGGTGTTCTAAAACTTTTGACCGGTAGTGTACATAGCTTTACACAGCTCTAGCAGGGCAGAAATTTGACGAACTGACTTGTTGGAAAGGTGGCATCCTATGACGGTGCCACGTTGAAAGTTACTGAGCTCTTCAGTAAGGCCATTCTACTGCCAATGTTTGTCTATGGAACTTGCATGGCTGTGTGCTTGATTTTATACACCTGTCAGCAACGGGTGTGGCTGAAATAACCAAATCCACTAATTTGAAGGGGTGTCCACATAACTCTGGCTTCATACAGTACATTAGACCAGTCATCACAACGCTAGCAGCCTACCATATTTACTCAACATCAAGTCTTCTAAACTCAGCAAAAAAAGAAACGTCCTCACACTGTCAACTGTGTTTGTTTTCAGCAAACTTAACGTGTAAATATTTGTATGAACATAACAAGATTCAACAACTGAGACATAAACTGAACAAGTTCCACAGAAATGTGACTAACAGAAATGGAATAATGTGTCCCTGAACAAAGGGGGGGGGGTCAAAATCTAAATTAACAGTCAGTATCTGGAGTGGCCACCAGCTGCATTAAAGTACTGCAGTGCATCTCCTCTTCATGGACTGCACCAGATTTGCCAGTTCTTGCTGTGAGATGTTACCCCACTCTTCCACCAAGGCACCTGCAAGTTCCTGGACATTTCTGGGGGGAATGGCCCTAACCCTCACCCTCCGATCCAACAGGTCCCAGATGTGCTCAATGGGATTGAGATCCGGGCTCTTCGCTGGCCATGGCAGAACACTGACATTCCTGTCTTGCAGGAAATCACGCACAGAACGAGCAGTATGGCTGGTGGCATTGTCATGCTGGAGGGTCATGTAAGGATGAGCCTGCAGGAAGGGTACCACATGAGGGAGGAGGATGTCTTCCCTGTAACGCACAGCGTTGAGATTGCCTGCAATGACAACAAGCTCAGTCCGATGATGCTGTGACACACCGCCCCAGACCATGACGGACCCTCCACCTCTAAATCGGTCCCGCTTTAGAGTACAGGCCTCGGTGTAACGCTCATTCCTTCGACGATAAATGCGAATCCGACCATCACCCCTTGTGAGACAAAATGGCGACTCGTCAGTGAAGAGCACTTTTTGCCAGTCCTGTCTGGTCCAGTGACGGTGGGTTTGTGCCCATAGGTGACGTTGTTGCCGGTGATGTCTGGTGAGGACCTGCCTTACAACAGGCCTACAAGCCCTCAGTCCAGCATCTCTCAGCCTATTGTGGACAGTCTGAGCACTGATGGAGGGATTGTGCGTTCCTGGTGTAACTCGGGCAGTTGTTGTTGCCATCCTGTACCTGTCCCGCAGGTGTGATTTTTGAATGTACCGATCCTGTGCAGGTGTTGTTACACGTGGTCTGCCACTGCAAGGACGATCAGCTGTCCGTCCTGTCTCCCTGTAGCGCTGTCTTAGGCGTCTCACAGTACGTGCATTGCAATTTATTGCCCTGGCCACATCTGCAGTCCTCATGCCTCCTTGCAGCATGCCTAAGGCACATTCACGCAGATGAGCAGGGACCCTTTCTTTTGGTGTTTTTCAGAGTCAGTAGAAAGGCCTCTTTAGTGTCCTAAGTTTTCATAACTGTGACCTTAATTGCCTACCGTCTGTAAGCTGTTAGTGTCTAAGCGACTGTTCCACAGGTGCATGTTCATTAATTGTTTATGGTTCATTGAACAAGCATGGGAAAGATTGTTTAAATCCTTTACAATTAAGATCTGTAAAGTTATTTGGATTTCTACGAATTATCTTTGAAAGACATGGTCCTGAAAAAGGGACTTTCTTTTTTTGCTGAGTTTATAATTGTAATTGCTTACTGTATGCGACCTCTATCACACATTAAAATCTCCACTAACTAATATAAACTGTTGCTAATTACAAATATAAACTGTTGCTAATCACAAAACAGCTGATACACTGTCCACAAAAGTACTTGAGGAAATAGACATTTGCAACATTGTTTCATGATATTACACTACCAAAAGCGGGCGCACGGTGGGCCACAACCTTCCCAAATACCCCAATAGCCAGGAGCAAGGGGAGAGAAAAGGGCCAACAAGCTGCCTGATATCTTTCAGTCAAAGGTAGGCTAAAACAAATGACATTTTCACTAGACCTCATAATATTTAACCAGTTGACCAACAGTGCTTTATAGGCCTAGTCTTCCTTAAAACTAGGCTACATCAAGAAAATAGTGTGTTGACTTTGAGAGAACTTTGAGTTGATTAAATTGCAACAAATACAAAAAGAAAACGTTTGTTTCATGCATATATTTCTCCATTGCAGTGGTATAATCATGTCAGATTTTTTTTGATGGTATTATAGTATATGCTTTTAAATAGCACTTCCTGTTTGAACGGGAACACCGGGATGCCTGGTAATTTCTTGCAATTTTCTCTGGAAGGAAGATTGGTAGATTCTCAGGAAAATATTAAACCCTAGTGGGCATACTGATAAAAAACAAGATGTTATTAGTCATGACTGCAGATGTGGCCGGGGCGGCAGGTAGCTTAGTGGGTAAGCAGGTAGCTTAGTGGGTAAGAGCGTTGTGCCAGTAACCGAAAGGTCGCTGGTTCTAATCCCCGAGCCGACTAGGTGAAAAAATCTGTCGATGTGCTCTTGAGCAAGGCACTTAACCCTAATTGCTCCTGTAAGTCGCTCTGGATAAGAGTGTCTGCTAAATGACAAACAAATTAAAATACAAAAATTACTTAGTATTAAAATGTTGTTTGACACTTATACTGTATGAAGAGCAATTACATCACTTTATGATGTTAGCATTTTAAACTGCTGTTGATTGAAAAGGAAAGTCTTCTAAATGCTTGCCAATGCTGTTAGTCTCCTTGCCAGAGTGTACCTTTTTCAAGCTGAAGTTTTGCACTCTGGGTGATATTTGTTCTCAGATGAATTTAAGCCTGGCAGGCATTGAAGCACACAGATTTTTTTAGATTTTTTTTTGGGGGGGGGGGGGGGTGGATCGGCTTAATATTGCAGATAGATTGTATCTTCTATCAATGTAATTGTCTGCATCACTTCCAATCCCCCATGTTTTTTTATATATATACTCCCCCTTTATTACTTTTCAACCCCCGCCATCCTTTCCCTACTTGGAGTAAATTAGTGAACAACAATGCCCAGGCCTCTACTTCCGGTCTATACTTACTATCTACACCTTATGGACACAGTTAATTTTACAATAATTCTATTATATATATATATATATATATAATTTTTTTGCTCCTGAACTTCTTCTACTCTCAACCTCTCCGATCATTTTCATGATGTCCATCCGGTTTGCTTCTATATGCCATATCTTTCTAACTGTGCTCTTTCCCAAAAGCTCCCAACATACAACCTATATACTTATTATGGACACAGTATGCTTACATTATTAGCTATCTTTGTTATTATTTGTTGTTATTTGTTATTAGTCCCATCCTTCAACTCTATTCAATACCTCCCATCTATCTCTTAACACCATCCATATAGGATTTCTATTTGCCATATATATTTCAACCGTACTGTGATGTTTTACCTTTTTGCTAAAAGTATTATTATATCATTGATCGATTGACTATGACTTTTAAGATCACCCAGTAATGCTATCTGCAAGGTTAGCTCCAGGTAAATATTGCAATCCTTTAGCCATTCCTGGACCTGTGTCCAAAAACAAGCTACAAATGGACAGAACCAAAACAAATGATCTAATGATTCTGTCTCTTCACAGCAAAATCTGCAGAGCTGGGAAGATTGTATCCCCCATATAAATAACATTCTATTGGTAGCAAGAATTTTATATAATAATTTAAATTGAAAGATTCAAATTTTTGAATCCGGTGTCGTTTTGCGTGTCAGTTCATAAACATTATGCCATGGGATCGGTACGTCAAAAATCTCTTCCCAACTATTTTGCAATCTATATGGGACGGCTGTCAATCCTTTGGTCCTTAAGTGAAACTGATATACTTTTTTATTTATCACAGTTTTCCTTAACCAATTATGTTCTTTAATGCAAGGCCGACAGACAAGTTCCTTACTTTCTCCCCCTTCCACTTTCCTCTTCCACTTTTGCGGTAAGGCTGCAAATATTTGGTTGTAATTTTGGGTAGAGCAGACAATGTTTTTGTTAGCTGCATGTGCGACATAACTCCACCAGTCCTACCGATGATATAATTTACAAAGATTATACCTTTTTTAAACATTCTGTCAAAAAAAAAAGTTTTTTTGTCAATTAGTATATTTGAATTTAACCACAATATTTGTTGCATTATTTGTTCTGTCGTTTCTGGAGGATTAAATTGAAATTGCAACCAACTTTCTATGGCTTGTTTTAGAAATAGTGATATTTGGGAGATGATTTCCTTTTCAAATAACTGCAAATGAGTTGTTGTAATCTGAATAAAGGGAAAAAGGCCTTTCTTGAACATTGTGTGAGACAATCTTACTAATTTGCTTGAGAACCAGTTCGGATTTAAGTATAACTTTTGTATGACTGAAGCTTTTAGTGATAGGTCTAATGCTTTAATATTTAATCATTTCTGTCCTCCGAATTCATATTCATTATATAAATATGCCCTTTTAATTTTGTCTGGCTTGCCGTTCCAAATAAAATTGAATATTTTTTTCTCATATAATTTAAAAAACAGTTCACTAGGCGTAGGCAAGACCATAAGCAAATAGGTAAACTGGGATAATACTAAAGAGTTAATCAGGGTGATTTTTCCACAAATTGACAGGTATTTTCCTTTCCATGGTAGTAAGATCTTATCTATTTTTGCTAACTTTCTATAAAAATTTATTGAAGTGAGATCATTTATTTCCTTTGGGATATGTATTCCGAGTATATCCACATCACCATCAGACCATTTTATTGGTAAACTACATGGTAATGTAAAAATTGTATTTTTTTGTGATCCAATACGTAATATAGTACATTTGTCATAATTTGGTTGTAATCCAGAGAGGTTAGAAAATGTATCTAGATCCTCTATAAGGCTGTGGAGGGATTCTAGTTGTGGATTTAAAAGAAAACATGAATCATCAGCGTACAATGACATCTTTGTTTTTAAGCCCTGGATTTCTAATCCTCTGATATTATTATTGGATCTGATTTTAATAGCTAACATCTCGATGGCCACAATAAATAGATATGCCGATAGTGGACAACCTTGTTTCACTCCTCTTGACAGTTTAAAACTTTCGGAGAAATAGCCATTATTTACTATTTTACACCTAGGGTTACTATACAAGATTTTGACCCATTTTAAAAGAGATTCTCCAAAATTGAAATACTCCAGGCATTTATATATAAACCCCAGTCGAACTTTATCAAATGCCTTTTCGAAGTCTGCTATGAATAGCAGGCCTGGTTTCCCATATTTTCCATAGTGTTCTATTGTTTCCAATACTTGCCTTATATTATCTCCAATGTATCTTCCATGTAAAAAACCTGTCTGATTAGAATGAATAATATCCGACAATACCTTTTTAATTCTATGCGCTATACATTTTGCTAGAATTTTTGCATCACAACACTGAAGTGTAAGGCGCCTCCAATTTTGTAAATGGACTGGATCTTTATATTTTCCACTTGTATCCTGTTTCAGTAATAATGAGATCAGACCTTCTTCTTGAGTGTCAGATAATCTACCATTTACATAGGAGTGGTTAAAACATACTAATAACGGTCCTCTTAGTATATCAAAAAAGGTTTGTTATACCTCGACTGGTATGCCATCCAACCCTGGAGTTTTCCCAGACTTAAAGTCTTTAATTGCATCCAGAAGTTCCTCCTCTGTAATTTCACCTTCACATGAGTCTTTCTGTGTGGTTGTTAATTTGACATTATCAATAGAAAAAAAATCTCTACAATTAGCTTCAGTTAGAGGAGATGGAGGCGACTGAAAAGAAAACATATGCTTAAAGTACTTTGTTTCTTCCTTCAAAATATAATTTGATGGGTGAGTTCTTTTTGGTAGCATTCCTATGTTGAAGATTAAAAAATAATTTTGTGCATTTTTCCCCATATTCCATCCAGTTTGTTTTATTTTTATAATATATTACACTTGATCTTTCTTGAATAAGTTTCTCCATTTCTTTTTGTTTTTCCTCTAATTTATTCTGAGCCTCTATGTTACAGTTTTTATTGCCATCTATCTGTTCTGTTAGACTTTCTATTTCCTTTCTTAGTATAAACTCTTTTGACCTAAATTGCTTTTGTTTTCGAGATGAGTACTGAATTGCATGGCCTCTCAAGGCACATTTAAAGGTGTCCCATACAATAAGGGGATTCGCTGTACCTATGTTATGTTGGAAAAAGTCAGTTATAAATTCCTTTGTTCTAATTATAAATAAATTATCATCCAATAGGCTTTGATTAAATTTCCAATATCCTCGCCCACATGGAAATTCAGTAAGAGTAATGTATATGCCTATTATACGATGGTCCGACCGCATTCTGTCCCCTATCAACACTTTTTTTACTTTTGGTGCCAACGAGAATGAGATAAGAAAGAAGTCAAGACGACTAGCTTGATTCAGTCTCCGCCATGTATATCTCACTAGATCAGTATATTTAAGCCTCCATATATCTACTAGTTCTAATGTATCCATGACATTCACAATTTCCTTAAGAGCATGTGGGTGATTGTTTGTGGTGTGATTTCCTTTACGGTCCATTGAGCTATTTAAAACAGTATTATAATCCCCCACCATAATAATATTGTCTTGAATTGCTTGCAGGGTTGATAATTTATTATATATATTGTCAAAGAATTGTCGATCATCATTATTTGGTCCGTAAAGGTTAATGAGCCATATCTGTTTATGGTCCAATAACATATTTAAAATAATCCATCTACCTTGCGTATCTATTTGGACAATTTGCACATTCGAATCGAAATTACTATTAATTAATATCATCACCCCTTTTGAATTTCTTTGCCCATGGGAGAAGTATATCCCCCCCCATTCTTTTTTCCACGCTACTTCATCTCGAATTGTTGAATGAGTTTCCTGTATACAATAGATATTATATTCCTTCTCTTTGAGCCATGTAAATATTGTTCTTCTTTTGTTATTATCAGCTAAGCCATTACAATTATAACTGGCTATACTTATTTCACCATACACCATAATGAGATACAAGTTTCAAGTCTATTTATCATTATATATGTTTGTAAATTTACCAATAAAAAATACCGTAATGATTGTCCATATAGCTGTACCGTGATATTTGCATTGCTACGGAGTAACCCTTCAATTGTTCTCCACTAATTCCCCCGCTAAAGCCCCTCCCCATCCCAAGTTGAGCCGTCATCCCATTGATCAGCATCCCACCCACGTCCCTCCGGATCCCTAAGGCCCCGAGAGGCCAGGACCCATCCATCGAAAACAGCACACAGTGCCACCCACAAAACAGAAGCAGATTAACCGCCAAAAGCATTTCCAATGCTTTCACCTCTATATATATATCTATATAACTATTTTTAAAAAATATGCATATCCTATTTTCCATCATTATCAATTAATATGCGTAATAATGTCGGCAGTTCACGCATAGGATTCTAAAATATAACCCGGATTGCCATTGTATTACATTTAATTCATTGACAAGCAATTATTATCCTAGCAAATAATTCCTGTGGTCCATCCCATACCCCCCCCTCCCCCCAACATCCCCACCCCCCCACAACAGATGCCAGACAAGCACACACGCACATACTCACATACTCCAACACACTCAACCCCCCTCCTCCACAATCCACCATAAAATCAGATACTTAACGGCTGTTATATCCCAGAGCCCAACTCGAGAAATAACCTGATTTACGAGTGCACATACAGTTAAAGCTGATTGAGAAAGCATGCAGACTGAGCAGAAATTGATAACAATGTGAGATTTGATTAATCTACTTAATCTATGTCAAGTCCTAGGTGATGGAGATCAGATCCACCCTCTTCACCTGAGACACAAACACTCTGATCCCCTGTTGTAACCATTTTCCCAAGCATCTCTGTGCGGTCAGACCTTTGATTATTTTGTGCCACATGGGCCACAATGATAAACCCCCTCTCTGATTGTCCGAGTGTGACCCCCTCCCCATGGGTTACTGCAGCCAGTGTTGCCAGCACTGCCACTACCTGGGTGGGCGTACCCCACCGGAATCCCCATCGGCTAGGTAAAAGGTCGTCAAGGTTCTCATTAGCAGCTTTGAGAATTTTCTTGTATATTATGCTCTCCCATCAGGGGGCTCTGGCTTTGTAGGACCAACCCTGCCAGGCAGGCTCAGAATCTTGAGGGGGGCGGTGCTGCTCAAGTAGGTCTCTGACCGCATTTATTTCTCTGTTTAGGCTGCATACTCACAGCAGGTCCATAAAAGAGATGGGAACTTCTCTTTGGTGTATGGGTCGCTCAGGTGGGTGTCCAGGTTATAGGGTTAGGGATCTTTCCATCATGATAGGACAATGAAAAATTAGATTAGATGTATACTATATTTAAAAATGTATATCCCTCATCTACACAAAATTGAAAGCTCTCTCTCACTACCCCTGCTCATAGACCCCCGGTCGGCTCTGGGATATGCAACCATTTCCCCTCTCACTCACTTAACGCCGCACCTTTTCAAACACAAAAATGCACACCACATGGTTGACTGCGGAAGAAATGGGCCGAGCGTGCAAACGCAACCGCATCCACATCTGCCGCAAGGGGGAAAGGACGCCAGAGAGAACACAGGACCAACCACAACAACCATCCGCCAAAACAACAACCTCCCGCCAAAAAAGCCATGTTCTAATTATTTGTATTTAAAGATGTATTATTCTGCTTGTTATGTCGTTTTATCCTTTTATAAAATACTATACTTACTATAAATGTTATTTAATATTACAATTCCTATCATTGCTAGTATCGGGTGCTCCAATATTCGACTCCTCTATTACAACTTTTAGAATAGCCATGGAGTAGTCTTTGTGTCTCTGAACATTTGGTTGTCAATATATAGTTTATACACCACGAGTGCAACACGTTTCCCTTTTAATCTGTTTTCCTTGAAGATTGGATACAGAACTTTGCGCCTTTCTACAATCTCCCTCGGGAACTGATCATTCATGCCTATTTTCGTGCCAGCAAGTCTTTTTCCTAGGCTTTTCACCATAGCTTTATCTTTAAAAAAAGCAAATTTGGCAACGATTGGGCGCTCATATTTCTGTCCTCTTTTTCCGAAACGGTGTACACGTTCGAGTTGGATTTTATCGACAGCCTCGAGTGGGATTTGTATCGCTGTATGCAGGAAGTCCTTCATAATATTCTCTGTTATTTCTCCCTCCTTTTCCTGAATACCCGTAAGTACTAGATTTTCTCTCATCGATCTAGTTTGGATGTCTAGTAAGGCTTCTCTCAGAAGGGTGTTCTCCTTTTTTAGTTCCCTAACGTCCGTTTCCATCTTAGAGACTGTCACATTTAATTTTTTGGTTTCTTTCTCCATTACCAAAGCTTTTTCGTCACTAATTTGAACACACAGATTGTTTGTACTCTCAGCAGGGTGAAGAAAAGCACACTTTTCATTTCTCATCCTGAGCAACACAGAGCTCAATCAAAGCAGAATGTGTGTGTGTGTGTGTGTGTGTGTGTGTGTGTGTGTGTGTATGAGAGAGAGACCTGGTCCCTGAGACCTGTGAGACGCAGGGATGGGCAACTCCAGTCCTCAGGGCCGGAGTGGTGTCACATTTTTTCCACATCCCTAGCAAACACAGCTGATTTAAACTAATTGCATTCTAAACTGAAGATCATGATTAGTTGATTATTGGAGTCAGGTGTGTTAGCTGGGGCTGGGGCAAAAGTGTGACACCAATCAGGCCCCCGAGGACTGGAGTTGCCCATCCCTGTTTAGAGCTACCAAAGTATTGACATTCTGAAGTTATGAAGAAAACCTGACTGGCTCATCCTTAGGAGTCATATTAAATCCCTTAGAAATATTACCACTTTGTAGTCAGAATTCTATACAAGGGCTTTCTTATTGCTTGACTAGGTGATGACATTTATGAAGCATGGAGTGGACTTTCATATCTGATCATTGTTCCATTCAGTCAAGCCTCACTTGCTTTGATGGTGGGTGTGAGTGAATCAGTGGCTGCTTTATTGTCAGGATATGACAGAAAATACATTGTATTTGTCCCCCCCAGCCATTAACTTTCATATTTTCCTTTCCTCTTTAAAAACATGGAAAGGCATGTAACTTAAACTCACAGTTTAATATGAGCCAATAAATTACTTTCAAAGTATACGTCCCACATTGCACCCTATTGCTCCCTATGGGCCTTGGTCAAAAGTAGTGCACTAAATAGGGAATAGGTTGCCATTTGGGACAAACACTATTGTGTGTAATAGACCAAAGCCAGCATCATGTAATGCATAATGGGGGAGCCCTGATCTGTGTGTGTAGTGTGGAGGGAGCCCTGATCTGGGTTCATATTAAGTGCACTACTTTTTACCAGGGCTCATAGGGTGCCAATAAGGTGCCATTTGGGACACAGCCCTGTGCTCTGTAGTAAAGGAGGAGCCCTGGGTGCTGCTCGGCTGCCTTCCTTCCTGACTGCTCTGCCCTGCAGCCCAACATCTGCTGAGAGAGAGCAGGAAGCATTTGAAGGATAATTAAAAGGACTTGCTTCCAACTCATCTCCCCCCGCCCGCCTCCTTCCCATGGCTAAGCCAACATGCAGCTCCCTCCAGAGCTCCAAAGCAGAGCAGCAATTATTTAGGGAATTAAAAGGGGGGACTGCAGGAATACAAAATATAGCTGCGAGCAGCAATGAACAGGGTTCACAGGATGACAGAAAGGACACAAGTTCAGTTGGATAACATAGCAAGAACTCTATCATGTACAAGCTAAATTCCTTTATGTGCAATCATGAGTCTAAATAAAAAATATGGAGTGAATCTGATGTATGGTTCAATAGGAGAAGATGATTTTGAGCATTAGCGTTACATATGCAAAGAATGAGTTGTTAATAGTTTCCTTGTTTTTTGAGATATCAATACCAAAATTTAGAGTGGTTCATCTTAGGTACGTCCATGATAGCGACGGCAAGTTTTAAGTTGGTAGGCCACTGTGGAGTGGATTAACAGTGGTTTAAATGGACAAGTAAAATCTGATTTTTGATTTATCAATAACTCAGCCATCTTTTGACCAATCCTTTAGCTTTTCTCTACTAAGTTAAAACATAAAAAGGGGAACTGCAGGACTACTAATAACACATCTGAGCATAAACAAGAAGCGGCTGTCTCTGTTTTGTTTTGGCCATGTTGTTGTCTGGTTTCCAGTACTGTACTGTAATAGTAGTGGATTGGGTTAGTGGTTTGGTTCTGGTCTCCTTTACCTCCTGGAGATGATTATGGCTAGTCCACTGCAGACAGGTCAACATGAGGACTTTATTATGGTTTATGACACATGGGGAAAAGCTGTTTAGCTAGCCATGAATCCAGTCCAAACACCAATTGACTTTGCTTGATTATCCTTGCGGACTCAGTAGTTTATGTGTTGTGTTGAAAGGTCAACAGAGAGGGACTGTAATGATGTGCGCTCTCCGCTCTCTCTCTCTCTCTCTCTCTCTCTCTCTCTCTCTCTTTCTCTTTCAATGCTTCACACCTCAGCTGGTCTTTTCAAAGGGACACTAACTCAATAAGCCCTTCAAATCGCATAAGAGAGATTGTTAAAGAGCTTGTTTTAAACTGGTGGTTTCATTAAGCTAAATGTCATGCACTTTGTTTGAACGAACCGTGTGTGTGTGTGTGTGTGTGTGTGTGTGTGTGTGTGTGTGTGTAAATGATGATAGAAGGGGTTAAGTTCTGAAGCCATTTTTCTCTCATTGAGGCATTGTTAAAAAAGGCTCAGGGGGGAAATAACGAAATGGCTTCCACTTCTTTTACAATACGCTGTGGTGTTCTTCTGAAAGAGGACTTTATCAACATTTGGTATTACATTATTTCATTCTTAGAGAACATGAATAGCCTTATACTCATATATGGAGGATTATGAAGTCGAGAAAAGCACCATTGTGTTTTGTAAATTACTTGATAACTGTCTGACTCTGGAATCCTTGACATTTTGGCTCCACTATTTTAATCTCTCTGGTGCATCGGTTGGACTTTCTTATCCATCTTGTTCGTTCATGAATGTGTGTGTGATTATGCTGCTGCTTATAGACCTGCCCTGCCAGTGTGTGTGTAAGCACTGCCTCAGGCCTGTTGCAGCCCCACAGCCTGGCCTTTTTGTCAGCCACCAGTCATGTGAATAAAGCCCAGAATGGAGCGCCAGCTGGCCTTTTCCAGCCAAGTCATGTGCAAGTCACAAAGCAGCAATGCCACTTAAAAGAGAAAGCAATAATCAATTTTGTTAGTCAGAGGGAGGGCTCTGAATGGCTTGTTTTGTTTAGCCTGCCGGCTGGGGGGTGAAGGGGTGGAGGGGCACAGTGGCGTTTGTCGTTTTAATAGAATACACTGTGCTCCTTTGTTTGAGACAGCATGCCCTCTGCATATAAAAAGTCACGTTTTCGGTTCCAATGAAATCAGGGGTTTAACTTTGAACTCCCAAATTTGCATAATAATTATCTCCCCCACAGACTTTGGCATGCTGATTTAAATTCAACTATTTGTTTTCAGTTCAGTCAGTACTATTAGTTTAATTAATAACCCAGATAGCAAAATTATTCTGGTGCAGCTGTGGGACAAATATTTTGTGTTTTTCTGGCCCAGTATATGCCTGGGTCCCCGGCCCAAAACTGGAGTACATATTGCATCACCATCAGATTAAAAAGGTCCGGCACAGATCTGGCCCACACACCGTGCACCATTAAATTAGAAAGGTGTGGCCACACACTGTAAAATGATTAATTCTAAAAGGTATGGCCCAAATCTGGGCCATATAGTGAAAAATAATTGTAAAATAAAAAAGTGCGGCCCAGGTCTGACCCACTTACTGCACAAAGGTACGGCTGAGTTCCTGCCTAGGTCCGCAGTCCAGAGGTGGGCCAGATGCAGGCTGCCATACAGACCTTATATGGGGCTACATTAAACCAGCTAAACCAGCATTAAACCAGCTAAACCAGCATTAAACCAGCTAAACCAGCATTAAACCAGCTAAACCAGCATTAAACCAGCTAAACCAGCATTAAACCAGCTATACTCCCCAAATTACAGTCAGATACTCTGCTATTAAATGTTGTATTTAAACAAAAGAGAAGATAAACAAAAGAGAAGAACAGTTGCAGATCAAGTCAATCAAAAAATCTGGTTTATTACAAGTAGCAACAGGGAACATGAAACATTCTTAAATAAGTAGCATTGAATTGAATTGGATTTGTTACACAACTGCTAAAATGTGAGCATTTGAAAACGTTGGCCAGGTAAACAAAAACAAACCACAGACTGCTGTCATACCTTGTCCATAGACAGCTTACAGGGTAAGGACATTTGGGTGAACTATCCATTTAATTGCTGTTTCCCACTGGTGTTGATTGGATTAATTGTTTCTGTATTTCATTTCTGATTTTTGCACTGTTCTATTGAATAAACTATTTGTGTGCACGGTGTAAGTAGGAGCGGGGAGACACACCAGTGGGCTTCAAAGCTAAAATTATATAAAATCATTCTAATCCATTGACTTTGAACTGTCTGTTATTCTGAACATTCTATTTCAACATTTTAATAGAGCACAACATCAGTTAAACTAATAACAATTAATTAATAATAACAATTCTAATAACAATTCCTGAGAATTCTACCTGGTGTTGATAGGATTACTGTATATTTCCAGAGCTGCTGGAAGGAGAGACAGGAAAGATGTTTCTATCCTCTGCGTCAGATGAACACATCCTCCCCATCTCTCACTTCACCAGCTGGTACTGTAGCATGAGTGAGTGAAGTATTGCTGCCCACCAGGAGAAGGAGGAGAGCATCTAATGAATCCTTGGGTTTTCTTGTGGTGGTGTCTGCTGGGGCCAAGGTCTTGCATGGTCTTGAGGAATTTGGTGGACTAGAGGTGGACAAGAGCAAAGAAACTGTTAGATTAAGAAGAAGGTGGACTGTCAATTTTATGGGAGCTAGGAAAGGAAAGAAGGAAAGGGAAGGAGGAATTAGACCTAGGAAAGGAAGTAAGTAAGAATATATGTTTCTGAACATGTCTATGTTAATGTGGATGTTAACATGATTATGGATAATCATGAATGAATTGTGAATGATAAAAAGTGAGAATGTTACAGGGGGACAAAGATCATACCGGCCAAAAATGCTAATGATAGCATGTTTTGTTGTAGCCTCTAACTATCTCATTCATCATTATTCATGATTCTTTCATGATTTTTAAAAATCATGGCATTATCATGATTAATTTAGAAGTTTTTAGAAACATCTTACTGTATCTACTAACTTAGAAAGAAAATTACTTTTGGGCAAAACATAACCCAAAACAAACTGCAAATTCATACAAAGAGTGTGTAGCGTCACAAGCTTGATATAGTCATTACGTGCTAGGAATATGGGACCAAATACTAAAGTTTTGACTACATTAATACACTGAGTGAATTTGTCCAAATACGTATGACTTCTACAAATGGGGTACTAAATATACTGTACTTCACTCAATGTACATATCAAAACTGTGCAGTAGCTGCCTGGTAAAATAGTTCCTCCTCGTTTGAAGGAAAGGTTAATTTTAAGGGTGATTTTTCATAATTCCAATAAGGTATCTTAAAATATATGTCTAAAAGAATTGACATATTCAATTTGGCTACTTACAGTAATGATATCACCTTTGAGCTTTTTCCAAATAGTTTTGGATGCCAATTCCAAACACTGTAATAATGATGTTGGGCTCAGCACAAAAGAAAAGACACAACTCTAACCGAGCGCTGACGTCGCACAGTTTGTCTGTGTTGTGGCCCTCCCATTTCACTTTCACTGTAGGGCCATATAACCCACGCCATACTCGGTGCAGAATTATGAACACAACTCAAACCCTGTGCAGATTTCGCGCATCTGGCAAGATTCTGGCGCATAGGCACAAAATCTGTCCGGTAGTTAACCGACACTGACAGATGAATTGGGTGTGTGGCCCAGAACTGATTGTTATCTGGGAAGTCGTTGCAGAGAAACTTCATTGGAGTTTAATGCGAAAGAAAATTCAACCCACTCTCCTATTACCACGAGGACAAGGACCCAAACTGCTTTTGTCAAGCTGGTATCTGTGTTCTGTAATTTATGGCTGCCAGCCTGGCACAATTGGCTTTTGTTGGCAAACACGAGTGAGTCAGTCAGTGTGATTTGCACAGTGGTTTTAAAGGCCTCTGTCAGAGCCAGGAATCCAGCGGGTCACCAGACCAGGGCTGCGTCTGAAATGGCACCCTATTCCCTATAAAGTGCACTACGTTTGACTGACTAGAGCCCTATAGGTCCTGGTCAGGCCCTGGTCAAATGAGGTGCCATTTAAGACACAGCCCAGACCAGTGGTGTTGGGCTGGCTCCCTGCAGAGAGGAGGGGGCGGAACAAATATGTTCCTATCACTATGACAGCGTGACATGGTGCAGTGGGTGGGTACGCTATCTGGGAGCAGAGAGGAAGTGAAAAATAAGAGACTGGTGAATGGTGGTACAGTGGCTGAACTTGGGTACTATGGCTTTCCTTTCCAAACCTCCCCCATGTCTGTCTGTAAGTCAAGACCATGTGTTGTTATGAAGAGCAATTGCCATTAGAAAGCTGATGATTGCTTTTCCAGAGCAGAAATACACTGCTACTGCCACTACCACAGCCTCTAGGATTTGTCTATGATATTAACTTTACAAGAAAAAATGACAAATCACCTGTCAATTCTGGCATTGTTCCACCAATTACTTACCTTCAATTGATACCTTTTTACATTTGGGGTTATAGACAAGGCAATGACTTATTTATAGCACTTGATATGATATTTACATAGGATTCCATGAAAGCAGACACTTTCTTTTACTAGACTCCGGCAGTAATCTTTGATGTAGAATATAGAATGTAGGGAATAGCCTTAGTCTACTTTTTATCTTTTTCCTTTCCATAAGAGGTAAAACACACAGTTGACATGAATAGATAAAGACCATATCATCAAGTGTTATCAAGCAAGCTGTATTGCCTGGGCTCTGCAGAATATTAAATTGGTCTGTGTAATTGCCTTTGTAAAGTATATGTTTTAATTGTGCTCCAGTGACTCACTCTAGTCTAAATCCAGAGGAGGCTGTATGTGAAGCATCCATTGACCCACAACCAATTGGCACTTTTTAATTACTGTAATTACATATGCACTGTCTGTGGCATCTTGACACAGAACTCCCTAAAGAGTGTGAACGTTTAGGTCATTGAGGTCAGAGCCTAAAAGCTCATCTTACCCAGACCAGACCCCACCCGGCTGTTTTCACAGATTCACCTCAGCGGCATGAAGCTCACCAAAATCACTAACCCCCACTTCCCTTCCCTCCCTCCAGCTCCCTACTCCCCCCTACTCCCACCCCTCTCCTTTTCTCTACTCTCTTTCTCCCTCTCCTCCCTCAATAACACTTGCAATGTTACGGGTTCAATTAACACATGACTCGACCCCGCCACCCTGTGAAATCCCCTTGAGATAGCTGAGGATTGTGCTCGGTTACCTCGGCTCTGAAGATTTCCTCCTGGAGCCAGGAGAGGAATGAGTATTGTCTCTGCAGCTGATAATGGCTCCAATCCAGCATGTGCCGTAAACAATAGACCTCGGTCGAATATGATGTTTCGAGGACTCCTCTCCGAAAGCAATGTAGTAATTGAAGGAAAGAGTGAGGCAGTAATGTTGAGAAATAAATGTCAGATGTTTTCCAGTGGGGTACAAGACGCTTGTATTGAACAATGTATCTGTACCAAGAGAACAGATCAGGGTTTCTCGAGGCCTAATGTTGTTTTCTGTCTCTATCAGAAAACGAGCCCAGGTATTTACATTTTCAAATCAATTGAGAGAAACCCTCGGACCCCCTACTAGCCCCTCCTTTCCATCTCTTCAGTCGTTTTCTACTCTGTCCTAGTATCCTTTTCATTAACCAGACTATTTTGAAAAATGGCAGCAGTGCTGTACTCGGCATGTAGGCAGATGTTGTTATATTGAATTATAGCTCAGATCACTTCCCTCCTGCCTGAATGTATTTGGCCTTGCATTGCAGAGTCAGACACAGCCAGCCTACACTCTAGAGGTCTTCACGGGTCCACAAAGTTGGACGGTTTCCGAAATGGATCTGGGCTTTCCCACCTGGACTCGATAGGCATAAATAAAACATTTAAATATAGAGACCTGTTCCGAACGGACCCGAAGATAACTAGACCTGTTCCTTATAGACCTGGTTGGATCCAGACCCGGTCCGATCCGAGTGAGGGAAGCCGCAGAAAAGTCATTTTTTTAAACAGAGCTGATAAAGCGCGAGAGGAGGGAGAGAGGTTCCGCTCTAGCAGGTGGTGGAGGGGCCGTACTGTGAGCAAGTGACACGGTGAGCAGGGAGGAAACCCCATTTCAAAGGAAGCTGAATCACACTATAGTAGACTAATAGCTGCAATAGCTAGGTTATTTATCATCAAATATGATTACGTAGTACCTGTCTTGACTGCATCAAACCAGGAGAAGCTAGTTAAGCTAGCTAACATTAGCAAGCTAGGCTAACTGAGGCTGCAGTGCATGCGCCTTCTCATCCTACAGTTACAAATAACAACATTCAGAATATAAAGTAGCAGCCTACCAGTTGGCTCTTGGTCGTTATAGCCTATCCTTCTCCTTTAACTTTTAATTCCGTCATTTTAATTCCATGTTCCATTGATTCGATTTCTCCTAACTTTTGCCACACACAGAGCGAGGCTCTATGACTGTAGCCTGTTGCCGCTGTGATGACTTATGATTGGCCAACAACAATCTACACGTGCCACGCTCCACTCTCGTGACTAGCAATAGCAGCAGCATAAACGATAAAATGTCTCTCTACTGCAGCAGTCGCATTCAGATCTGCATGGGCCCTTCCGGACAAGTCAGTTAGTCAAAATTAGACATACCCGAGACGTGTGACAATCATATCAGATCCGATCCAGACACGTGACATTATTTAGAATTCTGGATCCGGACCCGCTCGGGTCCTGGACCGGGTCTCGGGTATTGGGGTATAGGTGGATCAGTGAAGACCTCCACTACATTCTTAGAAAAAAGGGTTCCAAAAGGGTTCTTCGGCTGCCTTTTTGGTGCCAGGTAGAACTCTCCAAAAAATTCAAAGGGCTCTCCTATGGGGACAGCTGAATAACAATTTTAGGTTCTAGATAGCACTTTTTTCTAAGCCTGTGGCTTGCCCTCACAAGGACTCTGAAGTCTAAATTCACCTTTATTGTTTTATATTTGAGGTAGTTTCTGAGGTATATTTCTGACTAGATTGAGCTCTATATCTGAATGGAGCTGCTGATTTAGTGAAAGGAATATTTAATGTTGGTTGGCGCTAAATGAGAAAGCCATTAGCCATCCCTTCGTCGCATCGGTTGGTTGGTTCAGAGGCTCAACTGGTCATGGTCGCTTGATTACCATAATCCCCCATCTATGTGCTGACATAACCTTTCTCACCAAAGGCAGCTTGACATGCCGTCTCTGGATCCAAAGAAGAACGCTGGTGCTCTCATTGTTTATATAGGCCTCTATTCATTTTCTATAGTGGTCCTTTGATGGGAAGAGAGTAGCTTGAACACTCTTGTTGCTCTGTGGTCCATATTCAAAGGAACAGACAGATTGTGTTGTTGTACGTTTTTCTCTGCATTGAAAGGGGTTTGAAGGTTAGGTACCTCAGGCTGCATAGTGTCAAATTAATACCCAGCCCAAAGGCTTCTTTATGTTGAGATCATGCATAAGGCCAAGGTCCTGTCCATGTTAGCCATGTATGTCTCTGTAAGTCATGTTGATGCATTGTACAGTATAGCCATCTTGATGCTTCCTTTGAAATGGGGTTTTATATATACTGAACAAAAATATAAACGCAACATGTAAAGTGTTGGTCCCATGTTTCATGAGCTGAAATAAAAGATCCCAGAAATGCACAAATATATTATTTATCTCAAATTTTGTGCACATATTTGTTTACATCCCTATTAGTGGGCATACTTTTCTCCTAAACCAAGATAATCCATCCACCTGACAGGTGTGGCATATCAAGAAGCTGATTAAACAGCATGATCATTACACAGATGCACCTTGTGCTGGGGACATTAAAAGGCCACTCTAAAATGTGCAGTTTTGTCACAACACAATGACACAGATGTCTCAAGTTTTGAGGGAGCGTGCAATTGACATGCTGACTGTAGGAAAGTCCACCAGAGCTGTTGCCAGAGAATGTAATGTTCATTTCTCTACCATAAGCCGCCACCAATGTCATTTTAGAGAATTTGGCAGTACGTCCCACCGGCCTCACAACCGCAGACCATGTGTAACCAAACCAGCACAGGACCTCCACATCCGGCTTCTTCACCTGCAGGATTGTCTGAGACCAGCCACCCAGACAGCTGATGAAACTGAGGAGTATTTCTATCTGTAATAAAGCCCTTTTGTGGGAAAAACTAATTCTGATTGGCTGGGCCTGGCTCCCCAGTGAGTGGGTCTATGCCCTCCCAGGCCCACCCATGGCTGCTCCCCTGCCCATTCATGTGAAATCCATAGATTAGGGCCTAATGAATTTCCACTCCACTCCCTCTTAAAGTATAATAAAAACAATCATTTGCAGAGGGAGGCTGGCCAACCCACCCAGGCCTGCGTCAGTTTGAGGGAAATGCATTAAGTGCTCTCTCGCTGGCCGTTAAGCACAGGTTGTCACAGACAGCCTCTCTCTGTCTCTCTCCCAGCCATGCAGGCTCTTGTACTGTAGCTAAGGGAGGGTTTTGAGGAATTGGTGGGCTCTACCTAGCAATTTCATGCAAATGTGTGAGTCACTTCTCCTCCTTCGGTAGAGATGGCAGGTATCCCGTCAGCCGGAGAGACTGGTCAGGAATTGTCCACAGCCCCATTACATTCAGTTCTCCTCTGAATTTGTTTTCTGTCATGCCATCTCAGCTCAGGTACATCTATATTTCTACTGGGTTTGATGTATCAATTTGTATAATGCTGGGTCAAGAGACAGGCCACAAATGGATGCTGGAGTGGAAGACAGGCAGTCAGACTCCCAGGAGTGTGGGGAGTGCAGTTTGCCATGGGTATGTTTGGATAGAAACTAATCTGTTTATGCTTCAGCATTGTAATCATTTGTGGTGACTGTTGTCAGTGTGCTTCTGTGTAGATGTTGTTGACCAGTTTTCTTCTTGCCTTCACAGACCTTTCTTTCTCTCTTGCCTTAGAAGTACTGTATGTAAGCTTTTTTTTTTTATCCTGGACCTGATACTAAAATAATGGTATATGGGTAGTCTACAGAATATAAGAGGTTTAGCCACAGTGGCTTTTTAATGGTTGAGAGATAACCTGTACTTGTGCATATAACTAAAATGTAGAGATTTCTTATTACACAGTGCATATCAGATATGGCCATTTGTCATATGGTATCCTATACAATCTTAAATGAAGATCTCTTAGTAACCAGGTCACAGCCAATTTCTCTGCTTTCACAAGTGTTGGATTTGAACTCAACATTGAGTAAGAAGAGAGTGACTGCACAATGCACACAGACAGGGTTGTTGTCAAAGTAAAGAGGAGGAAAGAGGGAAGCTCTTCACTTTGAGCTCAGCCAGCGATCAGATCAGAGCTCTCTCTCTCTCTCTCTCTCTCTCTCTCTGTGTGTGGCATCTGCTCTTATCTAAGCTACCCCATAATAAAAAAACAGGATCCCATTTTCCTTTATTGATGAGGTCCAATGATAGGAAGAAAGAGAGATAGAGCACAGAGATTGCCATCTGTTAAAGCTGCAAGTCCTCGAAAGCCCTAGACACTGAGAGCGACAGTGCTTGCCTTTCTAGTCGTGTGCTAAGGGAGGATGTTCGCCAGCCCCTCATGGGAGCCGAGGGGATTTGCTGTTTGTTTCAGTTTGATATTTTCAGATCGCATTACGGATGCGCTTATTGATTTTTAATACCGCACATGTCTGGAAAATCTCAGGCTGGCCGCCCGGAGGGGTGGGAGGGAGGGAAAGATGGAAGGAAATAAAGAAGGGAGGGAGGGAGGGAGGGAGGGAGCATAAGAAAGGCCCTGATAAAAAAGACAGCAGTTTGGTGGAAAATGTGAAGTAATTTGTCACTCTCATCATGGTGGGTGGGGAGGGGACGAGCGAGGGAGGTAGGGCGCTGACTGGGTTATCCGTCCCTGGAGGTTTCCTTTCCTTCATTGCCCTGCATCTCAGATCTTGTCTTGATTTGGCTTTAGATATGATAATAAAAGCTTTAACTGCATTAACTCAGAGTCACGTTAAGCACTGTGTATTTATGATCCCTGTCCACCATCCAAGGGCCTGTCAGAAGTTCAGAACTGACACGATGGACTGAGGGACTGACTGGGCTAATGTGTGCGCTATGGGCCCTGGTCAAAAGTAGTGCACTATGTAAGGAATAGGGTGCCATTTAGGAAGTAACCTTTCCCTCCTTACTGAGGCCCTGTCTGTCACTCAGAGTGATGACTCCTGACCTTTTGACCCCCATTGCTCTGTTGTTGTGTCTGCTGGCCGGCTGGACAGCTGCATGGCCTTGGTCTTTGAAAAGCGCTGACTGCTATGGGAGATTGTAACAACCGTGGAGAGATTACGCATCTAAGATGCAAGTGGTGTGGAAATGGGCAAATAATTACCGCTACTAGCTAAATATTATACATTACATTGCTATTTAAGATGTTCTTGGAATTGAAAGAATTCCCCCTATGATGGGAGGTACGTAAATAAGTGGTTTCAGTAATAAATTGAGTTAGGTATGAATGTGCCCACAGAAGCACATGTCATAGTACTGTTATGAAAGATATCATGTTATGAATAACTCATCTTGACATGACTCTGTCTTATTTCCATCAGTTCTCTTATCTCTCTCGTCTCATTTCAGCTGATAAGTGTCAGATCTGCCACAAAGAGTTCTGTCACTACATGCCTGCTGGCAAACACATTACTGCTCCTAGAACAAAAAACACATATTATATTATAGACTCTTATATTGGGTGTTAAACAAAGCTGTTATTAAAGCTGAGATACACAGAAGGAGACACTTGTCAGAAGTGACTTGTTAAGGCCTCTGTATTGAGTGAGATGAGCCAAAGCACACACTTACTTAGCAGGATGTACACAAAATCAACAGAGGAGCGCTGCCAAAGAATTAATTTTTTATTTTGGCAAAGAGCACTTTTTTTCTCTCGCTCTCTCAATTTCTCCCTCTCAATATCTCTTCCCCTCTGTCTCTTTCCTTCTATCCTAATCATGCTGTTTTCTCTCTCAGCTAGGGTGTGGGAGAGAGAAAAGAGAGTTGTGGCTTCTTTAACACTGCTGAGCTAGCTCTTTCTGATAGCTTCCTCCTCATGCCCTATATTTAACACCACCACATTAACATTTAACCAGGGACCCTGATTGCTTACATTGTGAGGGGCTTTTCATCTGTTTTAACTAAGATGCATCACCTAGCGGATATCTCGCCACCTTGATGTGAATAAGAAATGATCATAGGGCAGTGCAATTACATGGTAACGGAATTACACTGATACTCAGATATTTCACTTGAAAATGTATACCAAACAAAAACCTTTGATTTCAAAGTTTAGCAAACTATAGAACTCTGTGCACAAGGACTACTTTTAACAATTTCAACTGAACATTTTAGAAAAAACACATTTACAGGAAGAACTGTGCGGATACAAAATTTGGTAGATTTGACTGTAATTCTGTTACCAAACTTTGCATCTGCAGTTTTTCTAGTAAATGTGTTTTTTTTACTGTGTAAATTGTTGAAAGTAGTCATTGTGCATAGAGTTACATGGTTTTTGTTTGCATACATTTTATTGTGAAATATCCTTTATCGTGGAATTGCCGGCACAGACTGGTGTGATATTGTAATGTAGATAATACAGGAAGGGTTTAGTATGTAACTTGGCATGTGGTCTGGAAATAGGCTACGGTATTGTAGAGAGAAGTAAAAAGTAGTTGAATCAGTAGGACCTGTCGATATGATATTATCACTATACTTAGGTGCCGATACGGTATGTATTGCGATTCTCACAATTCTATATGTATTGCAATTCGATACTGTGATTGTATTGCAATTTTATGTTCCTAACATATTGCTCACCATATGTCTGCTGCAGAGGGACAAGAAAGAGCCAAGAGTAAACAAGTTTTGATTAGTCATGGAAATAAAAGTGCTAAAACAAATTGACCCACTATTTAAAAAGAAGATGGAGAACAAGCTATGAAGGAAAAATGCTTTTGGTGCAGGTACAACCAACTAGCCAAAAGTAATATTGCGATATTGTGATGGCTGATTTGAAGCAGTCAGGCGCAGGAGGGTAAATCACAGAATAACAGGATTTATTCCGGAATACAGAGTTACGCAGTAAAGCATCAAAACAGTCCAGTGCGCAAAATAGGCGGAAAAAGAACCTGGAGATACAAAATACAAGGAGCTCACCCGAGCATCACTATCCTCACAATAAACAATCACACGCAAAGACAAGGGGGCAGAGGGAACACTTATACAGGTACTAATGAGGGGATGTGAACCAGGTGTGTGTAATAAACAAGACAAAACAAATGGAATGATGAGATGAGGAGCGGCAGTGGCTAGAAGGCCGGTGATGACGAATGCCGAAGCCTGCCCGAACAAGGAGAGGAGGCAGCCTCGGAGGAAGTCGTGACAGATATTGTCAAAACGATATGATACAGTGCCTTCGGAAAGTATTCATACCCCTTGACTTTTTCAACATTTTGTTACATTACAGCCTTATTCTAAAATAGATTAAATTAAACAATTTCCTCAGCAATCTACACGCAATACCCCATAATGACAAAGTGAAAACAGGTTTTTAGACATTTTTGCAAATACGAACATCTCTGGAGAGACCTGAAAATAGCTGTGCAGCAACGCTCCCCATCCAACCTGACAGAGCTTGAGAGGATCTGCAGAGAAGAATGGGAGAAACTCCCCAAATCGTGGTCAAAAGTTTTGAGAATGACACAAGTATTAGTCTTCACAAAGTTCGCTGCTTCAGTGTTATGAGATATTTTTGTCAGATGTTACTATGGTATGGTATACTGAAGTATAATTACAAGCATTCCATAAGTGTCAAAGACTTTTATTGACAATAACATTCAGTTTATGCAAAGAGTCAATATTTGCAGTGTTGACCCTTCTTTTTTTACAATCCGCCCTGGCATGCTATCATTTAACTTCTGGGCCATATCTTGACTGATGGCAGCCCATTCTTGCATAATCAATGCTTGGAGTTTGTCAGAATTTGTGGGTTTTTGTTTGTCCACCCGCCTCTTGAGGATCGACCACAAGTTCTCTCTTTATTTAACCAGGTAAGCCAGTTGAGAACAAGTTCTCATTTACAACTGCGACCTGGCCAAGATAAAGCAAAGCAGTGCGATAAAAACAACAACACAGAGTTACATATGGGGTAAAAAAACATAAAGTCAAAAAATACAACAGAAAATATATATACAGTGTGTGCAAATGTAGCAAGTTATGGAGGTAAGGCAATAAATAGGCTATAGTGCAAAATAATTACAATATTTATGAACACTGGAATGCTAGATGTGCAAGAGATTATGTGCAAATAGAGATACTGGGGTGCAAAAGAGCAAAATAAATAACAATATAGGGATGAGGTAGTTGGGTGGGCTAATTTCAGATGGGCTGTGTACAGGTGCAGTGATCGGTAAGGTGCTCTGACAACTGATGCTTAAAGTTAGTGAGGGAGATAAGAGTCTCCAGCTTCAGAGATTTTTGCAATTCGTTCCAGTCATTGGCAGCAGAGAACTGGAAGGAATGGCGGCCAAAGGAGGTGTTGGCTTTGGGGATGACCAGTGAGATATACCTGCTGGAGCGCAGACTACAGGTGGGTGCTGCTATGGTGACCAATGAGCTAAGATAAGGCAGGGATTTGCCTAGCAGTGATTTATAGATGGCCTGGAGCCAGTGGGTTTGACAACGAACATGTAGTGAGGACCAGCCAACAAGAGCGTACAGGTCACAGTGGTGTGTAGTGTATGGGGCTTTGGAGACAAAACGGATGGCACTGTGATAGACTACATCCAATTTGCTGAGTAGAGTGTTGGAGGCTATTTTGTAAATTACATCGCCGAAGTCAAGGATCGGTAGGATAGTCAGTTTTACGAGGGCATGTTTGGCAGCATGAGTGAAGGAGGCTTTGTTGCGAAATAGGAAGCCGATTCTAGATTTAACTTTGGATTGTAAATTCTTAATGTGAGTCTGGAAGGAGAGTTTACAGTCTAACCAGACACCTAGGTATTTGTAGTTGTCCACATACTCTAGGTCAGACCCGTCGAGAGTAGTGATTCTAGTCGGGTGGGCGGGTGCCAGCAGCGTTCGATTGAAGAGCATGCATTTAGTTTTACTAGTGTTTAAGAGCAGTTGGAGGCTACTGAAGGAGTGTTGTATGGCATTGAAGCTCGTTTGGAGGTTTGTTAACACAGTGTCCAATGAAGGGCCAGATGTATACAAAATGGTGTCGTCTGCGTAGAGGTGGATCTGAGAGTCACCAGCAGCAAGAGCGACATCATTGATATACACGGAGAAAAGAGTCGGCCCAAGAATTGAACCCTGTGGCACCCCCATAGAGACTGCCATAGGTCCAGACAACAGGCCCTCCGATTTGACACATTGAACTCTATCTGAGAAGTAGTTGGTGAACCAGGCGAGGCAGTCATTTGAGAAACCAAGGCTATTTAGTCTGCCAATAAGAATGCGGTGGTTGACAGAGTCGAAAGCCTTGGCCAGGTCGATGAAGACGGCTGCACAGTACTGTCTATTATCGATCGCTGTTATAATATCGTTTAGGACCTTGAGCGTGGCTGAAGTGCACCCATGACCAGCTCGGAAACCGGATTGCATAGCGGAGAAGGTACGGTGGGATTCGAAATGGTCGGTGATCTGTTTGTTAACTTGGCTTTCAAATACTTTCGAAAGGCAGGGCAGGATGGATATAGGTCTGTAACAGTTTGGATCTAGAGTGTCACCCCCTTTGAAGAGGGGGATGACCGCGGCAGCTTTCCAATCTCTGGGGATCTCAGACAATTTCGGCTGCTAGTTTTAGAAAGAAAGGGTCCAGATTGTCTAGCCCAGCTGATTTGTAGGGGTCCAGATTTTGCAGCTCTTTCAGAACATCAGCCGTCTGAATTTGTGTGAAGGAGAAGCGGGGGGGGGCATGGGCAAGTTGCAGCGGAGGGTGCAGAGTTGGTGGCCGGGGTAGTGGTAGCCAGGTGGAAAGCATGGCCAGCCGTAGCAAAATGCTTGTTGAAATTCTCGATTATTGTAGATTTATCGGTGGTGATAGTGTTTCCTAGCCTCAGTGCAGTGGGCAGCTGGGAGGAAGTGCTCTTATTCTCCATGGACTTTACAGTGTCCCAAAACTTTTTGGAGTTAGTGCTACAGGATGCAAATTTCTGTTTGAAAAAGTTAGCCTTTGCTTTCCTGACTGCTTGTGTATATTGGTTCCTAACTTCCCTGAAAAGTTGCATATCGCGGGGGCTATTTGATGCTAATGCAGTACGCCACAGGATGTTTTTGTGCTGGTCAAGGGCAGTCAAGTCTGAGGAGAACCAGGGGCTATATCTGTTCTTAGTTCTGTATTTTTTGAATGGGGCATGTTTATTTAAGATTGAGAGGAAATTACTTTTAAAGAACAACCAGGCATCCTCTACTGACGGAATGAGATCTATATCCATCCAGGATACCTGGGCCAGGTCAATTAGGAAGGCCTGCTCGCTAAAGTGTTTTAGGGAGCGTTTGACAGTGATGAGGGGTGGTCGTTTGACCGCGGACCCGTTACGGTGCAGGCAATAAGGCAGTGATCGCTGAGATCCTGGTTGAAGACAGTGGAGGTGTATTTAGAGGGTAAGTTAGTCAGGATGATATCTATGAGGGTACCCATGTTTACGGATTTAGGGTTGTACCTGGTAGGTTCGTTGATAATTTGTGTGAGATTGAGGGCATCTAGTTTGGATTGTAGGATGGCCGGGGTGTTAAGCATATCCCAATTTAGGTCACCAAGCAGTATGAACTCTGAGGATAAATGGGGGGCAATCAATTCACATATGGTTCCAGGGCACAGCTGGGGGCTGAGGGGGGTCTGTAGCAAGCGGCAACAGTGAGAGACTTATTTCTGGAAAGGTGGATTTTTAGAAGTAGAAGCTCAAACTGTTTGGGCACAGACCTGGATAGTATGATAGAGCTCTGCAGGCTATCTCTACAGTAGATTGCAACTCCACCCCCTTTGGCAGTTCTATCTAGACGGAAAATGTTATAGTTGGGGATGGAAATGTCAGAATTTTTGGTGGCCTTCCTAAGCCAGGATTCAGACACTGCTAGAACATCAGGGTTGGCGGAGTGTGCTAACGCAGTGAATAACTCAAACTTAGGAAGTAGACTTCTGATATTAACATGCAAGAAACCAAGGCTTTTGCGATTACAGAAGTCAACAAATGATAGCGCCTGGGGAGTAGGAGTGATACTGGGGGCTGTAGAGCCTGGGTTAACCTCTACATCACCAGAGGAACAGAGGAGGACTAGAATAAGGATACGGCGAAAGGCTTTAAGAACTGGTCTTCTAGTGTGTTGGGTACATAGAATAAAGGGGGCAGATTTCCGGGCGTTGTAGAAAAGATTCAGGGCATTATGTACAGACAAGGATATGGAAGGAAATGAGTAAAGTGGAGGTAAACCTAAGCGTTGGGTAACAATGAAAGAGATAGCATCACTGGAGGCACCAATTGAGTCGGTCTCCGCGTGTATGGGGGGTGGGACAAAGGAGCTATCTAAGGCAGGTTTAGCTGGGCTGGGGGATCTACAGTGAAATAGTACAATTAGAAATAACTGAAACAACAATAAGCTAAACATATTGACATGGGAGAGAGGCATAAAGCAATCACAGGTGTAATTTGAGAGAGCTAAGACAACAGCTGGTAATGACGACACAGTTTGGGCTGAGGCTAAACATAAACAGGATGCGGTACCGTAAAAAGGAACAGTCCAGCAGGCATCAGCTGTATAGCTGAGTTATCATAAGGTCCGGTGAACAGCAATAGGATAGTTCGGAGGTAGTTCGGGGGCTGCTAAAGCACTAGCGAGCAAGAGGCCACGGCTAGCGTGTGCTAGCGGGCCGGGGCTAGCAGATGGAATCTTCGTGGTCGACGTCGTAACGGGAAGCCTGTTGTAACCACATCAGACGATTTCGTCGGCAGACCAGTCGTGTAGGATCGGCGGGGCTCTGTGTCAACACTAGGTGGTCCCGTCCGGTTGACAGAGAGGTAGATAGCCGGGTGATGGGCCTAGCTCAGGATGATTAGCCAAACCACAACGTCCATTTTGTTGCAGCTAGCTGGTAGCGATGAATCCGGAGTTAAAGGTCCAGTGATTCAGTGATTCCGGCAGAAAAACTGATACGTTCTGGGTCGATAACGCGCTGTGCAGACAGTGCAGACTGGCCGAATAATAGTCCAGGCTAGAGCTGGCTGGTAGGTGGTGCAGGCCACAGACAATGGTGAAAAACCACTAACGGTAGCTGATAGCAAGTAGCTAGTTAGCTGGCTACTCCCGTCCGGTAGACCGAGAGATAGATAGCCGGGATAATAGGATTAAGGTCTGGGGAGTTTCCTGGCCATGGACCCAAATGTTCGATGTTTTGTTCCCCGAGCCACTTAGTTATCACTTTTGACTTATGGCAAGGTGCTCCATCATGCTGTTCTTGGATGGTTGGGAGAAGTTACTCTCTGAGGATGTGTTGGTACCATTCTTTATTCATGGCTGTGTTCTTAGTCAAAATTGTGAGTGAGCCCACTCCCTTGGCTGAGAAGCAACCCCACACATGAATGGTCTCAGGATGCTTTACTGTTGGCATGACACAGGACTGATGGTAGTGCTCACCTTGTCTTCTCCGGACAAGGTGTTTTCCAAATGCCCCAAACAATCGGAAAGGGGATTCATCAGAGAAAATGACTTTACCCCAGTCCTCAGCAGTCCAATCCCTGTACCTTTTGCAGAATATCAGTCTGTCCCTGATGTTTTTCCTGGAGAGAAGTGGCTTCTTTGCTGCCCTTCTTGACATAAAGCAAAGCAATCAAGACGGCACGTGTTTCCTTGCAGGTAACCATGGTTAACAGAGGAAGAACAATGATTTCAAGCACCACCCTCCTTTTAAAGCTTCCAGTCTGAAATTCTAACTCAATTAGCATGACAGAGTGATCTCCAGCCTTGTCCTCGTCAACACTCTCACCTGTGTTAACGAGAGAATCACTGACATTATGTTTGCTGGTCCTTTTGTGGCAGGGCTGAAATGCAGTGGAATTTTTTGGTGGGGATTAAGTTCATTTTCATGGCAAAGAGGGACTTTGCAATTAATTGCAATTCATCTGATCACTCTTCATGACATTCTGGAGTATATGCAAATTGCCATCATCAAAACTGAGGCAGCATACTTTGTGAAAATTAGTATTTGTGTCATTCTCAAAACTTTTGACCACGACTGTACAGGTGTGCCAAGCTTGTAGTGTCATACTCAAGAAGACTCGAGGCTGTATTCACTGCCAAAGGTGCTTCAACAAAGTACTGAGTAAAGGGTCTGAATACTTATGTAAATGTGATAGTTTTAATAAAAAACAGTTTTTGCTTTGTCATTATGGGGTATTGTGTGTAGATTGATGAGAAAATAATAAAACAATTTAATCCATTTTAGAATAAGGCTGTAACGTAACAAAATGTGTAAAATGTCAAGGGGTGTGAATACTTTCCGACGGCACTGTATATCGTAAAAAATAATATCCCGATATGTAACTGTATCTATTTTTTCCACCATCACTATGATTCAGGGTCATAAAAAATGCCAGTGTCGGCATGAATTTCTCAAGATGTGTTGTTAAATCTATATCTGCAAGTTGATAAAAGACAGAGAGAGAAGAGGTGGCGAAGTTCTCTGTGGAAGAAGTGTCAGGCTTGTGAAGTAATTCTCACCTGGGAGACTGTGGAGCCAGTGTGGATAAACCCACTCCTCCTAATCCAGTTTTGATGAATAACTGAGCCAGACTCGAGTCTGAGGATTACAGGTAATACTCTGCTTATCTATAAATATCAATTTGTGTTGTTTTCAAAGATGCCTGTTGAAGTAAATATTCAAGGCTTAGAAAGCCCAGTTCACCTCGGGCGACAGATTTGTTCTGAACATGGGATGTGTTTGTTTTGGATGTTGTTGTTTAGGCTCCAGGATCTGGGATTGGGACCTTTGTTTTTGCCTGAAACTGTGAATTCTGAAGCTGGAAATCCTTCCCACAGTTGTGCCCATCCCCAGGGCTAGGGCTGCGCGATATATCAAATTAATTTGATTAATTCGAATGTATGTTTTTGCGCGATATTCCAAATGCCTCTATAGCAAGAATCATTTTTAATGAGCGTTTATGTCTGCTTTTTCTCATGTTGTCTTTTTGGTCTCTGTTCTGTGTGCACCTTCTCATTTATACCAGAGAACTGTATATAATGATGAGATGCACATGTGTCCACCCTAACAATGGGAGTCATTGTCCCAAAGGCGGGAAGGCAGGCGACAAGCTTAAATCCAAAATAAGCCCATAGAAACGCATTGGGTTTATTTTGGACAGATTTTGGAGAGAGTGAAACCTCTCGCTTTGCCTCTTCCTCTATTTACACACACACACACCAAGCCCCTCCCCAGCCACTCACACCAACAAAGTTGAGAGATCACTTCTTCCTCTCTGACAAGCGGTTTCAACTCGCTATTTGCATTTGAGGTTTGGGCCAACAGAATCGGACACCGAAACATATTGATATATTATTTGACTGTAATTGAGGAGAAGTTAACCTGTCTAATGATACCCTTTTTATGTCTCAACTACTAAATTTGCGTGCAGAGCAGACAGTACTAAAACAGCAGTATCAATGAACATTGATTCTGGACAATGAATGCTCATTTTGTCACGCGATACATTGTGGTGCCACGTACCGCTAGCAGTATTTTAGCCAAAGACTGTTATACTAGCTGTCTAGTCTGTGTTTTATAAATGTGCAATAAGCATAAAACACAATTATATAAGGAATTGGCAACTCCTTCTCATTCTGAGAAATAACGTAGGCCACTTGATTTCAACATCTAAACAAAGTGGACAGACAAGCATGCTGTTCAAACAGTTAGAGACAGACAGAAGGGTGTGTTCATAACAATTAAACTGTTCTGCCTTGTTAGCTGGCAAATAGATCCAAGTTGGCTAAACTTGAAATATAAAGATTAGCTGGCTACTCACTAGCACGTGGGCTTGTGCTTGAGAAATTGTTTATGAGACCTGTGTTAATTTCTATACCCTCCTGAGACCCCCCATACATAACATAAGTGTTTTGGATGAACAAGAATTTAAAATATATATAGATTGTTATTTATCTTTTATTGTAAGTGCAAAACTGCCCTCTGTAGTTGAACGTAAATATGAAAAAAATAAAAAAACATTACAGTCAATGGGTACAGTAGGTGAAAAACATAGTTGCTGCATCCAGTTGTCCACTACAGAGGATATTTCTTGATAAGCTCTTATTTTATGAAAACATTATTACACAGTCCTGACAAAGGGACAACAGGACTTAATACAGTGGCTTGTATGGCCTCAGAGAGACGGAACAATAACAGATGTCCACTAGAGAGGACCAAAATGAATTGCTGGGTCTCAGGAGGATAATGCTTACCTGGTTAAATAAAGGTGAAATAAAATAAATAAAATAGTGAATGTGCATTATGCATGGTTCTGGTTACATTCATAACAAAAAGTACATTTTCATAGACAGACTAGAAAGCCAGATCAGTGATTATTGCAAAAAAGCAGGTTAAACTATTTTGATTAAATAATAACATTATTAGTGGGGTTTATATTTAGCCAAATTTCACACGCCCTGACTTCATTAGATTATTGCTGACTGTTTGAAATGCAGTGAATCTTACCTTTAATTGTACAACAAAGCTTATTTAGAGAGAACATAAAAAATATATATATATATATATATATATATATATATATATATATATATATATATATATATATATATATATATATATATATATATTGTGAATTGCCCATAAGTTTGAAAACTCGAGATATGATTTTTAGGCCATATCGCCCAGCCCTACCCTAGCCCCATGCCCAAAACCCAGCCCCAGCCCCAGCCCCAGCCGCCTTTATCTCCATGGGCGAAAGAGTCCACAGGAAGCCCCTGTCAGCTGCCTCATAGAGCTGAGTGAGCGGGGCAGGAAATGGCCATAAATCCCTTCTCATTTCCCCTGCTCTGACCTGACTCTGCTTCTGCCTCCACCACCGCCTGGCTGTTAGCATGGAGGCTCCTCCAGCCATACGCCATCAATACACACTAATGATAGGAATTAGCCATGAGCCACTGGACACTGACATTAAGCAGATCAACAAGATGTTTGTTTTCTATTTAATGATAGGCTACTTGGGAAATTGGTAGGACATGAGTAGACTGTATTCAGCCTCAGATATAATTAGTTGTGACCGGATAAGCATTTTTGCAGCATTTGGAGTTTTTAAAGGGATCCGTTTTGACTGTTTTTCTGTAGGCCTCAAAGAGTAAATTATTAAGTGAATGTTCCAAACAAAATGGTGTCCCAAACAACGGGTAAAAGGAAGTTGCGTCCTATACACACAGTGCATTTAAAAGTCCCTAGTGGCCTATAATACTTTTTCCATGATCACATTCTTGTCCTGTCTGCACCAAACAAAGGACGGAAATGTCATGTTTTGAAGATGTCTGTCGAGTTTTACAAAACACAAGTTCTATTTAAAGCAGTCAAAAGCAAACATAGATGGACCAGTCCAATTCAAAGTGATCATGTCAAGTGTAAAGTCTCTGACTGACTTTCTGTCTGTCAGCTTTGACCCCCAGGTTTTAGATGTTTTAGCTGGAGGCTGAAGACAACTGAGAACACATTACATTCTCTGGTATTTATCTCTATTTGTTTAGTTTGCTGGGAATGTTGGCGGGAGGGAAAACTGATGCCCTGAAGCAATAGTGAAAGGTTGCCTGTAAGAACCACTATGGGTTATACCTAAGAACCCCTGGTGAGAACCATCCAGACTCTATCCGCTGATGTCAGCAGCAGTCTAAGCTCTGCTACCTGACCAACCATTGCTGAAGGCTTAAACCCTATCTGTCTGTCTGTCTGTCTGCATTCTCTGGCTCATTGTCTTATATGAGGACAACCCCTCAGCCTTTGTACTTCACAGGCTGAGTAGAAGGGTCATAGAGTCAACAAGAGCTCTTGTTAACCAGCTGGACTTGATTTGTCCACAGCAGACCCCTGCCGTGGCCCCTTTTCAGTCCCCTTTCCTCCGACAAGTTGTCATATTTTGAATTAACTGTCAGGGAAAGACTCTCTCTCACGTCATACATATTGCAGGCTTTTGCCAGCCAAGGCCAGACGTCGGTTGTCAGAATATTGCTCTGCTTTTAGCAGCAGAAGGATTTACGCCGGGCGGCTCTTTGAAAAGGAGGCACAGGAGACAAAAGACGAGGGCGTAATTACAAGGGTGGAATGTGCCGCACTGAATTTTATGGCAACCTACTTCTGAAAGAGAGTATTGTAGGGGTGGGCATGACTTTCCTCAGTCATTGTTAGTGCCTGATTGAGGTTTCTTTCAGAGTGGGAGGCAGCATGCTGTAGTGAAACATCTGACTGTACTGCTGAACTGAGAGCGCTGAAAGCTGGCAGCATTAAGAAAGAAGATGGTTTGATCTAGGAATTTGCAGGTGAAAGTGATACACTGAAAGGTTTCAAAAGATAGAGGAAGTAAGTTTTTAAATGTCCATTGTATTTTTGTAGATGAATAAAACAAATAAATTACAGTTGTCGTTGTCGTGATAGGCTTTGAATCAGATACATTCTTATGTGACATCTCTTAGTCATCCCTTGGACATAGAAATACTTTTGCAATGGCGACTGTACACTGAGTGTACAAACATTAAGAACACCTTCCTAATATTGAGTTGCACCCCCCCTAACACTTTTGCCCTCAGAACAGCCTCAATTCGTCGGGGCATGGACTCTTCAAGGTGTCGAAAGCATTCCACATGCTGGCCCATGTTGACTCCAATGCTTCCCACGGTTGTGTCAAGTTGGCTGGATGTCCTTTGGGTGGTGGACCATTCTTGATACACACAGGAAACTGTTGAGCGTGAAACTCAGCAGCATTGCAGTTTTTGATACAAACCTGTGCGCCTTGCACTAACTACCATAGGCACTTAAATCTCTTGTCTTGCCCATTCACCCTCTGATTGGCACACATACACAATCCGTGTCTCAATTGTCTCGAGGCTTAAAAATCCTTCTTTAACCTGTCTCTTCCCCTTCATCTACACTGATTGAAAAGGATTTAAAAAGTGACATCAATAAGAGATCATAGCTTTCACCTGGATTCACCTGGTCAGTCTGTTTTGTACACTCAATGTATATTTAGCTCTTTACAATGAGTCTTCAAGTCTGACTCAATGTCTCCATATGTCCCCCACACACATTACCTCACCCCAGAGCTGTATGCAGTGTCTCACAGATTAGTAAAGAAGGTATGGCCTTGTTTTCTCCTAGCCGTCTCCAGTAACAGATAAAGATAAATTATGTCAGATCTCTCCCCTGTGGTACCCACAGAACCACACAGCCCACATGAAAGACTGAGTGGGTTAGACAGCCGGTCATACAGAAAACGTGTGGGCAACATTAGTGATGACACGACAGACTGCAACATGTGTATATATAGAGTGGGTGCATTTATGTGTTGTTTCCTCAGATTATACCCACAGAAACCCACATAGAGAGTACATAAAAGAGGTGGTGGGAAAGGCTGCTAGGCAAACAGAAAATACAGTGCCTTGCAAAAGTATTCACCCCCCTTGGCGTTTTTCCTATTTTGTTGTATTACAACCTGTAATTTAAATTGATTTTTATTTGGATTTCATGTAATGGACATACACAAAATAGTCCAAATTGGTGAAGTGAAATTTAAAAAATAACATGTTTCAAATACATTTTTAAAAAAGATAACGGGAAAGTGGTGCTTGCATATATATTCACCCCCTTTACTATGAAGCCCCTAAATAAGATCTGGTGCAACCAATTACCTTCAGAAGTCACATAATTAGTTAAATAAAGTCCACCTGTGTGCAGTCTAAGTGTCACATGATCTGTCACATGATCTCAGTATATATACACCTGTTCTGAAAGGCCCCAGAGTCTGTAACACCCCTAGGCAAGGGGCACCACCAAGCAAGCGGCACCATGAAGACTAAGGAGCTCCCCAAACAGGTCAGGGACAAAGTTGTGGAGAAGTACAGATCAGGGTTGGGTTATAAAAAAATATCTGAAACTTTGAACATCACACGGAGCACCATTAAATCAGTTATTAAAAAATTGAAAGAATATGGCACCATAACAAACCTGGCAAGAGAGGGCCACCCACCAAAACTCACGGACCAGGCAAGGAGGGCATTAATCAGAGAGGCAACAAAGAGACCAAAGATAACCCTGAAGGAGCTGCAAAGCTCCACAGTGGAGATTGGAGTATCTGTCCATAGGACCACTTTAAGCCATAATCTCCACACAGCTGGGCTTTACTGAAGAGTGGCCAGAAAAAAGCCATTGCTTAAAGATAAAAATAAGCAAACACGTTTGGTGTTCGCCAAAAGCCATGTGGGAGACTCCCCAAACATATGGAAGAAGGTACTCTGGTCAGATGAGACTAAAATTGAGCTTTTTGGCCATCAAGGAAAACGCTATGTCTGGCGCAAACACAACAACTCTCATTACCCCGAGAACACCATCCCCACAGTGAAGCATGGTGGTGGCAGCATCATGATGTGGGGATGTTTTTCATCGGCAGGGACTGGGAAACTGGTCAGAATTGAAGGAATGATGGATGGCGCTAAATACAGGGAAATTCTTGAGGGAAACCTGTTTCAGTCTTCCAGAGATTTGAGACTGGGACGGAGGTTCACCTTCCAGCAGGACAATGACCCTAAGCATACTGCTAAAGCAACACTCGAGTGGTTTAAGGGGAAACATTTAAGTGTCTTGGAATGGCCAAGTCAAAGCCCAGACCTCAATCCAATTGAGAATCTATGGTATGACTTAAAGATTGCTGTAAGCCAGCGGAACCCATCCAACTTGAAGGAGCTGGAGCAGTTTTGCCTTGAAGAATGGGCAAAAATCCCAGTGGCTAGATGTGCCAAGCTTATAGAGACATACCCCAAGAGACTTGCAGCTGTAATTGCTGCAAAAGGTGGCTCTACAAAGTATTGACTTTGGGGGGGTGAATAGTTATGCACGCTCAAGTTGTCTGTTTTTTTGTCTTATTTCTTGTTTGTTTCACAAAAACAAATATTTTGCATCTTCAAAGTGGTAGGCATGTTGTGTAAATCAAATGATACAACCCCCCCAAAAATCAATTTTAATTCCAGGTTGTAAGGCAACAAAATATGAAACATGCCAAGGGGGGTGAATACTTTCACAAGCCACAGTTGTTCTCAGTCCTTTTGCTGCTTTAGTCTGAGGTTCAAATCTCTTCAAATGTGTCTATTTTATGTCATTTTATAAGGACTTGACTTGTCGCTTCAGGTCGGTCCTAGTTAAGTAATTATATACAATTACATAAGCGTCTAATTGCAGAGGACACTGATCTTCTCTTCTAGCTACAGTACTTGGTAGATGTTTGGTCTCTGAACTGTTGCTGACCTCATTATTATAACTATACTGTAAATAGATGTCTTTCACTGGTTCATAAATGGGGTTATTACAGAGTAGCCGGATTCTAGACCTACAAATCCATTTACTTTCCCCCGGATTAAATAACGTACTGTACTGTATGCAATCTGTTCAGCACACTTTAATAGCACATGTTCCTGTTTTTGTGAGCGTCTAGCCAGCATGTGGCTGAACATATGAAAAAGCCCCTGGACAATCCCCACTCTGGCACGCTGCTGTGTGAGTGAGGGGAGAGTTACTGTAGTAAGAGGAATGCTTGACCCTTCTACTACCTCTACCTCGTTGTGTCGTGGCTTTTCATTACCCAGAATGCTCGGGGAAAGAAGAATAAAAAGCTGTCTTCAGGAAACTCAGCCGACACAACACGACCATGTCAGAAAACCTCCGGGTAGCCTAGTGATGTTAGTGATGTTTTTAGGGCAGTTTGTCTGAACTGTGCTGCACCACCAGTGTTACCGTATGACTCACTGTGGCTTGAAGCTTTGACTGGGTGATAGACCTGTAAATAGAGTTTTAAAGCTGGAGTCCTTAATTGGTGAAACTGCCACGTACAACAACAAAAAAGTTACTGAAAACAATAAACACTGTTTTTTCACCTCATACATCATTGCACGCGCGATAGAACAGCAGCATACAGTATGTACTGCAATGGCCGTTGGGCGGAAAGTGGCGCTATTTCCCTGCTGCGGATTCCATCTTTAATAGAATCGTTTTCAAGGTTCTCTAAAGACGTGTTTCGCTTATTTTCATTCAGTTATTTTGGTGAATGGCTTTTTTCCAATTGAATGCTAACCCATGCCTTTTTTGTTTTTGGAAGAGGCAAGGAAAGGTTACATTGTAGTCAATATTTCATATTTGATATGATACAACATTATATTTTCTGGTGACAATATGGGTCAGGTTATTTTCTCCAGGTCTCGGTCAATATGTCATTATTACGAAATTGAAATTGTGCAGCCAGCCAGACATACTGTATTTCCAATCCATTAATAATAACGTCAAAGTACGCTCAAGAATGAAATAGTGGGAAAGTGTTTAGGCACACACTGTTAGGAAGAGAGGCTGGGGCTGCTTGCTGCAGATTGAGGTGCAACAGAACAGACAAGCTGACAGGGATGAGGCTGACTTTAAAGCTGCAGCGGCAAGCAGGCAGGCGGGCTGCGTGTCTACTCTTACAGCTCAGGCAGGCAGCAAGCGCTCTGAGCCACTGGCTTCTGGAGACAGGGACATGTCGAACAGCCCTGCTACAGAAAATCTTCAAAGAAAGGATTTGTATGAAGACATACATATTTAGAGTGCAGGCTCAGCTGTGTGTGCTGTGCTGCTACCTCGCCGTGAGCACACTGCAGAATCCCTCAGTGTGACAATATAGTTTGAGAGGGAGGGAAGGGTGGAGAGTTTTGCTCCATTTTATAGTACTATAGTACTAGTACTATTTTAACCATTAGAAATCGTATTTAGTTACAGAAGAACTCATGACATGATAGATTCATGAAAGTAGAGCAGAAAGGCCCACAGGTTTATATTGGACTAGGTCTACACCAGGTTGGCTTGAGCGAGAGATGGCCTGAAGACATTGAAAGACAGAATTACTTGCTCAATTTATAGTCTTCATTTACCTCAACGACAGGCAGAGCACAGCAGAATAGAGAGCTGTTGGTGGGCTCTCTCCGTCTGAGGCGATGAAGAGTACAGCAGGGAGGTAGCTACACTAGCTGCCTCTGCTAGCTAGGCTATAGCCAGTTATTCAATCTTGCAACATGACTGCAGGATGACAGGCAGAGTTCCTGTATGGAAATGGAAAGCGAAGCCCTCAATTAATCACATTAAGCTACTGTCTGAATTGCCAAGACAAGGAGATCTCATGCCAGCTCTGTCCTGTCTCTGTTCTGGCACCCCTCTAATTAAATTATATTAAATCCAAATACAGAGCTTTTTAAATTGTTTCTACTAAAGCTGCTCAATGGTCCTGTGTGACTGTAATGAAGTAGAAGCAATGCTGCTGATTAGAGAGCATTTAGAAATGTAGCTGTGCTTTGTTGATTTCTTTGGTACGACATTAAAGGCTTTATTATCATTGCCTGGATGCTGAAAGGGAGGATAGAATATTCATTTTCTTTCCTTTTCTATTTACCTAACCCTTTTCTATTTACCTAACCCTTTTCTATTTACCTAACCCTTTTCTATTTACCTAACCCTTTTCTATTTTCCTGTTCTTCCCAGTGCCGACTACTGTGTTTTAAAAACTAGCAAATACAGTTTTTAAAAAATTACAATGCCAGGCTTTATATGATTTGATTTTATTGAGTAGCATCATTTGAAAGTGTTGTTTGTTTCAGACTCGTCCTCTTTGCACCACAGACTGGGTTGTTGATTGCGGAACCGATCGACAGCATTACCATATCTTTACATATACAGTACGTAACGATCTCTCAGCTAAAATGAATCATCACGTTTAACGACTGGGAAAAATAGTTCCATGATATGCTGTATTCCCCAACCTTACAGAGAAAACTATAGAAGGGTGAAACAAACACAATGATTCATGTACTCAACTCCTCACTCACACGTCACTTTATAACATATCAGCTAATGTACTGCCCTCTTTTGACTTCATTTGACTCTTATGTGCTTAATCTGTGCTGCTACCCAAGTGTAGTTAGTTGTTGAAACACGTAAGAGCCCTGCTGATGGATAGGATAAGCGTTATAAACAAAGTGGACCACAGCTGGAAGCACTAAAAGGAAAAGAGAAAAACATGAATCAGTGCTGATTTCAATTCAGTTCAGTGGTAAAACTGATTATGCTTTATGTTGCATGAATATTATAGTCTCATACTGATGCAATAAGAAACGTTTAAGATGCTTGATGCATCTAAACAATAACTCTTCTGTTGGAGGGTGTCCTGTCTACAAATTCCAGTGTAAAGTTTCAGAATGTGATTGTCGAGTTCCATTGTATAATTGCTTCTGTGGCAAGCATATAAACCATAGTTGGCAACTAGATTCAGCCGCGGAACGATTTTTGTCGGAGTGGATGGTCGGGGGGCAGGAACATAATTATAATAATTTGTACCACTGCAAATTTACCAAAAAGAGATTGTATTTGAAAATCACAATCATTTCATCATATTTTTTTATTTGTGGGAATACTTGGGAAGGGATTTCCTAAATTAAACTCATTTTTAGCTGAATTCCTGGTGATTTTACAGTGTTTTTATACCTAAAAATAAAATAAATACTAAAATACAAAAAACACTCATGACCCGGTTTTGGTTCGCGGGCCGCCTGTTGCCGACCCATGATATAAACTCTGCCCTTATGGCATTTCTCAAGTGGTCACACTAAAGTACTTAGCTACTAAATTAAGCTGTTTTATCTGGAGACCTACAGATTTTGCATTCTAAGAATTGAGAATCCCTCATAATGTGCTCAATCAATCACTGCTGCTCCTAAGCTCTCTATCCCTGCTGCTGTGGCCTGCCTGGCGTTCATAGCATAGCGTATGTCTGTCAGTGTTTAGGCTAGCCCTGATAGACTGTTAAAGGGCCCATTGAGCCATACGGACAAACACAGGTGTCTCAGATTAATACGATGTGAATGGCAGCCTGAAGCCCTGTTACTGAGCTCATTAACCTGGCAGCTGCCCCTAGAATAACACCACCGCCAGGTCCACTACCACCGCTCCGCTCGCAGACGCAATCACACTCTATACTATATGGCCAGGCCCCGGATCCAGTCACTGCATGGGATGCATCAGAAGTTGCAACATATTCCCTATATAGTGCACTACTTTTGTGATTCATAGGGCTATAAAGGGAATAGTGCTATTTGGGATGCATCCATGGAGTTAAATGGTCCACTGCATCAACCAGTAATCATATTTCAAATATGTTTTTTTTTTTTTATCTGTGAGCTGCTGTTATGTAGAAGGCATAAATAGGTTATGCGCCCATACTGTAGATTCACTATATAGTATGTGGGCACCCCTTCAAATTAGTGGATACGGCTATTTCAGCCACACCTGTTGCTGACAGGTGCATAACATCGAGCACACTGCCATGCAATCTCCATAGACAAATATTGGCAGTAGAATGGCCTTACTGAAGAGCTCAGTGACTTTCAAAGTGGCACCGTCATAGGATGCCACTTTTCCAACAAGTCATTTCGTCAAATTTCTACTCTGCTAGAGCTGCCCCGGTCAACAGTAAGTGCTGTTACTGTGAAGTGGAAATGTCTAGGAACAACAGCGGCTCAGCTGCAAAGTGGTAGGCCACACAAGCTCACAGAACAGGACCGCCGAGTGCTGAAGCGCGTAGTGCGTAAAAATCATCTGTCCTCGGTTGCAACACTCACTACCAAGTTCCAAACTGCCTCTGGAAGCAACGTCAGCACAATAACTGTTCGTTGGGAGCTTCATGAAATGGGTTTCCATGGCTGAGCAGCCGCACACAATCCTAAGATCATCATGCGCAAAGTCAAGTGTCGTCTGGAGTGGTATAAAGCTCGCCGACATTGCACTCTGGAGCAGTGCGTTCTCTGGATAAATCACGCTTCACCATCTGGCAGTCCGGCGGACTAATCTGGGTTTGGCGGATGCCAGGAGAGCGCTATCTGCCCGAATGCATAGTGCCAACTGTAAAATTTGGTGGAGGAGGAATGATGGTCTGGGGCTGTTTTTCATGGTTCGGGCTAGGCCCCTTAGTTCCTGTGAAAGGAAATCTGAATGCTACAGCATACAATGACATTCTAGACGATTCTGTGCTTCCAACTTTGTGGCAACAGTTTGGGGAAGGTCCTTTCCTCTTTCAGCATGACAATGCCCCCGTGTACAAAGCAAGGTCCATACAAAAATGGTTTGTCGAGATCGGTGTGGAAGAACTTGACTGGCCTGCACAGAGCCCTGACCTCAACCCCATCGAACACCTTTGGGATGAATTGGGACGACGACTGCGAGCCAGGCATAATCGCCCAACATCAGTGCCCGACCTCACTAATGCTCTTGTGGCTGAATGGAATCAAGGTGGGACCAACTCCATATTAATGCCCATGATTTTGGAATGAGATGTTCGACAAGCAAGTGCTGCACAGCATAGCATAGAGAGCAATCTCTTCTGCTCAGCTCAGCTCCAGCAAGTTACCATGACAGTGTGAATCGCATGCGTGCCCCATAAGGTCATAAGAGAGATAAGTGCTACCATATTCTATGCCGTATGAACCTGGTAATTATATTCTGCAGAGGAGCATTTCTGCACTGTTAGTTTAAGCGCTGGTGTTGAGCTCTAACAAGGAGGCTTTTGTCCCCAAAAAAGGCTGTGTGGAGACAGTACTAGCTCTGTGTAATATAAGGGCTCTCTCTCGCTGCCTGTTGCCTGCTGAAGCACACAGCACCGCACAGCCATGCCCCAGGGAATTTTATCACTTCACAGCCAATCACAAATACCCACAGCCATAGAGAGGCTTCCTCATACATTAGCTTTCCCTCTCTGAGACCTTTGCACACGCCCCGATGTTACACTGCTTGTGTGTAAGTGCTCTGTCTCATATTCCCCCTTACAGTCTTTCTTTTTCTCTCTAGCTTTCTCTCTCTCTTGCTCTCTCCCCTCTCTCTCTCTCTCTCTCCCTCCCCCCCCTCTCTCTCTCATTGACTGTACTGTACATAAATTATTGCCATATTTTTCCTTGAGGCAGGAATGGAGTTTTTGGAAGCAGAATTTTTCTTAAGAATCAGGATGTGCATTCAGTGCATGTCGTTTTATTTAACACCCATCTGTAACTACTTTCTCAACACGTCTCAAATCTGCCAGTGTTAATGTTTGTTGTTATGACAAACACTGTACTTGTCTGACAAAGGGACCTTAGTCCTGCAGACAAGTAGCACATTTATGTGCTGTGATGGCACAAACACAAGGCTAAAAGGAGCTAGGCTTTGGGGGACGGGAGCCAAAACCTACTGTGGTTTAAAGCTGAGACTGAGTGGCTACAAGGTGTCAAACACTCCTACACCCCAACACGTACAGTACAGTGCCCTAGTAGGGACTCAGCTAACTTGAGGTAGTACTATAACAGTGCTGGAGAGATCCCTATCCACAGGGCACATTTGTATCTAAGTAGTGTAATTCTTGTTATGTAATTAACATATATGTAATGTATTTTGTGTAATCAATGGTTGGATCCTTAGGGCCAGACGTTTTTTTGCTAAGTTGTCAATGATTCAAGCCAAACAGAGATTTCACCGTACTGTCACTGTAATTGATTGGATGACAAAGGACAAGGTTGCTCCACACACAGGAGCCCCAGACAGTGGTGTGTGTCTAAACTAATGCTCTGAGAGTGCGGAGACTTCATTCCATTACAGTGTGTCTAAACTAGAACCTCTTTGATTGGTTAGACAGGGTCATGCTGACCTCTGACCTATCATGTCACCTCTCCTCATTATGTCTTCAGGAGCAGCAGAATAACTGTAACCTGTCTGGGTGACTTATATAGCCCCTCTGGACTGGTGCTTTACTGCTTTAGGGTTGTGTCCCAAATGGCACCCTATTCCCTATATACAGTACTTTTGGTCAAAAGTAGTGCACTATATAAGAAAGATGGTGCCATTAGGGATTCAGCCTAGGTGTCATCTTCAGTGCACCTAAGCTCAGAGAGACATGCCTCCCTTCTCTCTGTCAGCACATCATCCTGACTGACACACACAGAGAGCAGGGAATAACAAGTCACTGTCTGTGTTGAGCAGAAAGGTAATGTTTATGGAAGGGAGTCTGTGTGGAGGGTAGTAGAGACGACGTGTGTTTGGACTCACGGTAAATGCCACAGTAATGTCAGCCGTTCACAATCCATAAAATAGGGGAGGAAGGTTACGTAGCTTTTGGGTATAACTGTGTTATTACAATGCTCACTTTTTATTTGAAATTGAAATAGTGAATAAACATACCAAGAGCTGGTCAGAGAGCAAGGTTACCACAGTGTTGGTGCAATGGAGAGAATGAAATGATTGCAAAGAGAAAGTTGCACAGGGAGCTTTCCACCAGCCATATCTGTGAATTGTGTAATATACCTGGTTTAGAGCATGCATGTATCACCTGAAATAGGTTCTTTATACATGTACTGTAAATTACCCAGCTGAACTGTGAAAAATAGGTAGTTTAGGTTCTAGCTAGCTGAAATAGTTGGAGTGTGGAGAAAGTGCTGTGCTAAAATCCTTCTGTATAGCAGTGCTGTGATATGAGGGATAAGGCAGTGCTGGGCTGACCTGGCAGGGATGTTCTGCAAGTGTTTAGGTTAGGATGTATGGGAGGAGCAGGTCGTAAGAAGTATGGTGATCCCTCAACCATTAAACTGCCTCCCTAACTCTGTCTCACTGCTAAGGAATGTGATGAGAATAAAATGAGGTGCTATTCCACTAAGCAATGTAAGCAATGTGGATGGGAACGGCATTAGTGCTTTTATATCTGTCTGAATATTAAGACGGAACTGTAGGGATATGGGATGTTAAAACACTATATCCTGCTAGCAGAGAGAGAGAGAGAGAGAGAGAGAGAGAGAGAGAGAGAGAGAGAGAGAGAGAGAGAGAGAGAGAGAGAGAGAGAGAGAGAGAGAGAGAGAGAGAGAGAGAGAGAGAGAGAGAGAGAGAGAGAGAGAGAGAGAGAGAGAGAGAGAGAGAGAGAGAGAGAGAGAGAGAGAGAGAGAGAGAGAGAGAGAGAGAGAGACCTACCTAAACTGGTGCAGATCTGCTTTCATTCAATGGTCATAGGGTTGAGGTTGATTGATATGACATATTTCCCCATCATGTTGTTACCTCTGATTGTAATTGTATTACTACACCTGCATACTCAGTTAGTTGAAAAAGCCACGGTTCATGGGTTTCAGTCAATGTTTGTACAGTAGGCATATATATAAAATCCAAGAAAACATATGTTTGTTTCTGTGTCTGTCTGTCTGTGTACATGGTAATGTTGCTACCAACACTTGTTGTCCCTGTGTTTCCAGTTCTAGTTTGTTGTGTAAAGAAACCTTGCTAATCTGGGTCAGCTGGGGTCGCTGGGCGGCCATGTCACCCTCTCTAGCAGACCAAACACTACTTCCTGCCTGCTGCCTAGCCAACCAAAACATAAACGCATTGTCACCACGTCAACAGCACGCTGATCAATGGCTTTTTAATCCCTGCATAAGGTCGCTGAGAAAATATTGAACGAAAATCTTGGCTGTATGTGTAATCAGAGTAACATTCACGACGGCGGTGAGTTACTGTGTGTGGAGTGTTGCAGTGTTTACACAGGGAGGGCGGCGCAGGACATCAAACCCCTGGCTGGCTAGCCTTGCCCAGCAGGCGGCAGGGTTGTGGATTGAAAGGCTTGATGGCGTGCCGTACCTCAATCCATGGTAGTAGGGATGGAGAGATGGAGGGAGGGGTTGGGTGGATGCCATCTCAGTCAGCACCCCGCTGGGTCTGACTCTGGTCTGTGTGGGGAGATGGCTGGAGGCCTGGCACTTCCAGGGCTGGGCTAGGAGCTGGAGCTGAATGCAGACATTACTCACATCTGGGCTTGGCTCAGCTCACTGTGATCTGGGACCAGGAGACAGATGGAGGGAGAGGACTAACTCTCTACTCTCTGTGTTTCTGATTTGGAACATTTGGACGGCTGCATCATTAGCGATCCCATCCAGTGCCACGTTCAAATCTATTAAAATCATATGATTTGGATTCTGTGTAATTTTGTTTTTTAAAGAGTAGTAATGGCAGAGAGATTGTGTTGTTGTTGCTGTAGTAGTTGTTGTTGACTGAGTTGTCAGGGTTGTGAGTCACACAAATGAATTAATCAAGCTTTAATGTTCCATCTGCTGGGGATCGGGAAGGCAAATTGAAATCACTTCTTCTCAGCATTTAAGAGCTCAACGATGTGTTTTTAAACGTGATTGCAGACCGTTGGACATTGACCTTATTTGGCTAGCAGTTCTCTGTGGTTGTCATAGTTACTGCTTCAAAAACCAAACCAAATCCTATTATAGTAACATTTCTGGCTATCACATTACAAGTAGATACAACTGCCATTTCTACAATGTTGGACTGGGAGAGAGAGAGGTGCCATTGTGACATTGTGAGTTAGCCAGTCAGCCAGTGTGACAGCTGGCTGGAGGCAGCAGCAGAGAAATTGATCTGTCTCTATGACCAGTTTGTCAGCAATATGTCCTCTACCCAGGCACTTCACCTTTGGGATGTGACACCTCTCCTCCTACTCCTTCCACACTCCTCCTTTCTCCATCTCCTGGAGCAGTGTGGGTTCTCAGTGGTTGAGAAAATGGCCTCACAGCCAGCACAGACAAGAAGAAACTACTCTGAGTGAGAACCCAGTTGGCTTTATCCACCCATACCTTTTTATTTCCCATGTTATCCATTCTAAAGGCTGTGGCACAGTGCTCACTAGCTCCGTCCATTTAGCCTGGGCTCTGCCAGGAGGTGGCCTAAATGTCCCTTCCTGCTCACGTTACCCAATTACTGCTCCTCGCCTCCAGCAAAAAGGCTCCCTAATGCCCCACTGTGCTTGAGAGCCTATTCACTACAATTATTTCATCATCCTAGCATGCAGGCGGCCACATGGCGAGGGAGTAGAGGGAGAGAGAGGGAGAGAAGGAGAGAGAGGGAGAGAGAGGGAGAGAGAGAGAGAGAGAAAGAGAATGCGGGGGAGTATAGGGGGATCATCACAGTCTGTCTCCCTGGGAAGCCTGCTCCTGATCCCCTCTTTATTTGCGCAGGGGGCCCCTCTAATGAATCACTCTTACAGACCCACTGCCCCAATTCCTCAGCAGGCATACAGCCTCGGCATGCAGGGCCTTGGGGACTGCAGGGCCATGGACTGGGGCTGTCTGGTGTCTAAACAGCTGCTTCAGCTCTCCTGTTTGTGAGGCTGCGGTGCCTGTGTTGTTTAGGAGAGGAGCCGTTTAGCAGTACATGTCACTGCCTGACTGCGTGGCAGGGAAGCGTGGTGAGCAGGTGGTCTTGTAATACGGCTAAAATAGTGTTGCTTGCTCTGAGGTGAATAAATGTTCTGACTGAATGTGTTACGTCAACAATAAATAAACACTTGTTCATAGCGAAGGGAAGAGAAGGTAGGGGAAGGGAGAGGAGGAGGAGGGGTGGTGTTGGAATGAGATAGTATTAGGCTTTCATTTTCCAGGACGGCTGAATGAATGGCGACTGATTCCAAGGCAACAGGAAATGCCTCCCATTTGTCAAAAGGACAGCGAGGGAAGGGACCGGGTGTTTGTTATGAGCCGGTTCCTATCCATTAGTAGTTCACACTTTAGACTGTGTTGCGTTTGATGTTTTTTCTCTGTGGAGCTGTGTTGACATTTGACCGGAGTGCTTCTGTAATTAGTTTTTTCTGGTAGCTGCCTCAGAGCAAGAGCTGTATAAACATGTCAGAGAGAGAGAGAGAGAGAGAGAGAGAGAGAGAGAGAGAGAGAGAGAGAGAGAGAGAGAGAGAGAGAGAGAGAGAGAGAGAGAGAGAGAGAGAGAGAGAGAGAGAGAGAGAGAGAGAGAGAGAGAGAGAGAGAGAGAGAGAGAGAGAGAGAGAGAGAGAGAGAGAGAGAGAGAGAGAGAGAGAGAGAGAGAGAGAGAGAGAGAGAGAGAGAGAGAGAGAGAGAGAGAGAGAGAGAGAGAATACATTACGTTTGCCCACTGACAAAGAAATGATCAGTCTATAATTTTAATGGTAGGTTTATTTCAACAGTGAGAGACAGAATAACAACAAAAAAATCCAGAAAAACGCCTGTCAAAAATGTTATAAATTCATTTGCATTTTAATGAGGGAAATAAGTATTTGACCCCCTCTCAATCAGAAAGATTTCTGGCTCCCAAGTGTCTTTTATACAGGTAACGAGCTGAGAGTAGGAGCACACTCCTAATCTCAGTTTGTTACCTGTATAAAAGACACCTGTCCACAGAAGCAATCAATCAATCACATTCCAAACTCTCCACCATGGCCAAGACCAAAGAGCTCTCCAAGGATGTCAGGGACAACATTGTAGACCTACACAAGGCTGGAATGGGCTACAAGACCATCGCCAAGCAGCTTGGTGAGAAGATGACAACAGTTGGTGGGATTATTCGCAAATGGAAGAAACACAAAAGAACTGTCAATCTCCCTCGGCCTGGGGCTCCATGCAAGATCTCACCTCGTGGAGTTGCAATGATCATGAAAACGGTGAGGAATCAGCCCAGAACTACACGGGAGGATCTTGTCAATGATCTCAAGGCAGCTGGGACCATAGTCACCAAGAAAACAATTGGTAACAAACTACGCCGTGAAGGACTGAAATCCTGCAGCGCCCGCAAGGTCCCCTTGCTCAAGAAAGCACATATACATGCCCGTCTGAAGTTTGCCAATGAACATCTGAATGATTCAGAGGAGAACTGAGTGAAAGTGTTGTGGTCAGATGAGACCAAAATCGAGCTCTTTGGCATCAACTCAACTCGCCGTGTTTGGAGGAGGAGGAATGCTGCCTATGACCCCAAGAACACCATCCCCACCGTCAAACATGGAGGTGGAAACATTATGCTTTGGGGGTGTTTTACTGCTAAGGGGACAGGACAACTTCACCGCATCAAAGGGACGATGGACAGGGCCATGTACCGTCAAATCTTGGGTGAGAACCTCCTTCCCTCAGCTAGGGCATTGAAAATGGGTCGTGGATGGGTATTCCAGCATGACAATGACCCAAAACACATGGCCAAGGCAACAAAGGAGTGGCTCAAGAAGAAGCACATTAAGGTCCTGGAGTGGCCTAGCCAGTCTCCAGACCTTAATCCCATAGAAAATCTGTGGAGGGAGCTGAAGGTTCGAGTTGCCAAACGTCAGCCTCGAAACCTTAATGACGATCTGCAAAGAGGAGTGGAACAAAATCCCTCCTGAGATGTGTGCAAACCTGGTGGCCAACTACAAGAAACATCTGACCTCTGTGATTGCCAACAAGGGTTTTGCCACCAAGTACTAAGTCATGTTTTGCAGAGGGGTCAAATGCTTATTTCCCTCATTAAAATGCAAATCAATTTATAACACTTTTGACATGCACTTTTCTGGATTTTTTTGTTGTTATTCTGTCTCTCACTGTTCAAATAAACCTACCATTAAAATTATAGACTGATCATGTCAACAGTTTGCCGAAGGCCCTTTCCTGTTTCACTATGACAATGCCCCCGTGCACAAAGCGAGGTCCATACAGAAATTGTTTTTCGAGATCGGTGTGGAAGAACTTGACTGGCCTGCACAGAGCCCTGACCTCAACCCCATCTAACACCTTTGGGATGAATTGGAACACCGACTGCGAGCCAGGCTTAATCGCCCAACTTCAGTGCCTGACCTCACTAATGCTCTTGTGGCTGAATGGAAGCAAATCCGTGCAGCAATGTTCCAACATCTAGTGGAAAGCCTTCCCAGAAGAGTGAAGGCTGTTAAAGCAGCAAAGGGGGGACCAACTCCATATTAATACCCATGATTTTGGAATGAGATGTTCGACGAGCAGGTGTCCACATACTTTTGACCAAATGTCTAAGTGTCTGTCCTGTCATTCTTAACCTGAACGGGTAAAGAGTCTATTGAACAACACACGGTCCTGACTCAAGTGATTAGTTCTGATTGGTTCATCTCTAGTGGGCTGTGGCCCATCAGATATACGTTTGCAACGCCAGGGTTGTGGGTTCGATTCCCATGGGGGGCCAGTATAAAACATATATATATGTATTCACTAACTGTAAGTCGCTCTGGATAAGAGCGTCTGCTAAATGACTAAAATGTAAATGTAAATGTAATGTAAATGTATTGTTGTGGTTCAGAGTGAAGTTATCACCTTTGTTATTGTTGTGGTTCAGAGTAAAGTTATCACCTTTGTTATTGTTGTGGTTCAGAGTAAAGTTATCACCTTTGTCCTTTCTGGCCATGCCTAAGCTCACAGTTCTGTTAAGGCGTAAGCAGGGCCAATAGCACCTCAGAGACCTGTAAAACCCCTCCGCTGTAGTCCATTGCTCTAATAGACTGGCACCATAACAGTTCATGACTCATCATTCACCCCTGTGTGGTGTTAGCACACAGTACAACCACAAGGGCATTTTAAGTGTTGTGTGGAGTGACTGGCAGTCACCTGTTTTATACACTTAGAAACACCACAGGAAGACCATTGTCCCTTAATTCATTGTTTATATACACCAAAAGGCAGGTTGAATTGCGTTGAGTTAAACAAAACCCTCTGTATTTCTCTATCCTCTCATCCAGTCAAGACAGGATGTAATTGTATTACTGTCAGGCTTCAGTTGATGACTCATACTCATAATTGCTTTATGGTTTGACCTCTGCTTTTCAAGGAGCGTCTTGGTCAAGGATCTGGGGCAATGGTGTTGGGGCGGTGGTTGTGTGTGTGTCTATGTGTGTGGGGGGACTGACTGCTGCGTTGAATATTCTAACTCACTCAGCTTTCACATCATTGTGTTCTTTCAGTATAAGAGGCTCTCTGGAATTCTCAGCCTACCCTTTCTCATGTCTTTTTCAGTGTTTGGGTGTCTTTTGCCAGTCGTGCTGAAAAGCTGTTTGTTTGTCGATAGATTGGTGGCGATTTCTCCTTGCCTTTCGGAGTGCATTGGTGTCTGTTGTGTGTGTCTTTGTGGGAGAGTGTCTGAGTGGAGGAGAGTGCTATGCTGTGCTGCATGGCACTTTATCTCAGCCCCTAAGTAGATTGTCTGAGCGACATGGCAAATTCCTATTATAGATTGCAGCCCTGTCTGTCGTCTGTCCGTCCGTCGGTCTGTCCCTCTGTCAGTCTGTCACTTTACTGATGCCTTCACCCTGACCTCCATACTGATCCTACTGACGATACAGAAGATCAGCAGAACTTCACCTAGCCTTCATAGCATTCTACTTTTAGCTCTTAAAACCCCCCAGCTTGACAAAACACTGATGCACTGATTGATCTCTAAGGATTCTTTATGTATAGTATACATAATTCATGAATCTATTAAATTGAGGTATAAATAGAGGATGGGCTACTGCCTGGGCTGGGCTGACTCTGCTAAATCGTAGACCTTAGAGGTACTTGTCTTTTTGTAAATTCCTCTTCTCTGCACTTCTTTACTCCTCCTCTCTCTGGGTTCTCCCTCTGTTCTCCTAGGTCAGTCTGTTGTATAGTATGGCCCCCTGGGTAGACACAGCACCATGTTGTTCAGTTGGTGCTAGAACCAATGGGGTAATGGTACGGATGCATAGCAGTCTTCACCTGACTGGTTGTCAGGCTCATCTAACACAAACATGATGTTCTGCAGTGTAGGCTATATCGAGGAGGTTGCCCTCTGCCCAGGCCTGTCTGTGATTAAATAGAGACACACTAGGAAGTGAACTGGGAACATAGTGGAGTGGAAAGGCAGAACTATACTGAACAGAGAGAGCTGCCTGCCCCTGCAGAGGGAGAAATGAAAACAAGGTTAACCCAGCTATCTGGGTGAAAGCCTGGAGTGTGAGACATCGAAAGAGTTTGCTGTGTGTATGTACAGTGAGGGAAAAAAGTATTTGATCCCCTGCTGATTTTGTACGTTTGCCCACTGACAAAGAAATGATCCGTCTATAATTTTAATGGTAGGTTTATTTGAACAGTGAGAGACAGAATAACAACAAGAAAATCCAGAATAACGCATGTCAAAATTTTTATAAATTGATTTGCATTTTAATGAGGGAAATAAGTATTTGACCCCCTCTCAATCAGAAAGATTTCTGGCTCCCACGTGTCTTTTATACAGGTAACGAGCTGAGATTAGGAGCACATTCTTAAAGGGAGTGCTCCTAATCTCAGCTTGTTACCTGTATAAAAGACACCTGTCCACAGAAGCAATCAATCAATCAGATTCCAAACTCTCCACCATGGCCAAGACCAAAGAGCTCTCCAAGGATGTCAGGGACAAGATTGTAGACCTACACAAGGCTGGAATGGGCTACAAGACCATCGCCAAGCAGCTTGGTGAGAAGGTGACAACAGTTGGTGTGATTATTCGCAAATGGAAGAAACACAAAATAACAGTCAATCTCCCTCGGCCTGGGGCTCCATGCAACATCTCACCTCGTGGAGTTGCAATGATCATGAGAACGGTGAGGAATCAGCCCAGAACTACACGGAAGGATCTTGTCAATGATCTCAAGGCAGCTGGGACCATAGTCACCAAGAAAACAATTGGTAACACACGATGCCGTGAATGACTGAAAAAGGTCCCCCTGCTCAAGAAAGCACATATACAGGGCCGTCTGAAGTTTGCCAATGAACATCTGAATGATTCAGAGGAGAACTGGGTGAAAGTGTTGTGGTCAGATGAGACTAAAATTGATTTATTTGGCATCAACTCAACTCGCCGTGTTTGGAGGAGGAGGAATGCTGCCTATGACCCCAAGAACACCATCCCCACCGTCAAACATGGAGGTGGAAACATTATGCTTTGGGGGTGTTTTTCTGCTAAGGGGACAGGACAACTTCACCACATCAAAGGGACGATGGACGGGGCCATGTACCATCAAATCTTGGGTGAGAACCTCCTTCCCTCAGCCAGGGTATTGAAAATGGGTCGTGGATGGGTATTCCAGCATGACAATGACCCAAAACACATGGCCAAGGCAACAAAGGAGTGGCTCAAGAAGAAGCACATTAAGGTCCTGGAGTGGCCTAGCCAGTCTCCAGACCTTAATCCCATAGAAAATCTGTAGAGGGAGCTGAAGGTTTGAGTTGCCAAACGTCAGCCTCGAAACCTTAATGACTTGGAGAAGATCTGCAAAGAGGAGTGGAACAAAATCCCTCCTGAGATGTGTGCAAACCTGGTGGCCAACTACAAGAAACATCTGACCTCTGTGATTGCCAACAAGGGTTTTGCCACCAAGTACTAAGTCATGTTTTGCAGAGGGGTCAAATACTTATTTCCCTCATTAAAATGCAAATCAATGTATAAAATCTTTGACATGCGTTTTTCTGGATTTTCTTGTTGTTATTCTGTCTCTCACTGTTCAAACAAACCTACCATTAAAATTATAGACTGATCATGTCTTTGTCAGTGGGCAAACGTACAAAATCAGCAGGGGATCAAATACTTTTTTCCCTCACTGTATATTTCTTTCTGTGTGTCCATGCGTGTGTGTGTGTGTGAGCAGCAGTGTGGAGGCTGGGTCAACAGGGAGCACACTACATTCACAGATGAGTGGAGCCTCTGATGGCGCATGCCTCTTTAAGTACCCTTTTCCCCTGCCCTCCTCCTCTCCCTGGGATGCAGAGCAGGCACCTGCATGCAGTTACACAAACACTCAACACATAATTTCACTGCACTGGTTGACTCAGACACAGAGCTGAGAACTGGGCTTGTTTTGGTTGTTGTACCCAGCTTATTATTTTGGTGCCTGTCTGACAAGAGGACTTTTCTTCAGTGCTCTTCGTTTCTTCAGGATTTTGTTACTTTTTATCAAATGAAATCGAAGTCATTATTGATAATAGATATTAACATGTATGAGGGTTAATAAACATACATGTACACATAGCACATGTATTAGATTTCATTATTAAATGAATTGTGATCTGATAACATAATGGAAAAACCCCATAACAGGACTTATATGAATAAATGCATTCTGACACCAATCGGCTCTATAGACTCAAATCTATGCCCTCCACCAACACAAGGTGCCAGCTGGTTATGATTTATACAGTGCATTTGGAAAGTATTCAGACCCCTTGACTTTTTCCACATTTTGTTACATTACAGCCTTATTCTAAAATTGATTAAATTGTTTTTTTCCTCATCAATCTACACACAATACCCCATAATGACAAAGCAAAAACAGGTTTTTATAAATTTGTGCAAATGTATTAAAAATAAATAACTTAAATTATATTTACATAAGTATTCAGACCATTTACTCAGTACTTTGTTGAAGCACCTTTGGCAGCGATTACAGCCTTGAGTCTTCTTGGGTATGACGCCACATGCTTGGCACACCTGTATTTGGGGACTTTCTCCCATTCTTCTCTGCAGATCCTCTCAAGTTCTGTCAGGTTGGATGGGGAGCATCGCTGCACAGCTATTTTCAGGTCTCTCCAGAGATGTTAGCTCGGGTTCAAGTCCGGACTCTGGCTGGGCCACTCAAGGACATTCAGAGACTTGTCACGAAGCCACTCCTGCGGTGTCTTGGCTGTGTGCTTAGGGATGTTGTCCTGTTGAAAGGTGAACCTTCGCCCCAGTCTGAGGTCATGAGCGCTCTGAAGCAGGTTTTCATCAATGATCTCTCTGTACTTTGCTCCGTTCATCTTTCCCTCGATCCTGACTAGTCTCCCAGTCTCTGACGCTGAAAAACATCCTCACAGCATGATGCTGCCACCACCATGCTTCACCGTAGGGATGGTGCCAGGTTTCTTTCAGACGCAGAGAGGGAGGCATTCAGGCCAAAGAGTTCAATCTTGGTTTCATCAGACCAGAGAATATTGTTTCTCATGGTCTGGGAGTCCTTTAGGTGCCTTTTGGCAAACTCCAAGCGGGCTGTCATGTGCCTTTTACTGAGGAGTGGCTTCCGTCTGGCCACTATACCATAATGGCCTGATGGGTGGAGTGCTGCAGAGATGGTTGACCTTCTGGAAGGTTCTCTCATCTCCACAGAGGAACTTTGGAGCTCTGTCAGTGACCATTTATTTTTAATGAATTTGCAAACATTTCTACAAACCTGTTTTAGCTTTGTCATTATGGGGTATTGTGTGTAGATGGATGATGAAAAAATTCATTTAATCCATTTTAGAATAAGGCTGTAACGTAACAAAATGTGGAAAAAGTCAAGGGGTCTGAATACTTTCCGAATGCACTGTAGGTTCCAGAAAACTCACAGTATTAAGTGGCCCCCTGTAATTTGGCCCAGTGTAGCATCCAGCCAGGGACTCGCCTGAGGTCCGCTCAGAGGGATCGGATGACAGGCACCTCCCTGGGGAGTGGAGAGGTGCATTGTGTGTTACTCAGCAGCCAGTCACTTGTCTCCACAGAAAGCCCTGAGAGAGAGGCAGGTTATGGCAAGAGGCTATTTTATTGTGTATCACATTCACATTACACACACTCTTTGTTCCTGGGCTGGAAACAGTGTGTAGGGTACTGGAGTGGCAGGCTACAGAGGAGGAGGAAGGGAGGGTGAAAGATCTGCATATAGAGGAGAGACACGGTATAACCAAACTTGAGTGCCAGACGGTAGTTCGCTTTACAGTTTTGAGACAATTCCCTTGGTTCCATTGCGCCAGGCATGCTCAATCAAGCACAGCTAAAGTATTTTCAATAAAACATTCAATTTGAACCCAGGTCTGGTGTGTATCAGCCTACTTTCCCCTCCCTCCATCTCTCCCTCCTTCCCTTCCTTCCTCTTTCCACATTTCCAGGGCTCCACAGCACTGTTCCCTCTAAGCTGCGCGTGTGCGTGCAGTTCCCCTCGGACTTCCACGCAGAAGAAATATGAGCCCGCACAGAGAAGCACGAGATTGAATGTCACTCAACTTTCTACAGTTTTCCCCTTTAGTTGACACTATCAACATTTCGCTCTACTGTGGGAGTTATGATCGAATCAATGCAATATTAGCCACTTTCAATGTAATATACCGAAACAAAACAAACCATGCAAGATTTAATATGCAAAATAAACTGTGCAAGAGATTTTTGTTGTAGGCAGAGCGTATTGGAGTAGGATTCTATTGCATTGACAGGAATGATTCAGGCCCGTACTTTACACAGACCGGCGCCATAACCAATCAGAACTGCAGTAGGCTTATATGCAAATAGCCATTGCCATATATGGATCTGTGCCATTCACTTTGAACTGGACTGTGTTTAGGCTACAGTATGAGCTGTCGCGAATAGATGCGCTTGTTTTGAGATCAAAGTGAGAGCTGCATGAAGCCACGTGTGCACATTTGTTCATATTCTTTGCTAGTAAGTGAGTTATTAGCCCAGTTATTGCTAATTTGTAGTCAACAATGGGGGAGTGGTTGCTTCCAACAAGAGCACAAAATGTGTGCATTTCTTGCCATCTTTGAAAAGTGAGTCAAGTAAAGAGCTTTTTTATTTCTTAAAGGGGAAGTCTATTTTGAGACGGTAAGTAGCCAATAGGCAGAGCGTAGCATAATTTGTCTGATTCTCTGTAATAATGGTAATGGAATAATAATGCATTTTATTTTGTAAAGTGGTTTCTTGCATCAAACACGTTTTCAGTCACCTTCTTGTCTGAAGAACAAGTTGATAAACAGGTTAATGTCAAGCCCGGCGTGTTTAAAAAAAAAAAAAGTATCATGGAATGTAGGCATTGAACACTAAACATTGGCTGCCACTGCAGGCTGAATGATGGAACAGCTATTTCCATGTTAAAATGTTATGGGATGTGTTTTTCACCATTGTTTTTGATGGTAAGCCACTCTGGTAGGCCTACATTATGATCAAATAGCCACAGTAGCCTACTTGACCAAAACCATTTGGAGGGAACATTGCTCCACAGTCTCTCCCTCTCACTCTCACTCCTCCAGTGTGAATAAAGCTCATTCCACACTCTCATCCACCTCACAGCAGGACAGAGTGAATCTCTCCCTGTGTACCAGACAACAGGCAACATGGACAGCCGTATCCAAGCGTGCCTCTGTCTGTTAAATAGTGGGTATTCACTCAAGCTTTTCATTGTTGCTCTGATGGGCTTGGGGGAGAAACTGACAAAACTGTTGAGCTTTCAATAGGGTGGGGAAAGAATATGTTATTTTTCAACTGTCATCCAATTAAGAGGCAGTTTGAGCTTTTCTTCAGAGTTTGTCTCCAGGGCAAGGCATTAGTCTGTCAATAAGAGCCAGACAATATTTGACAAAGCTTCGCTGATGTATTAAATCTATTCGACAGTGGGGGAGGACTTGACAAATTGATTTGTTGTCATCATTGTACAGTTAACATTATGAATTGAGCCTCTACACTTGGTTATTTGTTGTGTTGCTGTGAAGCCATTGGAGGAGATCAGGAGCAGGAAGTAGCAGGAGGTCAGTAGCTGTTGCTGAGGTGGCAGCCTTACAGAAAGGTGGACTTCTCACTTCCTCTCCTCCGCAGAGAGAGAGAGAGAGACAGAGACGGAGAGACAGACAGAGCCCCAGTGGAATGTGCATCTGTCACTGACACCACATTGTATTTTTGGGCCTGTGTGGGCCTGGGCCGATGAGGGGAATGCAAGAAGCTTCCTGTGACAGTGGGCGGAAAGTTCGCAGGCCATATTGGCTCCCATGCATAAACTGGCAAAGCATCATGTCAGCAAGTTAGCAGCCAGTCAGCAAAATTGAAAAAAATTAAAATAAGATGTTGATTAAACGTACAATTGTAAGGCAACCAGCTGCAATAGTATTGTGAGTTTGCTCAACAAAATTTTAACACACAAACAGTGACGCGCTCAAGACGGAAGTGGTCCGATGAAGCGGATGCTAAGCTACAAGACTGTTTCGCTAGGACAATCTAGAATATGTTCCGGGATTCATCCGATGACACTGAGGAGTCACCGGCTGTATTAATAAGTGCATCGACGGCATCGTCCCCCCCGTGACCGTACGTACATATCCCAACCAGAAGCCATGGATTACAGGCAACATCCGCACCTTGTATATAGCCTCGTTATTGTTATTTTATAGTGTTAATATTTCCTTTCTTTTGATTTTGTTACTTTACATTGTTGGGAAAGGGCTCGTAAGTAAGCATTTCACGGTAAAGTCTACACCTTTTGTATTTGGCGCATTTGATTGGTATCCTATTGCAGCTGGTTGCCTTACAATTGTATGTTGAATCAACATACTGTATGTATTTTTTACAAAATTACATTGCAGCTAGTCAGCCAGTCAGCCAGTTCTCTGTCTCCCTTTCTGTCATTCACTCCCTCCTCCTCCTCCTCTTTCACTCTCAATGATGTTGCACATGCAGCCCCTGCTAGGCCTCTCTTGTTTCCTGGGAACTTGTCAGAGCAGATCCATTAAAGAGATTTAGAGTGGGGTTTATTGTTGTTTGCACCACCCCATTGTCACCATGTCCCCCATACTTCTCCCCTCGTTCTTCTCCACGGGACCCAGCCAGGCCATATGGTGTCAGTCTGTCCAGAACCCCATCCATCACTCACACCTCTCTAAATAAAGACAGGCAGGCACAGAGAGAAAGAGAGAAAGGATTGGAGAAGACTGGGGAGCAGAGTGCTAATTCGCTGGGGTTTACAGATAACCACCTGTTATCTGGATGTGGAGGTGACGGCAGGGCCTGGATGTGGAGGTGAAGATCCTGATCCCTACTGCCTGGAGAGTTCCTCTTTGATGAAAGAGAAGGGGGGGGGGGCTGCTTCAGTCTACCCAGGAGCCCTTTCCCCTATCAGGAGCTTGGCTACTAATGAGAGCCTGGGCTCGCTGGATGGATGGATGGATGGATTGATGGCTTGCCGCATGTTTATTAAATTACTTCAATCAAGCCCCCCCCCGGGAGGGAGGGAGGGAGGGAGGGAGGAGAGAGAGAGAGAGAGAGACTTTTATACAAACCACCAGAATGACTGATGAACTTATTCTGTGGAGTGTAGCTCAGTTGGTAGAGCATGGCGCTTGCAACGCCAGGGTTGTGGGTTTGATTCCCACGGGGGGCCAGTATGAAAAAATAAATAAATATGTATGCACTCACTCTGGATAAGAGCGTCTGCTAAATGAGTAGGGATTAGTCTAGGGAGGAAGTAAATGAAAAGGAAAATGGCATGACATTTGTTAACAAAAGAGAACATATCTGTTTATTTCATCCTTTTGGTGGGCCAATTATGACATTGATCACTGTTGAAGTTGACTGCGGTCTGTTATGTTAAAATAATGATTAGCTGTTTGGCTTAGTGAGGTCGGTGCTTTTTAGAAAGTGATATAGCCGGTGTGCCAGAGTAAATTAAAGGGTATGCTACCACTTAATTAAAGGTGTATGTGTGTATGTGAGCGCACGCCAGTGTGCGTGCCTGTATGCCTGGCTGTGTGCGTGGCTGTGTCTGTGTGTGTGTGCATTAGTGTGTGTGTGTGTGTGGACTGACAGCAGCATTAGATCAGGGGGTAGTGCCTGCACGATGTTGTACAATAAAGTGCTCAGCTAAATCAATGCAATCTAAATCACACCACCAGGCCCAGTGATTTACCGGCTGCTAATGTGTGCAGAAACAGCCCACCGTTTATGCATAAATCCACACCCTGAAGGGCAGTGAAGAGAGCTAGATATTTTTGAAGCTGCGTTACAAATCTCTCCTTTTCGTGGGAGGCGGGTGGCTGCGGCAGCTGCAGGTGCTGGTAATTTACACCATAAAGAGAGAGATAGAGATGACGGCTGCCTGTCAAAGGGAGGATGAGGACCACGCAGGATGACATGTTTAATGGAGATGAGACAGCTGGCGGAATAGACGCCTCTACACCTCACCCTGCTGGCAGATCAAACAGTCCGCTCAGAAATGTTTTTTAGACATTTGTGTGTGTGTGTGTGTGAGACAGGAGTGTTTGAGTCTTTCAGTAGTTTTGGATTATGTGTGTTTTTTTGTTTGTATGGAGTGGCAGGAGTTTCATGTTGTGTACTCTTTCTGACAGGCCCCAATGGTGGTCTGGGGGCCCAATTCCATCAGTAAAGCTGCTCAGCTGTAATGGGGAGAAGTTACCCAACCGTATGAATGTGGCACAGAGAGGTGGTGCTATCATTGAGTTGTGACAGCAAAACCATTGGGACCAAGCAGAAGTAGTCCCTAGTTCACTCTCAGGGGATTATGAGAGAATGACTGACTGCTTACACACACACACACACACACACACACACACACACACACACATACACACACGCACAAAATACTTTGATCAGGGCTGTGATGTTGTTATAGTGGACATTGTAACTGAGACATGGATTTACTTCAATAAACCATCAGAGCATTGATAATGTATTCAAGCTGTCACACTCTCTCCCAAGGGATTAATTAAAACACAATTAACATGTTTAACAACAGATTACTGAAACACAAACAGCAGAAACCGGCAACATCATTCTACAAAACCATTAAAATGCCATTAGAAACGACCGCAGGATAACTGGTATCTATGTAGTGTGGTTCTGTAAGCACACCGTGGCTGGCATAGTGTATCTAATTGTTTAAAGATGCCCCTGTAACCTCTCTGTAGCCTCTAATGTAAAAGTGATCCCCAGCTGGGCTCTTTGTGTCTCCTAAATAATTACTGAGGGTGGAAAGAGAAGTGCCGGGCAAAATGTGATGATGTGCATTAGACACCACCGCCAGAAGGCCCCCTCTCTCTCTCTCCAGAAGGCCCCCTCTCTCTCTCCAGAAGGCCCCCTCTCTCTCTCCAGAAGGCCCTCTCTCTCTCCAGAAGGCCCCCTCTCTCTCTCCAGAAGGCCCCCTCTCTCTCTCTCCAGAAGGCCCCCTCTCTCTCTTTCCAGAAGGCCCCCTCTCTCTCTCCAGAAGGCCCCCTCTCTCTCTCCAGAAGGCCCTCTCTCTCTCTAGAAGGCCCCCTCTCTCTCTCTCCAGAAGGCCCCCCTCTCTCTCTCTCCAGAAGGCCCCCTCTCTCTCTCTCCAGAAGGCCCCCTCTCTCTCTCCAGAAGGCCCCCTCTCTCTCTCCAGAAGGCCCCCTCTCTCTCTCCAGAAGGCCCTCTCTCTCTCTAGAAGGCCCCCTCTCTCTCTCCAGAAGGCCCCCTCTCTCTCTCCAGAAGGCCCCCTCTCGCTCCCTCTCTCGCTCTCTCTCTCTTCCTGTCTGCCTTTCTATTTCTCTCTTCCTCTCTCTCCTGTTCCCTCTGCCTTGCTGTCTCTGTCATACCCTCTCTCTCTCTCATAACTCTCTCTCTCTCCTACTCTCTGACTTTCTCGCTCTCTCTATCTCCTTCTCTCTATCTGGCCATGCCTTGTGGTTTATGAATGCCCGGTGAAAAGCACCGCAGGAAATGACCAGACCAGGGGATGCTGCTGACTAGCTGTACTACCCTCCCTATATGGCCTGTCTGCAGTGTGCTTCCACATCCCAGGGTATGCCCCTGCTCCATATTCAGATGTAGGCCGTACCATACTTTAGCTGCCTGCCTGGGATGGCTGTGTGGGTTTTATACAGGCCTTTCCCCCCTCCCCCATCCTCCCCTCCCTTCTAGTGCAATTTGGCAACAAAGCTCGCTGTTGCCACAGCAACGTGTTGGGGTCAGGCCAGCCTAGTGGTCTCTCCTGTTACTATGTCTGCCTGTGAAGACTAGCAGATCCCTGTTCCCGTCCAGATCCAGTCTCTCTCTCTCTCTCTCTCTCTCTCTCTCTCTCTCTCTCTCTCTCTCTCTCTCTCTCTCTCTGTGTCCCTCTCTCAGTGTACCCTCCTCTATCCTCTCTCTCTGTCCCTCCCCGTCTGGCTCGGGGTGTGTACATGTGACAAAACATTATCCTGGTAAACTGCTGCGGTTTAGTGTTTGTTCTCTGCTCCACATGCTTCTCATTTCCAGGCGTTCCCAACCAAAGCTTTCCAGATGGTGTCATAATTTCTTGCTGTTTTTGTTTTTGGTCTATGTGTGTGCTTATGTTCCCCAGGTTGAACGCTGGTTTAGTCTTGCAAGCAGAAGTTATTATTTAGGTAATCATGGAGGTTACAGTGCAACCAGCTATATCAGGGATGGGCAACTTTGATGGGGGTGGGGGTCACAAATTTTTTTATAAATAAATAATGTAAACTGTGCTCATGTGTAGTGAGTTTCACTTACTGCCTAGTACACAAGGGTCCAAAACTGTAAACCTCAATGATAAAAATAAAAATACACTAAATAGATTCTACAGTTCCTTTCTTATATTTTGCAGATTTTTTTTGTTTTTCCACTAATTTTTGCTCAAGTATATCACAGGTGACTAACTATAGAGGATAACAGGGTCAGAGTGCGCAGTGGTCTAAGGCACTGCATCGCAGTGCAAACTGTGCCACTAGAGATCCTGGTTCGAATCCAGGCTCTGTCGCAGCCGGCCGCGACCGGGAGACCCATGAGGCGGCGCACAATTGGCCCAGCGTCGTCCAGGGTAGGGGAGGGAATGGCCGGCAGGGATGTAGCTCAGTTGATAGAGCATGGCGTTTGCAACGCCAGGGTTGTGGGTTCGATTCCCACGGGGGGCCAGTATAAAAAAAAATATATATATATATATATGTGTTCACTAACTGTAAGTCGCTCTGGATAAGAGCGTCTGCTAAATGACTAAAATGTAAATGTAAATGTTAAGTACCATGCTACATCTGGTTCAGAAGGCTATTGCAGACAATTCTACAACATGTACAACCACACTTTATACGTTTGTGTTGCAAATGTTTCAAAACATACAACCAAGAACATATGAGATGTTGAATATGCGGTCAGAGCCGGCCCTAGCCTTTTAGGGGCCCTAAGTAAAATTTTGTTGTCCCCCCCCACCCCCCACTCCATTCCCCAACCTAATGGGCCCCCTCTTGACAGCGAAGAGAAACATTTTTTTTGTTAATTTCCTTCAATTCTAAACATTTTGTCACGGGTGTAGAGAAAATGTTGCCATTTTAAAGCAAGTTTGCGGCAATTTTACACATTTTGTCATGGGCTGATAGAATATTTGACAATTTTATAACAAATGTCATGCGATTCTAGTCATTTTGCCATGGGGCGGAGAGAAAAATTAACGGTTTCACAGATAATTTCCTGCAACTTTTGCTATAGGGTTGAGAGAAATATTTGCAGTTTTTAATATGAAATCTGAGTGAGAGTGACTAACAAAATCAAAAGGTCGGTAATTCAAACATGATTACTACAAGTTTAGATAGCTGGCTAGACTAACTTACCAATCGAAAAACATTTAGCTGACATGGGCTAATTTAGTGACTTTCGAAATGTCTAATTTAGAAATTGCACTTTGTGTATTCTACTATTGTAAATCTCAGTAAAAGGGTGAGACCCCGACTGAGTTCCTGATAAAATAAATATATATACAGTGAGGGAAAAAAGTATTTTATCCCCTGCTGATTTTGTATGTTTGCCCACTGACAAAGACATGATCAGTCTATCATTTTAATGGAAGGTTTATTTGAACAGTGAGAGACAGAATAACAACAAAAAAATCCAGAAAAACGCATGTCAAAAATGTTATAAATTGATTTGCATTTTAATGAGGGAAATAAGTATTTGACCCCTCTGCAAAACATGACTTAGTACTTGGTGGCAAAACCCTTGTTGGCAATCACAGAGGTCAGACGTTTCTTGTAGTTGGCCACCAGGTTTGCACACATCTCAGGAGGGATTTTGTCCCACTCCTATTTGCAGATCTTCTCCAAGTCATTAAGGTTTCGAGGCTGACGTTTGGCAACTCGAACCTTCAGCTCCCTCCACAGACTTTCTACGGGATTAAGATCTGGAGACTGGCTAGGCCACTCCAGGACCTTAATGTGCTTCTTCTTGAGCCACTCCTTTGTTGCCTTGGCCGTGTGTTTTGGGTCATTGTCATGCTGGAATACCCATCCATGACCCATTTTCAATACCCTGGCTGAGGGAAGGAGGTTCTCACCCAAGATTTGACGGTACATGGCCCCGTTCATCGTCCCTTTGATGTGGTGAAGTTGTCCTGTCCCCTTAGCAGAAAAACACCCCCAAAGCATAATGTTTCCACCTCCATGTTTGACGGTGGGGATGGTGTTCTTGGGGTCATAGGCAGCATTCCTCCTCCTCCAAACACGGCGAGTTGAGTTGATGCCAAAAAGCTCCATTTTGGTCTCATCTGACCACAACACTTTCACCCAGTTCTCCTCTGAATCATTCAGATGTTCATTGGCAAACTTCAGACGGGCCTGTATATGTGCTTTCTTGAGCAGGGGGACCTTGCGGGCGCTGCAGGATTTCAGTCCTTCACGGCGTAGTGTGTTACCAATTGTTTTCTTGGTGACTAAGAGTGTGCTCCTAATCTCAGCTCGTTACCTGTATAAAAGACACCTGGGAGCCAGAAATCTTTCTGATTGAGATTTGGTCAAATACTTATTTCCCTCATTAAAATGCAAATCAATTTATAACAATTCTGACATGCGTTTTTCTGGATTTTTTTGTTGTTATTCTGTCTCTCACTGTTCAAATAACCCTACCATAAAAATTATAGACTGATCATTTCTTTGTCAGTTGGCAAACGTACAAAATCAGCAGGGGATCAAATACTTTTTTCCCTCACTGTGTGTGTATATATATATATATATATATATATATATATATATATATATATATATATATATATATATATATATACAGTTGGAGTCATTAAAACTTGTTTTTCAACCACTCGTTAACAAACAATCGTTTTGGCATGACACAAGTAGTTTTTCCAACAATTGTTTACAGACAGATTATTTCACTTATAATTCACTGTATCACAATTCCAGTGGGTCAGACGTTTACATACACTAAGTTGACTGTGCCTTTAAACAGCTTGGGAAATTCCAGAAAATGATGTCATGGCTTAAGAAGCTTCTGATAGGCTAATTGACATCATTTGAGTCAATTGGAGGTGTACCTGTGGATGTATTTCAAGGCCTACCTTCAAACTCAGTGCCTCTTTGCTTGACATCATGGGAAAATCTAAAGAAATCAGCCAAGACCTCAGAATTTTTTTTTAGACCTCCACAAGTCTGGTTCATCCTTGGGAGCAATTTCCAAATGCCTGAAGGTACCACGTTCATCTGTACAAACAATAGTATGCATGTATAAACACCATAGGACCACGCAGCCGTCCTATCGCTCAGGAAGGAGACGCGTTCTGTCTCCTAGAGATGAACGTACTTTGGTGCGAAAAGTGCAAATCACTCCCAGCACAACAGCAAAGGACTTTGTGAAGATGCTGGAGGAAACAGGTGCAAAAGTATCTATATCCACACTAAAACAAGTCCTATATCGACATAACCTGAAAGGTCGCTCAGCAAGGAAGAAGCCACTGCTCCAAAACCGCCATTAAAAAAAGCCAGACTACAGTTTGCAACTGCACATGGGGACAAAGATCGTACTTTTTGGAGAAATGTCCTCTGGTCTGATGAAACAAAAATAAAACTGTTTGGCCATAATGACCATCGTTATGTTTGTAGGAGGGGGGGGGGGGGGATGCTTCCAAGCCGAAGAACAACATCCCAACCGTGAAGCACGGGGGTGGCAGCATCATGCTGTGGGGGTGCTTTGCTGCAGGAGGGACTGGTGCACTTCACAAAATAGATGGCATCATGAGGAAGGAAAATTATGTGGATAAATTGAAGCAACATCTCAATACATCAGTCAGGAAGTTAAAGCTTGGTTGCAAATGCTCTTCCAAATGGACAATGACCCCAAGCATACTTCCAAAGTTGTGGCAAAATGGCTTAAGGACAACAAAGTCAAGGTATTGGAGTGGCCATCACAAAGCCCTGACCTCAATCCTATAGAACATTTGTGGGCAGAACTGAAAAAACATGTGCGAGCAAGGAGGCCTACAAACCTGACTCAGTTACACCAGCTCTGTCAGGAGGAATGGGCCAAAATTCACCTAACTTATTGTGGGAAGCTTGTGGACGGCTACCCTAAACGTTTGACCCAAGTTAAACAATTTAAAGGCAATGCTACCAAATACTAATTGAGTGTATGTAAACTTCTGACCCACTGGGAATGTGATGAAAGAAATAAAAGCTTAAATAAATCACTCTCTACTATTATTCTGACATTTCACATTCTTAAAATAAAGTGGTGATCCTAACTGACCTAAGACAGGGAATTTTAACTAGGATTAAATGTCAGGAATTGTGAAACACTGAGTTTAAATGTATTTGGCTAAGGTGTATGTAAACTTCCGACTTCAACTGTATATATAAACTCACCGGCCAGTTTATTAGGTACATCCATATAATACCGGGTCAGACCCCCCTTTGCCTCCAGAATTCTTTGGGGGATTCTACAAGGTGTCAGAAACGTTCCACAGGGATGTTGGTCCATGCTGACACGATGGCATCACGCAGTTGCTGCAGATTAGACGGCGGTACATTCATGCTGCAAACAGCACGTTCCATCTCATCACAAAGATGTTGGGTTGAGGTCTGGGGACTGCGCAGGCCACTCAAATAAACTGAACTCGCTGCAATGTTTTCCACTCCTCAATTGTCCAGTGTTGGTGATCGCGTGCCAACTGGAGCCGCTTCTTCTTGTTTTTAGCTGATAGGAGTGGAACCCGGTGTAGTCGTCTGCTGCAATAGCCCATCCGTGACAAAGGTCGACGAGTTGTGAATTCAGAGATTCCGTTCTGCACACCAATCTTATTTGTCTGTTTGTGGCCCGCCTGTTATCTTGCACGATTCTTGCCATTCTCCTTCAACCTCTCTCATCAAAGAGCCATTTTCGCCGACAGGACTACCTCTGACTGGATGTTTTTTTTTGTCTCACCATTCTCAACCTGCCATCAGTCGAGCAACTCTGTGGGTAAAAACAACCAGATATATCCAATCAACAACTCAATGACAAAAAAGCTGATAAAAAAAACATGTAAAACAAATTACATTCACTACCGGTCAAATATTTTAGAACACCTACTCATTCAAGGGTTTTTCTTTATTTTGACTATTTTCTACATTGTAGAATAATAGTGAAGATATCAAAACTATGAAATAACACATGTGGAATCATGTAGTAACCAAAAAAGTGTTAAACAAATCAAAATATATTTTATATCTGAGGTTCTTCAAATATCCACCCTTTGCCTTGATTACAGCTTTGCACACTCTTGGCATTCTCTCAACCTGCTTCATGAGGTAGTCACCTGGAATGCATTTCAATTAACAGGTGTGCCTTCTTAAAAGTTAAGTTGTGGAATTTATTTCCTTCTTAATGCGTTTGAGCCAATTAGTTGTGTTGTGACAAGGTAGGGGGGTATACAGAAGATAGCCCTTTTTGGTAAAAGGGTGGCTATTTGAAGAATCTCAAATATAACATCTATTTTGATTTGTTTAACACTTATTTGGTTACTACATGATTCCATATGTGTTATTTAATAGTTTTGATGTCTTCACTATTATTCTACAATGTAAAAATTAAGAAAAACCCTTGAATGAGTAGGCGTGTCCAAACTTTTGACTGGTATAGTACCTGTAAATATATATTTTGGGGGAAATTGATCCGCAGGCCTACAAAAGGGTGGTCGCGGGCTGCCAGTTGCTCATCCCTGAGTGATGTGTGAACGTTAGAATGTTAATGTGTTGTGTGTTCCTCCTGCCATGAAACACACACTCACACCACCAGACACAATATCAATTGATACCACAGCTCAAACACCAAGCGTGCTAACTAGACATGCTTCTATTAATAATAACCCGGGGGGGGTCTGCCATGCAAATTGAATAACTTTGAACTGCCAATCTCCTCTTTGAGATTATGAATATTGATGCGTGGCATGTAATGTCTGCACCTGTTGTATTCGGCGCATGTGGCCAATAAAATGTGATTTGATTTGATTTGAAGGTTCAGAGCCCCTAAAGAGGGAGAACACCTGGTAGCACTTTTCTTGTCCTTTGTTGTCAGTTTGTCTCGCTTTGTCCCGGTAAATCACTTCAAAGATGGCTCTCACGAAATGAATTACATGACTAGTAGCCCGGTTTGGCTTTCTCTCTGGCCTCATTAGAAATGAATGTGATGCCTTAGTGGGGATGAAGAGCACTGTTCTGTTTGGAGTCGCGCACAGGGCTGGATGTCAGTAATATTAAAGCCTCCTCTCAAAGTCGCGTCATCTCAGCCCACGAGCTGGGAGAGCTCTTTCTTTTTGTCATCCTATTAAACAGAGACCAGACGAGACTCTCACCCCAGAGATTTTACGCCCATTCTTTGTGTTTGTGTTCGATGTGCCTAACTAACACATAGGGCCTGGAGGAAAGCTTTGCTCACGCACCTTTGTAAATGTATCAGTGCTGTTGTGTTAGCGCTAATGTGATAGCCATCTGCTGCCCCCCCCCCGAGACAATTATTTGATTATTCAGATGGCGCTGCTCCCTCTCCACAGTACTCCACACGGTAGGGGTGACTGTAATGTAGCCTAGCCTAGCAGAGCCATGTAGCGGAGAACAGATGTTGCAATCTAAACTAACAACCCCGTGCAGGGCCCTGTGTGTGGCGTCAAGCAGCAGTGTGTCAGTGTCACCACCTCCCGCCAGTCGGACTCTCCTCTGCTGTTATTTCAGACTTTGTTTGTTTACCAATAGCTATGTCATGATGTAACTGAAGCCATATCAGTCTCCTGGCTGCAATGTTATCTCCTAGTTATTTGCAAGTCGCCCTCGCAAGAGAGGTTTCTAACCTCAAAGCTCTTCCCTGGTTTAATCAATAATTATGGTTATACACTACCCATCCCTACCTAGGGATGACTCAACTACTAGATATCAAGATGAGGTAGCCTGGTCATGATGTAACAGTAGCTAACTATAACTGTCTGTCAACCTAACAAGGGGCCATTTTTGCCAGACTGTACTGTATATTCAAGAAAAGGTTCCTTATCAAAGACAGAGACATAATATGATTAGGGACTTGAGGAAGGCATTGTGCTTCTGTTGACTGGATTAAACATGTCTTGAGAGTCTACAACTGACTGTGTTGCTGTACATAGTCTTTCTTTCTGCTTTGAATAATCCGACACAGCAAAGGTGCAGCTGTGCACTTGACTGTTCGCCAACATCAACCACCACATCATATTTTTCCATACATTAATATGCTGCTAATATCCTCTTTTCTCTCTCTCTTTTCCTCTCCTCTTCTAGAAGAAGACTGGGGCCCTGAAGTCTCAGGAGCGGAAGGAGAAAGAGAAGGAGAAGGAGAAGGAGAGGTGGAGAGAGGAGAAGCAGCAGGAGACGGTGGTGAAGAGACAGAAGGAGAACGAGGAGGAGGAGGAGAACGTCATGCCCACGTCCCTGGACCCCCTGGAGAACGGCTTCATCAACCACGCCCAGAGAGAGCAGGAGAGGATGAACGACAGGCTGCTGAAGAAAACATACTCCAAGAAGAACAAACAGGTCGGTTTTATTTTACTTTTATTTATCGAGAAAGTACCATTGAGGTCAGAATACCTCTTTTAGGGAGACCTGAGTGCTGTGTGATGTTCTATTGGAATGCATATAAAGCCACTTCAGCTGGAGACTACATTACATACATTTAATAAAGTTATGGAGGATTGACACAATTAAGGCTGAAGGCTCATTTCCATTGTGGTCCTGTTGCTGGTGTTGTTTCTCGTTCTGTATGTACCCTGATTCACTCACTGTGTTGGAAGTTCCTTCCCGCCCAGACTGACTGAGGCCAGTACTGGTGGCCAGAGGCAGCCTGTACTGCTAGGCCATTTGAGTCAGAGTCTGACACAAGGAGAAGATTGGGCAGGAAGCCATTGAAGCAAATAATGAGGCTGTGTAGTGAGAGCCTTCCTCATCTGACCAGAATATCTCCTTGATAAGATTTGTTAAGGAAGTTAATAGTGTTGCATGGTGTACCAAAACGTAGGTACGTTTTCGATACTATAACATGAAAATTGCAGTGGTGGAAAAAGTACCCAATTGTCATACTTGAGTAAAAGTAAACATGACTTAATAGAAAAGGACTCAAGTAAAAGTGAAAGTCACCCAGTAAAATACTACTTGAGTAAAAGTCTAAAAGTATTTGGTTTTAAATATACTTATCAAAAGTAAATATAATTGCAAAAGGATACTTAAGTATCAAAAGTAAAAGTAAAAGTATACAGTGAGGGAAAAAAGTATTTGATCCCCTGCTGATTTTGTACGTTTGCCCACTGACAAATAAATTATTAGTCTTTCCTTTTAATGGTAGGTTTATTTGAACAGTGAGAGACAGAATAACAACAAAAACATCCAGAAAAACGCATGTCAAAAATGTTATAAATTGATTTGCATTTTAATGAGGGAAATAAGTATTTGACCCCTCTGCAAAACATTACTTAGTACTTGGTGGCAAAACCCTTGTTGGCGTCAGACGTTTCTTGTAGTTGGCCACCAGGTTTGCACACATCTCAGGAGGGATTTTGTCCCACTCCTCTTTGCAGATCTTCTCCAAGTCATTAAGGTTTCGAGACTGATGTTTGGCAACTCGAACCTTCAGCTCCCTCCACAGATTTTCTATGGGATTAAGGTCTGGAGACTGGCTAGGCCACTCCAGGACCTTAATGTGCTTCTTCTTGAGCCACTCCTTTGTTGCCTTGGCTGTGTCTTTTGGGTCATTGTCATGCTGGAATACCCATCCACGACCCATTTTCAATGCCCTGGCTGAGGGAATGAGGTTCTCACCCAAGATTTGACGGTACATGGCCCCGTCCATCATCCCTTTGATGCGGTGAAGTTGTCCTGTCCCCTTAGCAGAAAAACACCCCCAAAGCATAATGTTTCCACCTCCATTTTTGACGGTGGGGATGGTGTTCTTGGGGTCATAGGCAGCATTCCTCCTCCTCCAAACACGGCGAGTTGAGTTGATGCCAAAGAGCTCCATTTTGGTCTCATCTGACCACAACACTTTCACCCAGTTCTCCTCTGAATCATTCAGATGTTCATTGGCAAACTTCAGATGGGCCTGTATATGTGCTTTCTTGAGCAGGGGGACCTTGCGGGTGCTGCAGTATTTCAGTCCTTCACGGCGTAGTGTGTTACCAATTGTTTTCTTGGTGACTATGGTCCCAGCTGCCTTGAGATCATTGACAAGATCCTCCCGTGTAGTTCTGGGCTGATTCCTCACCGTTCTCATGATCATTGCAACTCCACGAGGTGAGATCTTGCATGGAGCCCCAGGCCGAGGGAGATTGACAGTTCTTTTGTGTTTCTTCCATTTGCAAATAATCGCACCAACTGTTGTCACCTTCTAACCAAGCTGCTTGGCGATGGTCTTGTAGCCCATTCCAGCCTTGTGTATGTCTACAATCTTGTCCCTGACATCCTTGGAGAGCTCTTTGGTCTTGGCCATGGTGGAGAGTTTGGAATCTGATTGATTGATTGCTTCTGTGGACACTTGTCTTTTATACAGGTAACAAACTGAGATTAGGAGCACTCCCTTTAAGAGTGTGCTCCTAATCTCAGCTCGTTACCTGTATAAAAGACACCTGGGAGCCAGAAATCTTTCTGATTAAGAGGGGGTCAAATACTTATTTACCTCATTAAAATGCAAATCAATTTATAACATTTTTGACATGAGTTTTTCTGGATTTTTTTGTTGTTATTCTGTCTCTCACTGTTCAAATAAACCTACCATTAAAATTATAGACTGATCATTTCTTTGTCAGTGGGCAAACGTACAAAATCAGCAGGGGATCAAATACTTGTTTCCCTCACTGTAGATAATTTCAAATTGCTTATATTAAGCAAACCAGACGGCACAATTGTCTTGTTTTTTTTAATTTACGGATATCCTGGGGCACACTACAACACGCAGACATCATTTACAAACTAAGCATTTGTGTTTAGTGTGTCCGCCAGATCAGAGGCAGTAGGGATGACCAGGGATGTCCTCTTGATAAGTGTGTGAATCGGGCCATTTTCCTGTCATGCTAAGCATTCAAAATGTAACGAGTACTTTTGGGTGTCAGGGAAAATGTATGGAGTAAAAAGTACATTATTTTATTTAGGAATGTAGTGAATTAAAAGTAAAATATGAATTGTAAATGAAAGTACAGATGCCCAAAAAACTACTTAAGTAGTACATTAAAGTATTTTTACTTAAGTACTTTACATCACTGGAAAATTGGTTCGGTACTAGAATTTGTTACTTTTGGGTCTTGTATTAAATGTGTCTTACGTCCTACACTGACTGAGAGGATCAAGTCTGTCTAGTGATTTGTCGACTGGACCAGTAATTTCTCAGCACATTTGGCGTTCCAGTTGAACATTTAGCCTACATGCTCTGTCGCAGTCTCCCATACAAACTGCTGGTTCTGCGTCGCAGTCAGCACCACATTGTTGAGATTACACATTGAAAACTCATGCTATATTTGAGCAATATGATTGGTCGTTCATTCACGCACCGTTCATTCAAGGGAGTTGATGCATTCACGTGGCACACGCGAGCTGTCCAGACTAGCAAAAAGAAGCACTCATCAATCCACTCGCTGAGTTTATTTATTTTAGGGAAAGTGATTTACAAAAGTAAACTTTCAGTAGTGAACATAGTAGCAAATTAGCAATAGGCTACTGTTGATAGTATACAAAAAGACAGCTCTACAAAAATAAGTCTAGCATTTGTCTTGACTACTGTAGCCAGTAGCCTCTCTTAAAGGTTCAGCATCTTATTTTAACATTGATGTAATTTGATCTAATATTATGGCCAGAATGTTTACCCTGATATATATATTGAATTGTAAAGTTATGTTGTATGCTCTGAGTCTCATATATGGTTTTCCAGAAGGATTTTAGGCTAATGTCAAGTGCCCACAGCTCCATCTGCTACACTGAGTCAGCCTACCATTACATCTGTGCTAGAACTTCACACAAAGTACAACAAAAACTAAAAAGAGGCCCAAAGGTTATTCTGTGTTTGGCTAATATGCTTTCTTTTTCTGCAATGGTATCGTTTCGGTATTGAGTATCATGATACGAAACCTGGTATCGGTATTGAAATCAGAATTCTGGTATCGTGACATCACTAGAAGTTAACATGTTCTACATCAAATATATCTACACGTATATCTAGACTATGCCATGGACTGGATAACCATTATGTAGACTGTAGAGAATGCAGTGGCAGAATATCTCTCTCTCTCTCTTCTCCTCCTCTTCTCCCTTTCCTCCAGTCGTTATCAGACTCTCCTAAAGTAGCTCCAAAGCACCTCTGGAATCCAATGCATATAAAACACAGTGTTCCAAATGTGAATGGGATTTGATGAGAGCCTTTGTGTTTTATCTCCTACTGAAAATGTCCTTGGCACCATTGTAAACATAGGCTATTATAGCCCATGTGGCTGTTTATTATCCTCGCTTCTCCCCACTGGCAACTTAGTTTGTTCCCTCCTCGATAACACACATACACACACACACGCACACACACACACATAACTTTTATACCATGGTAATTGTAGTGGGGAAGGAAGCCTCAACAAAGCAGCCATCTGGATATAAAAGATGGTGTTTATGTACGTGTAGGTTTCCGTATAGCTGCTTTGATATCATAGAGAAGAGAGAGAGTCATTATAAAAGCCTCCAAATCCCCTCTAATCATGCTGCTTATTGAGGGAACTTGAATAGAGAGCTAGCTGCTTGATGTTGTAGGGTAAAATACAGTGAACAGATTTTTCACAGTAACACCCTGTGGTCGAAAGAGGATGAGCCTGTGTCCTAAATGGCACCCTATTCACTTTATAGTGCATCTGCTTAAAAGTAGTTCAATATAAAGGGAATAGGGTGCCATTTGAGATGCGTCCTAAGAGCAAGGCTCTAACTATCATGTCTGTATGTAAGAGATTCACTGGGTTTGATGTCAGCGTTTGGCCCATGTGAATTTGGACTTAGTGTGCTTTTTAGTGCCCCCTCACTGAACCAGCCTATATATTAGAAGGACTGCACTTAGCTGAGACTTTTTACTCAACTACACCAATTACCCTAGGACCTCGTGTCCTTCCTCCTCTACACTCCTGTTTTGCCTGACTAGCTTTCAAGTCAGTCAGTGAAGAGATCTCCCCGGTGTACTCTTATCCTCTTCCTGACCTACCGTGGCTGGCAACTGGAGCAGAAGCAGCTTCTCTGCTCTCAGGCACGTATGGCAGGCATGTCAAAAACAATTTATTAGAATTATGTTCTGTTCACAGTTCTCGGCCTCCTCTTTTGCTTTACCTCAGTAAAAATGTACCAAGGCAAGACAACATCTGAGTTATTTGATCAAATCTGTTATATGATGAATTGTGACAACTTAGGGCGTTGTGATCTTCAATGACCTCAAAACTGGTTATGAAAACACATGATAATGATGACTGTAGTGAAACAACAGCCCTGCCCACTGCCCAGCCCTTACACACAGACTAAATAAACATCATACTCTCCTCTCCCAGCCTGCTGTGTGGCCTAGCATCCTATTAGTGATTCGAAATAGTTGCAGTGTACAGTGAAATACTTAAGCTCCGAGCTCCAACAGTGCAGGTGTGAATGAAACAATAATATATACATATTTACAACTATGACAATGATAAATATAAATGTCCATTGGGATGTGGGCATGGTAATTGTCCATTGGGGTGGCGGGGAGCAGGATCGGGACAGGGGGAGTAGGTAGCTGACTAGTGGTGGCTATTCATCATCCTGATGGTCTGGGGGTAGAAGCTATTGGCCAGCCTGTTCGTTTTAGCCATGATGCTCCTGTACTGCCTGCGTCTGTGTGATTGAAACGGGTAGAACAGGCCGTGGCTCAGTTGGCTGAGGTCCCTGATTACCTTCTTGGCCTTCCTGTGACACCTGGTGTTGTAGGTGTCCTGGAGGGCAAGCAGTATGCACCCAATGGTGCAGTGTGCACCCAGTATGCTCTCGATGGTGCTCCTGTAGAACACTGTAGTGTTGTTCCCTGGCGTGGTAAACATGATCTCACTAACGTCATATGGTAATATCTAAACTAACCATGGCCTATTAGCCCTTTGGACATCAGCGCTGACCCAGAGCCACAGGATCAGTCTATGAACCTGTGGATGTATCCTGTATACCCTGTATTTATGTCTGTGGGAGGAGTGCAGGATTAGATCCACACTGGATAGCCTATCTAGGTATGTTTTTAAGCACTAAGCCGGGAGGGGGGATCAGATTAGTCAGGGCTAACTGTTCACTGGGGCATAGTTCACTGTTGTGTTCACTCTCACTCTGCTGCTGCTGTGTAGTGGGATAACGGTGGCGGCTGGAGGCTGTTAAGCCTGATAGGCGGGAAAACAGTGCAGGCTGTTAGGTTGTAAAGTAATGCAGCAGAGACAATCCCTCTGACTGATAAAGACCAAGACCCAGCTTATCTGCTCTGTGCTTATCTGCTCTGTTGAATGTCCTCCCCCTCCATATTATCCTCCCCTGTCCTCCTCCAGCTTCTGTCCCTCTGCCTCCCCCTCCTCCTCCCGCTCCTTCTCGTCCTCCAGCTCCTGTTCCTACTCCATATTCTCCTCCCCTGTCCTCCTCCAGCTTCTGTCCCTCTTCCTCCTCTTCCTCCCCCTGCTCCTCCCCCTCCTTTTCGTCCTCCAGCTCCTGTTCCTACTCCTTCTTCTTCTCCCCTCCTCCTCCAGCTTCTGTCCCTGCTCCTCCTCCTCCTCCTCCTTCTACACCTCCACAGCAGCAGAGCACATGATCTCTCGCCAAATTACCCCCATCACCACCCCACCACTCAAACAGCATATCACCCCTCAGTGCAGAGCACTCCCCCACCAGTCTCTGGGTCTGTAATGTAGCCATTCAGAGTTCTTTGTGATTGTGTGTTATGTAATTGGTTGATGGCTGTAAGTGGTACTGTGATAAGAGGGCCTTGACCCCTGTGATTCAGGTTAACAATGGGACTCAAACAGGGGCATTATTAACAGAGTTGGGAATGAAAGGCTGCATGGCGCTGGACACAGGGTCATGTTCAGTAGGTAAAAAAACGGAAGAAAACTGTTCAAAATGGAATGTAAAAGGGAGGTACTGGTACTATCTGAACTTGTCAAATAAAAAAGGAATGTCCGCAACTGTTATTCTTCCATGGTGATTTAATAAGACGCACAAAATAGGCTAAGTTTCGATGCGAGTTGGATCAAAACGTAGCCTATTTTGTGTGTCTGATTAAATCACCATGGGAGAATAACAGAGTTGCGGACATTCCTTAATTGTTTTATATGTTCTTCTGTCCTGCACCTGATAAGTTGGATGTGCATATTTCTCTATTTTTTCTCTTCTTATTTTTACTATCTGAACTTGTCCAACAAGAAACACTCATTTTCGTTTTCCGTGCAAAACATTTTGCGACGGTGTGCCCTAATGAACACAGTCCAGGTAAGGTATCTGTACTGAACTCAGCAGGGTAGTCTAGACTCACTGAGGAGAGATAAAGAGAAGGTCAGAGACAGCGATGTGCAGAGTAGTGGGAGTGCTAATAGAAGTTGACGGACCAATTAGTGGGCTGCTGGTAACACAAACACATATGCATGATGAATATGCTGCTGGGGCTAATTGTCTTTTGCTGCTGCATCAATGAGAAGAAGAGAGAAGATGAGTGTTTGGCTGGCAGTGTCACTCTGCTCTCACTGTCTCCCTACCTGTCTCTGTGTTGTCGTGTTGGAGGAGAATAGCAACTGTTAACTAAGCATAATAAAACAAGAAGGATTTAGTAATGGCATTATGTTATATTATCTAATATTCTGTTACACAAGACTGTGCAGAGCATTTCCTCAGAGGAAGTCAAGGAAGTATTACAGTCTATTATTGTCTAAACTTAATCTAGCAAACATAGAGTCATAACAGGAACAGGCTAGACTTTGTAGACATTTTCTCACTGAAATGTCCATGTAAAATCTCTATGTAGCTATGACTTGACTGGTGTAAATCCATTGCCTCAAGGTGTGTCCAGAGTAATCTAAATGGTCTATTTTCTGCTCGGAGAAGATTTTCTACCACACTCCAGAGTTTGTCTAAGGACTCCAGCCTCCTCAGTAGGCTCTAGTGTGGCCACCTTGTTTGCTTTTGGACGGCAGCCTCCTGCCCACAGTGCCAGGGGATGTCTGGGGAGCAGAGGGAAAATGAATGAAAGCATCCGGCAGTGTTCAAATTGTAAATGGTGCTGTGCTGAGTGGAGGGGCACTTATAAATCTAGTCCCAATCCCATTCCCAGCACTAACCCTATCGCCCTAGCCCTAACCCCTAGCCCCACTAGTGTTCAAATAACAAATGATACTGCACTGAGTAGGAGGTTCTGATAACTCCAGCCGTAGTCCCAGTCCCAGTCCCTGCACCAAAACTACTCCAACCATATACACCAGTCCTCAGCCTTATACCCCAACCCCAGGGCCCTAGACCCAGGCCTACTGTACTCCAGTATTGCTGGTCCTCTCAGGACTCTCCTTCCTCTACCGGCTCCATTATTCCACAGGTCCCCTGGGCCAACACATCAATCTCTCAGCACTGCATGGTGCTCAGCGAAAAAAGAGAGAGTGAAAAAAAACACAGCCCAAATCAAATCACTCACACACAGCTCTGGCCCGCCGCACTTAGTCAGGTGAATATTGCATGGGGCGGTAAGTCATGATTAATGCTGGAGCATGTTAGCCATTTGGCCAGGGCATAGCGGGCACAGTGCACACACCCACGCAGACACACGTCCCACCTCTAGCAGTCCATCCTTATTGAGCTGTTTCCTGCTGCAGCCGGGGTAGAGGCTGTTGGAAACCCAGCAGTAGCACTCAGGGACAATGAAGGCAGGGAACATTGAATTAGCAAGGTTGAAGAGACATGGCCTTCATATAAGGTCTGGTGCAGTAATGGTCTGGGTTAGTAGTAGACCGGTCTGGCCTGGAGAAGCAAGAACATGCTGTAGATACCGGCTCTTAGATCTATCGTTTGGCTGACGTTGCTTTTACGTTTTGATTGATCTATAGTGGTGGCAGGCAGATAAGCGTAATGTTCGTTAGTGGGCTGATGAATGTGATTATGCAGTAATTTGGTTTTCAGACATTTTTGTAGAACTGTGATAATAATACGTACGTTGACTGGTTTGTTATGGTATAGTTATTAAATATAAGTATAATAGTGAATAGAGTAGAGCTGGGCGATATATAGACTGAATTTCTGCCTTGGTGAGAGATAGGCATTACTTTTTGTTAGTGGGGAGGGAATGGGGGAAGGGCCTCTGGGCCTCCTGAAAGAAGAACCCATTATGTTGTTAAGATCTCTTTTGTTGATTTATTTATTTTCTTTAGCCACAGAACCCCTAGCATAAATAATTAGAACTCATGGCTCAATCTGGGCCATAGAGAATGGTGGAGATCAACATGTGATATCATTGAATGCAGATGATATATTACTTTATTTATCTGAACCAGAACATTGTTTGTCATTTATTTTACTACTGTTGGACATATATGGTGCAGTATTTCAGAAAACTGAAATAATGCCTATTTCTAATTATAACTTTTCAAGCTTAGAAAGTACATTTAAGTGGAAATGGACAAAGACACATATGAAATATCTGGGTGTACTGATACCATGCAATCTGGAGGAGGAATATCAAATCAATTACTTTCCTTTAATAAATAGAGATCTCTCCCTGTTTCTATGTTAGGTAGGGTCAACTTAATCAAAATGAATATATTACCAAGGTTGATGTATTTATTCCATGTCTTGCCAGTTTCAATTCCATCCAACTTTTTAAGTAAAATAAATGGCCTGCTCCAACTTTATTTGGAATGGAAAGACCTCAAGAGTCAAATTGCACTTCCCCTATAAAGCTGGAGGTCTTGGACTACCTCATATGAAGATGTATTACTGGGCTGCGCAACTGCGTTCACTTAAACAATGGACAACAGACTATCCTTGTGCATTGAGGACTATCAAAGACATAAATGTAATATATTATGATCTAAAATATATTCACTACTTCCGGTCCAAGACGTTGAAGAAAAGAAACAGACAATCCAATTCTCAATTCCATTCGTATTTGGGAAAATGTACATAAATTCACGAGGTGGAAAGAATCAATATCGCCAGGCACCCCTATTTGGAATAACCCCACCTTACCTCCAGCATTTAATGATATCACCTTTAAATCCTGGTTCCAAAGTGGCATCATGAGTATTATGATGGCTCTCTACTGTCATTCAATCGATTACAAGACAGATTTGGATTATCCAAGGCCGATTTCTTTACGTTCTTACAACTCAAAAGTCGTATTAAATCGCTTCAACAGAATCTGGATGAACCTAAGGCATATAGCATAGAAAAAATACTGAAAGAAGCTGCTACGCCAAATAAGTTAATTGCCAAGTTATAGCAAGGGTTGGTTGAAACCTGATTCAGAACCTATAAGGAAAAAATGGGAAACAGATCTAAAGGAAGAAATTAATGAGAACCATTGGTCACAGATATACCTGCTCCTAAAACCTAAGACAAACTACTGCAATTTAAGATAATTCATAGGACTTATTACACTCCTGCCAGAATGCACGTAATGCACACAGAAATGTCACATCTCTGTTGGAGATGCAAAAAGAACAAACCATATTATATATTGTATGCTGTGGTTCTGTTACAGCCTAACACCATTTTGGGATAATGTATGTGCTATCATTTCATTGTCTCTAGGAATTTAGATCCACCCATCTCCACGATTATGTCTGTTGGGAAATGTAAATATTGGTGATGAATATCAGAGAAAGATTTGTAATCTAGGTCTAATTGCTGCCAAAAAAATTATAGCCATCAATTGGAAAGCCTCATATTCACCCTCAATAACAAACTGGAGGACTGAACTATCTAGCTAAATCCCATTGGATTCTATATACTATAAAGTCGAACAAAAAACGGACTTATTTGACACAGTTTGGAGGCCGTATGTGAACTATCTCGGGGAGTGTGGTGCTTGAGTGTAGGTAACGGCTACTTGTGCCGCGTTTGCGTGCCGGTTGGGGCTGGGGGGCTCGGGGGTTTCCGAATTGCTGGCTGATTGTGCGCAGGTGTCACGTTCGGCTGGTTGGCGGGTCTGGAATTTCCGAGTTTCCTGGTTCTGACTGTTGCGTTCTGGGAGGCAGAGGGCTAGATTGTATTTGTGTGTGGGATTGTGGGCGAGTGCTGGCATGTTGTTGTGTGTGTTGTGTGGTGGATGTTTTGTTTTTGTGTTCTATTTTATTTGGTTTGTGGATGTCAATTTATTTTGGATTGACGTTTTACTTTAATATTCTGTTCAATATATATTTTTTAAAGGAGCTTTCTTGTCAGAACCCTGTCTGTTGTGACAGGCCCGCTAAGAGGAAAGACAACAGACAGGGCTTGGTCATTGGGAAAGAACACTGTGATGGTGTTGATACGTTGATTCAGCTTTATGTACTTCGATGTTATTAAACTGTAACTACATTGATTACTTCATACAGTGGTTAGGAACAATATTATATCTATAATGTATGCAAATACACACTACTTCTTTATAGGATTCCAATCATCATTATTTGGCTTAAAGAGTAATTTGCTTGCATTTGCATGTGTGTGCGGGTGGGTGGGCGGATGGTGGGTGGGCGGATGGTGGATGGGCGGATGGGCGGATGGTGGATGGGTAGGTGTGTGAGTTTCCGTGCGTGCCTGTATGTTTGCTTGTGTGTGTGCCTCTGCGTGCCTGCATGTGTTTAAGCACCACTGTGGTCCAAATTAGACCATTAGGGTCAATACATTAATGGAATCTGTGGCCCCTGGCCTGTTTTCATAGCCTGTGTCTGGAGGCCAGCAAAGCTGGACATAAACTCAGATGGATTAAATGGGATTAGTGGTGTCACTGAAACAGATGTGATTTTATCAGCTGAGCTGCACAGCACAGTCAGTTCCCCTTTTAGCCCACTGCAGAAGCCTGGTTATACTGCACAACAACAGTGACCCCTGCTGTATAAGAGTAGTACTGCATGTACCAGTTGGGGGATGGTAAACCCAAGCTGGTGATATAACCCTTTAATGGGGATTTTCAGGATCTTGCCGTCCATTGGGGGTCACTGTTCCCATTTGAAAGACAGAGGTAGAAGAAGCTCTGCTGCCATCTTGCAAAGACAAATGCAATGCGAGGCCTCTTGAGTTGTTTCATTTAGCAGGCGTAGCAGCAGATCCCGCGCCGTGATGCAGGTGTCATGGTGATGTGTCCTGTGGTGTGTTGTAATGGATGCCTAATGTGGCGATGAAATATTGCCATCAAAACATTGTCAGAGATAATAAAATACCTCTGTAACACGATAGTTCATACGCCTATGTTGTTTATAATAATACAGTCCATCGCTGCAGCGCACATAGTATTACCTTGTTAACAACATCATGGTGTACTATACCTTTGTTGTAATCCAAAGTCAAATTATTCCATCGACTGTATGTTGTTCAGCGTATTTCTGTAAACAAGTACAATTAAGAGGAAGGATAAGTGAAAGATGAAATACTATGGGAATAGTATCAAACTATGTTCAGTTGTATGTGTTTTAGTATTCAAGTATGTTCAAAGGATAATATGACACATTTCAAGGGTCTATCAACTGTATAGGCTTGCATTTGAATTGAAAATAATATATCTGTGAGCTAGTAATCACGTTCCATGTCTTTTACAGTTCAACAACCATCCACATCATCTCACATTCACAGGCTGTAATTATATTTTAATGTACTATAGATCCTGCCATTTACGTATGTATGCCCGGGGTTTGACGGCAGTTATATGATGATGACAGCTGACAAAGGGGCGGGCTAACAGAACCAGTGTTCCTTTGAAGGGGGCAGGATCATACACACAAATCAACACAGAGTACTTGTCCGGTTGGTCCCTAGTGCTCAGAGCCAGGAGAGTGTATGCAAAATGATGTGGGATAACCTATTTGCAAAACAAAAGGGTGTAGGAATAATTGCCTGCAGACGATGGCTGGAGTGCCCTGGGGGATGGAGGAGTTGGAGGGGTGTGAGAGGCAGACAGGGGGAAACATGCCCTCCTTCTCCCAGTGGAGTTGGCCCCCAGATGGGGCGGGGTTCCTGTCGTTGACCCATGGGACAGGGGCGGCTCAGAGGGGATCCTCAGGGGCCAGGGGGAGGACTTGGCCCTGAGAGGGGGAGCCCCCTCGCCCCTCTGTTCCTCTGAGGGGTTGAGGAGGGGTTGAGGAGCTGCTGTTATCCAGTCTGTCCAATATTAGCAGTCAGCCAAACCACCAGGCCAGCAACGCTAAGCTGATTAACCCTGGAACACTAGACGGTGTGTGTGGGTGTGGTCTGCCAGGTCTGTCAAAACAGTGGCCAGAGTTGACTTAACTGTTAATTTGGCAGTAGTTTTGTTTTAATTCTGTGGTGTGGAATATATGATATGGTACAATGCCAAACCCTCATGTTATTTTTATGGTAAATTACTGTATAATCAACAGTATAAACTGAATACAGTAGATTCATGAAATTACGTTGCATTGTGGTAAAATATTCAACGGCCGGGAAATATTAGATGTATTTTGGATGTTACCGTAATATTTGATGTATTTTGGACTTTACCGTAAAATATGTTCACTTACTGTATTTGCGAATGTTCAAAATAGAACGCCACACAAAGAGCAAAAGGTAGACAAAATCAAAGCACCTCTAAAGTAAGAGATAAAGGTTTTGCTGTATTTCGAAGGCTTGTAATTCCACCCCACAGAATACAGTACCGTACTGTTTTTTGGAGTGCTAAAAACCTTTTGACCACTAGTGTGTGTATGGTATTGTTTTCTGGCTCATTCATATATTTTCTTATATAATATATTTATATATATATATTGAGGTGTTCCTTGCAAGAGGCTACATTTGTGCCACACATTTGTGATAGTGCTGTACCAATTTAACTGATATGTGGTAGTAGTGCCCCATCAATGAAATATTTATAGGGGACACATTCTTAAAGGTTTAGTAATTTAGAAATGTCTCCCCAAATGTAACCACATTTCTATTATATGTAAATAGTTTATGATTAGTGAATACCATAATGTAGTTGTTTTGTTAGATACTTCTCCCTTTTAGCCAAAACCATATTTTTTAAAAGCCATTTGAGCTGTCGCGCTAGTTGTTCGGTCCAAACAGATTCACAAATCATGGGATTTGTTGGTTATGCAGACGTTGCCTCCCTCCGAGGCACTTGTTGCTATGCAACCCTCCTGGATTTACCAGGGCAAGCCCTGGCTAAAGCCAGTGTGAGAGACTTGCTAGCAAACGTTGGTGCTATGAAACTAAATAAGTACTGCACTCTGACCCACAAAACATATTTACTAGATTGTTGTTACATAAAGCAAGGGAAGTGAACTTCAAAATGTGATGTGGTTTTATTAGGATTTGCAGTACCGAATCTGCTAGCTTCTGAAATAACTTACTCATCCTTTATACCTTTAATGGTTGAGTATTTGCCTTGTCCTTTGGTCTGTTTTGACCTGTTGTAACTGTTTTGTAAAATACCAAAATGGGGTATTTTATATCACTTGGACTTCTGGAGGCCTTAACAAAGGCTTCTAATCTGGCATTCATTTATATGTTGTAATATTAAACACATTACCTAGCAGCCAACCCACTTGCACCAATCCCATGAAATTACAGTAAAATACTGTAAATTACAAACCCCATAAGATTACAGTAATGCACTGTACTGTTGTTTTACTGTAACTAACAGGCAGCCAGTTGCAGACCTCTTTAAAATAGTGAGCCCAGTGAGCACAAAGTTCATTCTACAGGGTAATGAATCCGATGGGCATCTCTCTGTTGGGTGGACCAAAGACTGTGCCTTTGTCTCTCTCTATCCGGAGGATGTCTCTCTCTCTCTCTCTCTCTCTCTCTCTCTCTCTCTCTCTCTCTCTCTCTCTCTCTCTCTCTCTCTCTTCCTCTCTCTCTCTCTCTCTCTCTCTCTCTCTCTCTCTCTCTCTCTCTCTCTCTCTCTCTCTCTCTCTCTCTCTCTCTCTCTCTCTCTCTTCCTCTCACTCTCACTCTCACTCTCTCTCTCACGCTCACTCACTCCCTAGTTTAATTAATGACCCTGTAACATAACTGGTTCTCAGAGTGCAGACTGGTCACCAGTAGAGTTCCTCATATCACAGCACCGCTGATCTCTCTCGCTCTTTAACCGCCGCTGTCGGTCGTCTCCCCCTGGACTCCTCATCCTCTCTGGGATCTCACCCCTCACCTCGGACCCCACAGCACTCCACAGAGCTCCCTCCTGTCTGCTGCGGTGGGCGGTGAGTCAGAGGGCTAAATACCAAACGCATAAAATATTCAGCAGCAATTTCCCCTTTTGAAATAATATCTTGAAATGTTAATGCGCTCCCACTGCTTGTTTTAAATGGAAAGCATCCCCGGGTGCTGGTGTTTGCACAGTGTTGGTGTGGACCGCACTTAAACTGCTGTCTGAGTGAAAGTAATACAGCGCAGGCCGCTCTTGAGGATTATAGCAGAAAGAGAGAAGGCCACCAAGGTCAGGAGGAGACAGCTATTCTTAGAGCCCACCGGCACAAAATGGCAATTTCTGTACTATAATATTGGTTTATACAGTGGGGGGAAAAAAGTATTTAGTCAGCCACCAATTGTGCAAGTTCTCCCACTTAAAAAGATGAGAGAGGCCTGTAATTTTCATCATAGGTACACGTCAACTATGACAGACAAATTGAGGAAAAAAAATCCAGAAAATCACATTGTAGGATTTTTAATGAATTTATTTGCAAATTATGGTGGAAAATAAGTATTTGGTCACCTACAAACAAGCAACATTTCTGGCTCTCACAGACCTGTAACTTCTTTAAGAGGCTCCTCTGTCCTCCACTCGTTACCTGTATTAATGGCACCTGTTTGAACTTGTTATCTGTATAAAAGACACCTGTCCACAACCTCAAACAGTCACACTCCAAACTCCACTATGGCCAAGACCAAAGAGCTGTCAAAGGACACCAGAAACAAAATTGTAGACCTGCACCAGGCTGGGAAGACTGAATCTGCAATAGGTAAGCAGCTTGGTTTGAAGAAATCAACTGTGGGAGCAATTATTAGGAAATGGAAGACATACAAGACCACTGATAATCTCCCTCGATCTGGGGCTCCACGCAAGATCTCACCCGTGAGGTCAAAATGATCACAAGAACGGTGAGCAAAAATCCCAGAACCACACAGGGGGACCTAGTGAATGACCTGCAGAGAGCTGGGACCAAAGTAACAAAGCCTACCATCAGTAACACACTACGCCGCCAGGGACTCAAATCCTGCAGTGCCAGACGTGTCCCCCTGCTTAAGCCAGTACATGTCCAGGCCCGTCTGAAGTTTGCTAGAGTGCATTTGGATGATCCAGAAGAGGATTGGGAGAATGTCATATGGTCAGATGAAACCAAAATAGAACGTTTTGGTAAAAACTCAACTCGTCGTGTTTGGAGGACAAAGAATGCTGAGTTGCATCCAAAGAACACCATACCTACTGTGAAGCATGGGGGTGGAAACAGCATGCTTTGGGGCTGTTTTTCTGCAAAGGGACCAGGACGACTGATCCGTGTAAAGGAAAGAATGAATGGGGCCATATATCGTGAGATTTTGAGTGAAAACCTCCTTCCATCAGCAAGGGCATTGAAGATGAAACGTGGCTGGGTCTTTCAGCATGACAATGATCCCAAACACACCACCCGGGCAACGTAGGAGTGGCTTCGTAAGAAGCATTTCAAGGTCCTGGAGTGGCCTAGCCAGTCTCCAGATCTCAACCCCATAGAAAATCTTTGGAGGGGAGTTGAAAGTCCGTGTTGCCCAGCGACAGCCCCAAAACATCACTGCTCTAGAGGAGATCTGCATGGAGGAATGGGCCAAAATACCAGCAACAGTGTGTGAAAACCTTGTGAAGACTTACAGAAAACGTTTGACCTGTGTCATTGCCAACAAAGGGTATATAACAAAGTATTGAGAAACTGTTGTTATTGACCAAATACTTATTTTCCACCAAAATTTGCAAATAAATTCATAAAAAATCCTACAATGTGATTTTCTGGATTTTTTTTCTCATTTTGTCTGTCATAGTTGACGTGTACCTATGATGAAAATTACAGGCCTCTCTCATCTTTTTAAGTGTGAGAACTTGCACAATTGGTGGCTGACTAAATACTTTTTTTCCCCACTGTACTCTATGTGCCCCACATTGACTTTTCATTGGATCCTATATGGCCGACATCACTGATACTAGTTTCTTCGTTTCTCAGTTTCATCACTGGAGTCTTTTCCGCAATTCCTATTTCCTTGCCCCTCTATAAGCCATAGGAAGTTTATATAGTGGCAGCCCAGAAGGATGTAGTGTATCTGGTGTCATCCGCCCACAGAGTGCTGCTATCATTAGCCTGGCCTTAACACAGCAGGCGCCGTTCCATCCTGATCCAGCTAGAGCCAGTCTGATGTTATCTCTCTCTCTCTCCTCACTCACCTGATGTGGCTGGATAAGCCTTTGGCTTGCTATGATTCTGTGGTGGGAGAATAGTATCATTGCAGAGTGAATGCGGAAGGAAGGTGATTTCTCGAGGCTCAGCAGTATTGTTGTTATGAATCTTAAAAGGTCAGGTAATAAGGTCTGGTACAGTTGAGCAGATTCAGGAGGATATGGATCAGGTTTGCTATTGGTCAGCTGGATAATGTAGTCAGACACACACACACACACACACACACACTCACTCACTCACTCACTCACTCACTCACTCACTCACTCACTCACTCACTCACTCACTCACTCACTCACTCTGATTTTCCACTCACAGTAAAAAAAGAAAAAGGTTGTATTGTCACATACACTGGATAGGTGCAGTGAAATGTGTTTATTTTTTTCACCTTGTTGGCTAGGTTATTCGGTATTTTGGTTACGCTCTGACCGCTAGGGTACCTAAATGCACAACCACTGGCACACAAACACACTTGAGTGCACAGTTCCACTGTCTGCCCAGGGCCCTCAGTCTTGACAGCAAGGCATTAAATATTAGTGGCGTTTACGGCGGGTTTGTAACATGGTTATTCCAGTGAGTGGGCTTGCCTTCACAGCATCACTGACCTTGGTGCTGCTTTGACAGACAGAGTGGTGGTGGTGGAGGGCTAGCCTGAGGGACAGCAACCTACCTGGGAGGGCCCAAGAAACACACACAAACATGTTAACGAACAAACACATGCACACACCACATACAAACAAACACACACACACACACAATTCTGCAGTAAATGCATTGCTCAATCTGTGTGTGTTTTGGTTTGAGGGAGATTGTGGAGATTGTAGAGAATCCCAGAGAGCTGTACCATCAATAAGGGCTGAGGTCCAATCATCCAAAACTATGAAAGGTGTGGAGAAGGAGTTTTTATTTCACCTTGTTGTGATCTCACACTCATGGTCGTTTGTGGCCTGAGAGCCTTCAGCCATTCTTTTACTGTACGCCTAGATTTGTTCCATCAACACTTTGTAAGGGACGCTATGTTTTCATACTTCAAATGGCAAGGTATGGACACTTTGTTCATTTTTGGTTTCTGTAAACGTCTTGGATGGCGTATCTTGAAATTAATAGGGTGCAATTTTGGGGGGCTTACAGGAATAGTAATTACCTTGTCAACTACTTTGCTCTAAGAATAGCAAGTGTATGCCTGCTATTGCCTACTCTCAACAATCCCGCTCTTCTATTATACAAGGAAATGTATCCTCTCCTAGCCTTACCATTCACCTAGCCTTACTGGCTCTAAAACATTACCATTCACCTAGCCTTACTGGCTCTAAAACATTACCATTCACCAGCGGCCTCTACTCCACTGTCCCACGGAGATTCATCATTCAGCTCCACTGGCAGCAGAGAGTCTTTAAACACGGAACGTGCGGTAATCCAATGGGCACCTAATAGTCATTAACAGCCGGGAGATGAGGTGACCAATCAGGCTAGGCCCAGGCATGTCCAGGGGAGCGAGGGGAGCGTAGTGACAGCCAAGATGGGGTTGATGTGTGTGGGACCCGGTCCACCTGCTGCAGACGCTTTTCAATTAACACAGACTCTGGAGCGAGAGGGGCTGTTCCTGGCTGAAAGACTGGGAGGCCTCGTTGCAATTCATCAGGGCCAGTTCCTCTGCTTATTGCAGGCACCCTGACAGTGTTGACACGTCTGGCCTTTCTATGGATGCTCGCAGGGTTCTGTTGACGCTCCCTCTACAAATTACAGTGACCCCGCCCGCGCTCCATGGGCTCTCTCTGGAATTGATTAGTGATAATTGGAGGGAGTCAGAAGCTGAGAAGTGTCACTAAATAAATTTGTCTCCGGTTAATTGCGGATTCCTCTGGATGTGGGAAGAGAAACACTTAGCCGCCGGCTGACAATGGCGGATTAATTGGGCCCCTTCAAATAACATAATTAGGCTGATTGTTGAGCGATAAGGCAAAGGTTTTACAAGCTGCCACACTGTCAGAGCTAAGAACATCATCCATCCTCCCCCTCTCCTTCCCCTCTCCTCCCGCTGTCCTCCCCCTCCTCTCCCCTCATTCTCTTTGATTTGAGCTGGAGCAGACGGACCATGGTCTTTCATAATTTAGGTTTATTCCCTTACACTCTGTTGATGCTCCCTGCCTGGCTGCCCCTCCACAGTGTGGGACATGTTTTAACCTATGTCCTGTAGACGATAGTAGACCAAGAGTTTATCACTCCTACAGGGTCCCCAACAGATAACATCAGGGGCAACGTTTCAGTCAATCAGCCACAGATCTACAGTTCACTATATTTTCCTTAAGCAGACAGACAAGGCCTTTGATAACAGGGCGTTGCAGGCATATCATAGAATGGCTATCAAGCAGCGCTAGAGAGAGATACAGACAGAGAGGTCCTTCAACCTGAGGGGGGAGCTACTGCACTTGGATGAAGACCGGAGGGATTCTTGTCAGCCTTTCAGAGCATACGAATCCAATTTGAGCCGGGTTCATTCCTGGTCCAAGTGGAAATGATTTCAGAGCCCCAGAGCATTACTCAGGCTTGGCCCAGACTGGGGCCACTGTGGCCACTGTGTGGAAGCTGGTGCTTCAGCAGGCTGGACTCTTCTTGGACGATGCCCAGGTCTCAAACAGAGAGGAGGCCTCCACTGACCAGGCTTCAAAGGAGAAGGCTCTGAGAGAATAACAATGCACTTGACAGATACATCAGTCGAGGTTAATTCACTACCGGCTGTGTGCTGTTACTAAAAATATGAAAAGATAAAATGAAGAACAACAAACGGCTGAATCAAAGAACATGTCAGAAGCTCTCAGATTTTCTTCCCTTCAGTCTGGCAAGGCGAGAGTTGAGTTTCTGCTGAAAGAAAGATTGAAAGATGGCATCAAATACTTTTGATTCATTGGCTAATATTCAAACCATATGCTCTCAAAGTATGTACACTTCCTCAATGTGAAATTTAACTTGCGTTTTCCAAAAGAGAGAGAACGTGATTCAGGCCTTTCAAATAAAAATGTTTGACTTGAACCATCATTAATATAAAATGTTGAACTATCATGTTGATATACACTACCGTTCAAAGTTTGGGGTCACTTAGAAATGTCCTTGTTTTCGAAAGAAAAGCATTTTTTTTGTCCATTAAAATAACATCAATTTGATCAGAAATACAGTGTAGACATTGTTCATGTTGTAAATGACTATTGTAGCTGGAAACGGCTGATTTTTAATGGAATATCTACAAAGGCGTACAGAGGCCCATTATCAGCAACCATCAGTCCTGTGTTCCGATGGCACGTTGTGTTTGCTAATCCAAGTTTATCATTTTAAAAGGCTAATTGATATTTAGAAAACCCTTTTGCAATTATGTTAGCACAGCTGAAAACTGCTGTGCTGATTTAAAGAAGCAATAAAACTGGCCTTCTTGAGACTAGTTGAGTATCTGGAGCATCAGCAATTGTGGGTTCGATTACAGGCTCAAAATGGCCAGAAACAAATAACTTTCTTCTGAAACTCGTCAGTCTATTCTTGTTCTGACAAATGAAGGCTATTCCATGTGAGATATTGCCAAGAAACTGATCTCGTACAACGCTGTATACTACTCCCTTCATAGAACAACACAAACTGACTCTAACCAGAATAGAAAGAGGAGTGGGAGGCCCCGGTGCACAACTGAGCAAGAGGACAAATACATTAGAGTGTCTAGTTTGAGAAACAGACGCCTCACAGGTCCTCAAGTGGCAGGTTCATTAAATAGTACCAGCAAAACACCAGTCTCAATGTCAACAGTGAAGAGGCGACTCCGGGATGCTGACCTTCTAGGCAGAGTTGCAAAAAAAAAAGCCATATCTCAGACTGGCCAATAAAAATAAAAGATTAAGATGGGCAGTCTGAGATATGGCTTTTTCTTTGCAACTCTGCAATAGGCATAAAAATGACATCGTACTGTACAGTTTGTCTTTCTTGGTTTGATAAAAGAGATACAGTCTAGTATCCATGCTGCTTGTCCACTGTGTATGTGCACCATGTTCTTCTCTGCTCAAGAGAAAACTGACTAAACTGACCTTGGAACATCTCAAATAACATCTAATTTGTGAAAGAACAAGTGTTTGCAGATATAGCCCCAGTGTTTCCATGGACACCTGTTTTGTCTCCCCTGACTTTGAAGCTGAAAACAATGTACTGGTACATACACTTCCTGACCTAAGCGGAGAGAGTAAAACTCAGAGCCGAGCTTTCTATTCTGACAGCCAGGGAGCCTGTGGGTGAACAGAACAGGCAGGGTGAGGAGAGCAAGGTTGTGGGTTTGAAGGCCCTGACTCCTGCCTCCTCCTGCCTTCTGCACCAACAGACAGACTGATGGATGGATGGAGAGACTTGGCCTTCCAGCAGAAATTAGATGGAGGTCTCTGTTTGGAGCAGAGGTACCTCTGGGAGACGATTTGATGCATGGTGGGTGGAATAACGTCGACCCCTGCCTTGCCTTGCTGCTGTTATGCAGTTATGGGTGGAGGGCAGGTATTTTCCTCTGGGTTTTTGTTGAACCCAAGGCTAGGGCTCTGGTGTGGTGAATGGTGGATATCAAACTCACACTAGCACCCTCAGAGAAACAATGGTCTGGTCTCCATTTTAACGTGTGTGTGTGTGTGTGTGTGTGTGTGTGTAGTGGGGGAATGGTGCCCCTTCTATGAGTACACACTGACCTTGGCAGAATATTTGAAACAATACAGCTGGACCCTATTGCTAGCTTTTTTTGACTAACTTTGCTAGCTAATGACAACATTGCCATCTGTAAATTTGACAACATGATAATGCTGGCAAAGTTGTTTCCTACTAAATATTTGACTATTTTACCAATGTCATCGTATTTCCAGGCACTATAGTGTACTTTAGATGAAATAGTAGTTAGCCTCCGTCCAGAATGACTGAGCGCCGCCACCGGCAGAGGGCGGGTTGAGAATGTTCATAACAATTGCATGACGCAACCGAGTGACGGAGGTGCAACCTATGAATACCGTTTTGTTTATTTTGGGATATCATAGGATAATGCATATAATGACATGATAAAAATATGACTTGGTCTTTTTAATGATTTACTATACCAGATTATGTAAACATTTGTAATAATGGTAATAACATTTATGAGTAATATTGAACATGGAAATATTGCTATTCTGTAGCACCATGCAGACCAAAGCATGTTGCATATAGCACATAAAACGATTGATGAAGGTGGGACTGAATGAAAGGCCTCTGAGAGCCTACTGACTGATCTGTTTACCTTCGTTGATGCATAATGAACTTGCTCTCTCTGATGGAGTAGAGCACCAGTGCATCAGACTGCCACTGCTACAGCTCCATAATTGATCCAAGTGCTCTCCCTCCAGGCCTAGCAGATCTAGCAGGCCAGGGTAGTGAGGTTGAGGCAGGTCCAGTCATCATCAGAGCTAGAAGGCCGGTCTCTGGGACTGCTGGTACCTTGGCCGTGGGTTCCACCTGTCCCTGCTGGAGCGCTGACGGCTGAGGGCCATACGTCGGCTGGGGATTGGGGGTGGGAGCCGGGGGTGGGCCAGGGTCATGGCCACAGATTAACTCTAGTATTTATTACTTGGGCCCGTCTAATGGCAGCGGGAGAGATGGGAAATATTGCTCACTTAGCAGGATTACTGGGTGCCGTAACGCCCCAAAGGCCTGCTTTATGGAGGGCCATAAATGTTCTCAGGGAGAGACTGCTAGCTGGGGATTGATTAGCGCTTGGAGGAAAGTCGATCCGTTACCCACGCCCCACCGGGGACCGCCGTGATGGATGCTTCCGGGAGGCAGGGGTTCTTTGTGTGGTGGAGGGGGGTGAACGCACTTTTCTCTTCTCTCAGCGCCGTGCCACTCCCAGACATCCCGTGTGACACAAGATGGAGGACCCCCATCGCTTGGGGCCATGGGAGGTTGTCAGGAGGAAGCAGAGCTATGGCCCGCTGCATCCCAACCCCTCATCTCCGCTCGCCTCCAGCCAACAGACAGAAGAAGCCTTGCTACGTGCTGCCATTTAACAAAGTCCCCGCTCCACCTTACATCCCGGGACGTCACTCATTTCTAATGATACACCGCCCCCTCCTACCACCCAGGCCCTAGGGCAATCATTCTGTACCAGTCTGGATAAAGCCTCAGCAGCCATTTTACCTTCATCTACTGTCATCACTATCCTTGTCCAGGTTTAAAGCATTTTATACCATGGCATTGTTGAATACTCCTTTCTGATTGGCTTGAAGGGCATTCTAGAGCATGCATTATTTTCCTATAACGCACAGTATATTTGCACGGTAGAATTCGATGGCTATAGTTCATTTGTACATGTTTTGTTTGAGCTGCTTTTGAAAGCAAAAGTCGATTTGAAAACCGTATTTGTATTGTTGAATTTGATTTTCATAATAGCAAGCTAGGACTGATGGTGTCCCGTGTAGCTCAGTTGATAGAGCATGGCGTTTGCAACACCAGGGTTGTGGGTTCGATTCCCACGGGGGGCCAGTATGAAAAAAAATATATGTATGCACTCACTAACTGTAAGTCGCTCTGGATAAGAGCGTCTGCTAAAATGACTAAAATGTAAATGTCTAACATTTCTGCGGTCTTACTCTGTGCTGCTATCTCCAGCCTACTGACTATGTCATTGCTTATGTAAAACGTGTGTAAGAAGTGAAAGGTCTCATGGCCTGCTGAAGTGTGTGGTTTAAATAAAGCTCCCAGTCTGTGATTGCAATCAACTGAAAATGCTGCCCTGTCTGCCTCTGCAGTAACGTGGCTGTCTGGCTAGGGCGGGGGCCAGATTGAAACTAAAGTAATTGGAAATAGTAGAGTTGTTCAGGGGCCTTGACCAATACTGTACTGACCTTTTGTCCTCAGGTCGTATTGATTTAATTCAACATGTGTTATGATCGGTGCTGTGAGAACTCATCCTTTTCACTCTCCTTCCCTGCAGTTATGGAAATCTCCCCCACATGCCTGCTTGGTGTTGGACTGTGGCTGCCCTCATGCAGAGCTTTCAGTAGTGCAGATATTTTCCAGATGCTTGGCTCGGGACACTGAGTGCCTGTGTGTGTGTGTGTGTGTGTGTGTGTGTGTGTGTCTGTGTGTGTGTGTAAAATACCTGCGAGCCGCCATCTCCTGTTTATAGCCCGTCGTCGAGAGAGTGATGAAAGCGCTCCTCAAAATGGCCTACCTGACGACGAGCCGTGCTCCCAGAATTTATTGGCACGTTTATCTTGGGTTTCACCAAAGGTAAAACAGTTTTATGTTATTTAGGAGGTCAGCTGCTCGGGGAGAGAGCTCACCTTTCAGTTTGATGCAGCCTTTACTTACATTTGCTATTGGATTACCACCCCAACCACATCAACAGGTGTTTTCATTTTATATACAGAACCGTTGCTGCCTCGGCCTGGCGTCCGTCCACTCAGGTTTTTGTGAATTCATACTGTATCCTACTGACTGTCGCAATCTCAGGAAAGTTGAAATGCAGGTAACTATCGCCACAGGACAGCATATTTTGTCCTTGTATTGAACAAACCCTGCTATGTTTCTGTAGCAGAGCAAAGTGGAGGAGGACCGCTACAGAGTAGACCTGCTGTTCTAGTTGCTCTTGTTGAACAAGAGGGGAGGCAGTCGGCAGATAAGACTGATTATAAAGCTTATCAGATACATGGAGATAATTATAGTAGTAATCTAAATAGAAAAGCAGTCTGGGCAGAGATAACAGAGCTCTTCACTGCACTGCGGGCGATGGCGCGATAAGAGAAGTAGGAGCTGCCTTTTGGATTGTTTTGGTAACACAAGGCAGGCGTTTCATGATGTTAATGCACCGCAAACCTGAAGGACATTAGAACAATCCCGGGTCAACATTAAGTGAAATCCGCTGGGTTGAGTTGTGGACTGACTGGAGATGGTTGGTCTTATCTGTAGCACAGATCTAGTCAGCGTCATAATATTAAGTCTTATCAAAGCCTCATGTTTAGACACTGTAAGGCAAACAACTGTGATAGTGTTGTTAAACACGGCAGCCATGAAATGTGTGCTTTATCTTATCTGCCGTGTTGACTTATCAGCAGTGGAAAAATACCCTGTTGGAATTTATAAGAGAGAACAAGATGTTTTTTTACATACCGAGGTAGGCTAAGATGTCACCTAGGTAGGCTGCCACCCACCCACCACATGGCAGACCACAACAGAACAGAGCAAGCCAGGGGAGGCTGTAATCAGAGAGGCTGGATCCCAGGCTTTTGTCTGTGGGAAGAGCAAGGAGAATGGTCTCCTGGGTCATGGGGGTCTGGGTCATTAGAGACCTGGATCCTCCCCCCTTAGGAGGCATCATTACGGGGCACTGACTCTGTTGCGCTCCCCTCCCCCTGGATGTGCAGCCCGGCCTCATCAGTCATCAGTGGGGCTCTGGGGGAAAACTACTCCCCCCGCTAATCTAAAAACCCAACCACTGGGAAAAGGGAGAGAGGGGAGATGGAGCTCCTGACACTGTACTGTACCTCCTAGCTTAGTGCTAGCTAGGCTAGCGGGCCTCGTGCAGTCCTCACTGGGCTGCTGACCTACGCGTCCGGGTGTTCACATTACTGTAAAAACACACTGGAATGGAGCCGTAGCACAACACGCCATGTAGTGTTTGCGTTGAGAGACTTCCAGCTCTCCGAGTCTGGCCTGCTTGCTCCATTTTTAGGAGTGTTTGCACAAGGGTGTAATTTGTAACATTTTGCTGAGCTGAGCTGAGCTGAGCAGAGAGAGAGAGAGAGAGAGAGAGAGAGGGCTGGGACGGCGATGTACGTAGTGTAGCACTGACTGACTGGGAGTACTCAGTCAGGTTTCACTTGCTGTGGATTATACGTTTATTTTCTAATACACGTAGTGTGTGTGCACAGCATACTGTATTTGTCATCCAGACATACAGTGGCATTTATGGTTTTGAGTCTGACTAGGTCTTGTCATGCCTGTTGTTCACTGTCTGCATCCATCAATGACATTCTACGCAAATGTCCCCATACTGTCACCAGCGCTACCATACTGTAGCGATAATGGCTTGCCATCAACAACCACGCACCACAAATATTCCAGTGAAGCAATGATCAGTTCAGAATAAATATTGTATTGTTGTCCCCAAACATGACACAACGCAGGCGTTTACATCCCCATATGGAGTCCTGAACAGCTCTGAAAAGCTCTGTCTGCCAATTGACAGCCTTGATTGCAGCGGGACGTCGTGTTCAAAGTAACTTTGCTCACAACGACGTGCAAGGCTGACATGTTCCCTGGCCTACTGCAGCCACCATACCTAAAAGCAGCAGCGAAAGAAAGGAAGAAAGGAAAATGAGGGATAAAGCTTTCCATCTCTGGAAGGTCAAACAGACAGGCACTTTTTGTGATGGTTCTAGCAGAGAGAGATACCCTCAATGCCAACAGTATGATAGAAATGTGAAGGAGGCCATGGTGGAGAGACAGAGTGGGCTCTTATGGAACGGTTTGTTCCATCCTCCTCACTGCTGTAGTGTACACAGATAAACACCCACAGATTGATGGTATTTGGCCCCACCATCTCTCTCCTTCTGATGAAATTCAATAGACCAACATAAAGTGTCCTAAGATGGAGTGAATTGTGTGATGGTCCAAAGTGGATTATTGTGAAATGACAGGGAAAGCCAAGTGACACACTTGATAGCACGTTCATATTTTGTCCCCATGTGCTGTACTTTACACCACCACTTTTCAGCTCAATGTACCACCGTTACATAGAGCACAGAAAACCATTTGGCTACAGTGATTGTCTGACAGATAAATGGGGTAACATATCCAAAACGTGTGTGTGCCTGCCTGTGTGTGTGTGTGAGTCCTGTCGCAGCAGGGCCGTAGGTTGATGAGTGTCTGGGGTGTACAGAGGCCTAATCCAGGGCACATTTGATTGTTGACAGAGCAGAGAGCGCAGCGCGGCACGACGTGGCAGAGGGTAAATGTCTTCTCGAGACGGGGTCCTTGTTCCCTCTCTCTCTCTCTCTCTAGCTCTCTCTCTCTCTCTCTCTCTACCTCTCTCTTTGTATCTCTCTCTATTTCTCTCCCTTTCTCGTTGTCTCTCTCTCCCTCTCTTTCTCTCCCTCTTTCTCTCTCTCTCTCGCTCTGCCGCTGCTCATGGAATTGATTGAGGTTTCTGTGTGATCCCTGTAGATAGAGAGCTGGCTGGCTACTAGCTGCTACTCTGCTTCCCTTACCTACACTGTAATTTGAATAAAGAGAGCCCTCACTCAAATGGCAGCAGACAGGCCCCGGGGTGGATCACGACACCGCAAACACTCACTGCAGTTCCCCGCCGCTCGTAGCCTCGAACATGTTCTCAAAGGGCACCCGGAAGCTCCAGCAGAACACTCAGCCGACTGCTCACTAGATGCCCCTTTTATAAATCCCAGACTCACCTGGTTTCAATGGCTCAAACAGACAGCCTGGTGCTAGGTTATATCTGAGGACAAAGGCTTCTTTTTCTATATCAGATAAAGTAAAAGGATAAAGGGTTGGTTTCCACATTGTATTAAAAAAGTACCCCCCTCCTGAATGTCTTTGTTTGATGCCATGTCTGAATGCCTATCCCTACTTCTCTCTCTCTCTCTCTCTCTCTCTCTCTCTCTCTCTCTCTCTCTCTCTCTCTCTCTCTCTCTCTCTCTCTCTCTCTCTCTCTCTCTCTCTCTCTCTCTCTCTCTCTCTCTCTCTCTCTCTCTCTCTCTCTCTCTCTCTCTCTCTCTCTCTCTCTCTCTCTCTCTCTCTCTCTCTCTCTCAATTCAATTCAATTCGATTTAAGGGCTTTATTGGCACTCAGAAGTTCCAAAATAATAAAGACATTTCAAATGTCATATTATGTACACTACCGTTCAAAAGTTTGGGGTCACTTAGAAATGTCCTTGTTTTCGAAAGAAAAGCATTTGATCAGAAATACAGTGTAGACATTGTTAATGTTGTAAATGGATATTGTAGCTGGAAACGGCAGATTTTTTTAATGGAATATCTACATAGGCGTACAGAGGCCCATTATCAGCAACCATCAGTCCTGTGTTCCAATGGCACGTTGTGTTTGCTAATCCAAGTTTATCATTTTAAAAGGCTAGTTGATCATTAGAAAACCCTTTTGCAATTATGTTAGCACAGCTGAAAACTGTTGTGCTGATAAAAGAGGCAATAAAACTGGCCTTCTTGAGACTAGTTGAGTATCTGGAGCATCAGCAATTGTGGGTTCGATTACAGGCTCAAAATGGCCAGTAACAAATAACTTTCTTCTGAAACTCGTCAGTCTATTCTTGTTCTGAGAAATGAAGGCTATTCCATGCGAGAAATTGCCAAGAAACTGAAGATCTCGTACAACGCTGTATACTACTCCCTTCACAGAACAGCGCAAACTGGCTCTAACCAGAATAGAAAGAGGAGTGGGAGGCCCCAGTGCACAACTGAGCAAGAGGACAAATACATTAGAGTGTCTAGTTTGAGAAACAGACGCCTCACAGGTCCTCAACTGGCAACTTCATTAAATAGTACCCACAAAACACCAGTCTCAACGTCAACAGTGAAGAGGCGACTCCGGGATGCTGACCTTCTAGGCAGAGTTGCAAAGAAAAAGCCATATCTCAGACTGCCCAGGACTGATGGTTGCTGATAATGGGCCTCTGTATGCTAATGTAGATATTCCATTAAAAATCAGCCGTTTCCAGCTACAATAGCCATTTACAGCATTAACAATGTCTACACTGTATTTCTGATCAATTTGATGTTATTTTAATGGACCGAAAAATTGCTTTTCTTTCTAAAACAAGGACATTTCTATGTGACCCCAAACTTTTGAATGGTAGTGTGTATATACAGTGTTTAACTATTTGCACATTGTTACAAGTACAAATGGGAAAATAAATTTGAAAACAAACCCTTTTCTTGTGGCAACAGGTCACAAATCTTGCTGCTGTGATGGCACACTGTGGTATTTCACCCAGTAGATAAGGGAGTTTATCAAAATTTGGTTTGTTTTCGAATTCTTTGTGGATCTGTGTAATCTGGGGGAAATATGTGTCTCTAATATGGTCATACATTTGGCAGGAGGTTAGTAAGTGCAGGTCAGTTTCCACCTCATTTTGTGGGCAGTGTGCACATAGCCTGTCTTCTCTTGAGAGCCAGATCTGCCTACGGCAGCCTTTCTCAATAGCAAGGCTATGCTCACTGAGTCTGTACATAGTCAAAGCTTCCCTTAAGTTTGGGTCAGTCACAGTGGTCAGGTATTCTGCCACTGTGTACTCTCTGTTTAGGGCCAAATAGCATTCTAGTTTGCTCAGTTTTTTTGTTAATTCTTTCCAATGTGTCAAGTAATTCTCTTTTTGTTTTCTCATGATTTGGTTGGGTCTAATTGTGTTGTTGTTGTTGTCCTGGGGCTCTGTGGGGTCTGTTTGTGTTTGTGAACAGAGCACCAGGACCAGCTTGCTTAGGGGACTCTTCTCCAAGTTCATCTCTCTGTAGGTGATGGCTTTGTTATGGAAGGTTTGGGAATCGCTTCCTTTTAAGTGGTTATAAAATGTAACGGCTCTTTTCTGGATTTTGATAATTAACAGGTATTGGCCTAATTCCGCTCTGCATGTATTATTTGGTGTGTTTCGTTGTACACGGAGGATATTTTTGCAGAATTCTGCATGCAGAGACTCAATTTGCTGTTTGTCCCATTTTGTGAATTCTTGGTTGGTGAACGGACCCCACTGCTCACAACCATAAAGGGCAATGGGTTCTATAACTGATTCAAGTATTTTGATCCAGATCCTAATTGGTATGTCGAATTTTATGCTCCTTTTGATGGCATAGAAGGCCCTTCTTGCCTTGTCTATCAGATCATTCACAGCTTTGTGGAAGTTACCTGTGGCGCTGATGTTTAGGCCGATGTATGTCACTCTCTCTCTCTCTCTCTCTCTAGCTCTTGCTCTCGCTCTCTCTTTCTCTCTCTCCCCTCTTATTCGTTCCTAACAGGCTTTGTTTAAATGGGTCCCCTGTTCCTCCACACCATGCAGTGTTTAGCTTCCCTAAGACCTATATTAGCAGTAAACGGTACCAGGGCCAGGAGGAGTCAAGAGGAGTCAATAGGAGTCAGGAGAAGTCAGGAGGAGTGGCGTTTGTTTGTTAATGCTGCCCGGAGGTTTCTGCTGGAGGAGGTGCCATTTGACCCTCTGGCCCACACTGACACACACACGCTCCACTCTCCCCCCCACTGACCCGGAGGACGAGGGAGATGTTAAGATTCCACAGACACTTCCTCTGAGAGCTGACATCATTAGCCAGCCAGCCACGTTCCGTTTCAGCAGGAGAGGGCCGGCGTGCCGCGAGGTCAAGATCACGGTACAATTACCCCAGCCCCCGTGTCGTTATCATACCCCTCCATGGCCCCCTGCCTGGCCTCACGCCTGCCAAAGTCGCCCCGTTACTGCTCCTGGAGACAATTAGCCTCCAGAATATCCTGCTGTCATTTTCTGTTGGCTGCTCTCCTCCTCCTCCTCCTCATCCTCATCCCTCTGTATCTCATTAACAGGTCTATGAGCCACTGTTTGTGCTGCATTCAGACAGCCTCTTTCTCTCTCTCGCTCTTTCTCTCGCTCGCTCTCTCGCTCTCTCTCTCTCTCGCTCTCGCTCTCTCTCTCAGTGTGTTACTGCCACCAAGTGGTATGTGTGGTTTTTATCTCAGCGCTATGGTCAGGTTAATTTAGTTTATTAATTCGACCATTTTAAAAACAAACACACATAATACTTGAAAAATGCATACACGCACATGAGTAAAATCAGTATCCTTTTCAGTCCAGCTATTATTATCATCAGTATCATGTCTCCATCTCAACGGCCACAGACGGACGGACAGACAGACAGACAGACAGACAGACAGACAGACAGACAGACAGACAGACAGACAGACAGACAGACAGACATGAGGTGCAGTACAGTAGGAGACAGCTCTACTTTAGGACTACTACCTGGCCATTAGGATGCACAGTCAAATCCCCTGTACGCCTATTAACTCCCCATCATCCCTATTAATACAATAGAGCTGTTCCTATTGCACAGGTCGGATCCTTACTCTATGTACAGTACATCACATCATGACAAGCCACTCCTGTCAGATAGTTACTATCTCACACACACACACACTCATATATGGAGGCTCTAGCCTAGCACGTGTCAGCATTTTGAGGCATCATAAACATGCTAATACAGGCCTGTGTAATTGCATATGCAGTATATCTCAGCTCTCAAGGCGGGATGCTGTCATGTTATGTGCTTTTTCCCCTCCCTTTTTTTAGACCTGAATTCCATACCAACACAATGCTTGAGAGTTAGTTATCTCATCTTTTCCTCCCTTTAACCCCCCATCCTCCTCCTATCCTCCTACCCCCCCACCCTCCTCCCCTACCCCCCACCTTCCTCCTCTCCTCCTCCCCTACCCCCACCCTCTTCCTCTCCTCTTCCCCTACCCCCATCCTCCTCCCCTACCCCCCACCTTCCTCCTCTCCTCCTCCCCTACCCCCACCCTCTTCCTCTCCTCTTCCCCTACCCCCATCCTCCTCCTCTCCTCCTCCCCCTACCCCCCACCTTCCTCCTCTCCTCCTCCCCCTATTCCCCACCCTCCTCCTCTCCTCCTCCCCTATTCCCCACCCTCCTCCTCTCCTCCTCCCCTATTCCCCACCCTCCTCCTCTCCTCCTCTCCTCCTCCCCCACACTCCGCTCTTTCTCTCTTACGGTCCAGCAGGAGCTATTATAGATGAATCTGACAGAAAAAGCAGACATCACTGCCAACGCGGAGTGACAAGAAAGAGGCTATGAACATCGTCTTCTGCCGAGTGAAGTTTCAGATAGCAGATGCTTCCCTTTTTTCACCCCCTCCCATCGCCTCCCTCCGGCCTCCTTCTTCTCTGACAAGTATGGAGTCTTTTCATGTGTGCATTCCAGTGTGGGAAGGAAGGGTTCCCTCAACCGTAGACTGATCTCTCTCCTCCATCTCTCTCTCTCCCCACCCCCTCTCTCTATCTCTCTCCCTCTCTCTCTCTCTCTCTCTCTCTCTCTCTCTCTCTCTCTTTCTTCCTGTTTCTCTCTCTCTCTCTCTCTCTCTCTCTCTCTCTCTCTCTCTCTCTCTCTCTCTCTCTTTCTTCCTGTTTCTCTCTCTCCCTCTCTCTCTCTCTCTCTCTCTCTCTCTCTCTCTCTCTTTCTTCCTTTCTCTCTCTCTTTCTTCCTGTTTCTCTCTCTCCATCTCTCTCTCTCTCTCTCTCTCTCTCTCTCTCTCTCTCTCTCTCTCTCTCTCTCTCTCTCTCTCTCTCTCTCTCTCTCTCTCTCTCTCTCTCTCTCTCTCTCTCTCTCTCTCTCTCTCTCTCTCTCTCTCTCTTCCTTTTTCTCAATTCAATTCAAAGGGCTTTATTGGCATGGGACACGTGTTTACATTGCCAAAGCAAGTGAAATAGATAATAAACAAAAGTGAAATAAACAATAAAAATGAACTGTAAACATTACACTCACAAAAGTTCCAAAGGAATAGAGACATGTCATATTATAGCTATATACAGTGTTGTAACAATGTGCAAATAGTTAAAGTACAAAAGGGAAAATAAATAAACATAAATATGGGTTGTATTTACAATGGTGTTTGCTCTTCACTGGTTGCCCTTTTCTTGTGGCAACAGGTTACAAATCTTGCTGCTGTGATGGCACACTGGTATTTCACCAAATAGATATGGGAGTTTATCAAAATGTGTGGGTCTGTGTAATCTGAGGGAAATACGTGTCTTTAATATGGTCATACATTTGGCAGGAGGTTAGGAAGTGCAGCTCAGTTTCCACCTCATTTTGTGGTCAGTGTGCACATTTTATTTTTATTTTATATATATATATATATATATATATATATATTTTACCTTTATTTAACTAGGCAAGTCAGTTAAGAACAAATTCTTATTTACAATGACGGCCTACACCGGCCAAACCCGGACGACGCTGGGCCAATTGTGCGCCGCCCTATGGGACTCCCAATCACGGCCGGTTGTGATACAGCCTGGAATCGAACCAGGGAGTCTGTAGTGACGCTTCAAGCACTGAGATGCAGTGCCTTAGACCACTGCGCCACTTGGGAGCCAGGTATGCCTATGGCGGCCGCGCTCAATAGCAAGGCTATGCTCACTGAATCTGTACATAGTCAAATCTTGCCTTCATTTTGGGTCAGTCACAATGGTCAGGTATTCTGCCACTGTGTACTCTCTGTTTAGGGCCAAAAGGAATTGTAGTTTGCTCAGTTTTTTTGTTAATTCTTCCCAATGTGTCAAGTAATTCTCTTTTTGTTTTCTCATGATTTGGTTGGGTCTAATTGCGTTGCTGTCCTGGGGCTCTGTGGGGTCTGTTTGTGTTTGTGAACAGAGCCCCAATACCAGCTTGCTGAGGGGATTCTTCTCCAGGTTCATCTCTCTTTAGGTGATGGCTTTGTTATGGAAGGTTTGTGAATTGCTTCCTTTTAGGTGGTTGTAGAATTTAACGTCTCTTTTCTGGATTTTGATCATTAGCGCGTATCGGCCTAATTCTGCTCTGCATGCATTATTTGGTGTTTTTCGTTGTACACAGAGGATATTTTTGCAGAATTCTGCATGCAGAGTCTCAATTTGGTGTTTGTCCTATTTTGTGAATTCTTGGTTGGTGAGCGGACCCCAGACCTTACAACCATAAAGGGCAATGGGTTCTAGAACTGATTCAACATTTTTTTGCCAGATCCTAATTGGTATGTCTAATTTTATGTTCCTTTTGATGTTCCTTTTTCTTGCCTTGTCTCTCAGATAATTCACAGCTTTGTGGAAGTTACCTGTGGTGCTGATGTTTAGGCCGAGGTAGTATAGTTCTTTGTGTGCTCTAGGGCAACGGTGTCTAGATTTAATTTGTATTTGTGGTCCTGGCAACTAGACCATTTTTGGAGCATCAGATCATCAGCAAACAGTAGACATTTGACTTCAGATTCTAGTAGGGTGAAGCCGGGTGCTGCAGACTGTTCTAGTGCCCTCACCAATTCGTTGATATATACAGTTGAAGTCGGAAGTTTACATACATTTAAACTCAGTTTTTCCCAATTCCTGACATTTAATCCTAGTAAAAATTCCCTGTCTTAGGTCAGTTAGGATCACCACTTTATTTTAAGAATGTGAAATGTCAGAATAATAGTAGAGAGAATGAATTATTTCAGCTTTTATTTCTTTCATCACATTCCCAGTGGGTCAGAAGTTTACATACACTCAATTAGTATTCGGTAGCATTGCCTTGGGTCAAACGTTTCGGGTAGCCTTCGACAAGCTTCCCACAATAAGTTGGGTGAATTTTGGCCCATTCCTCCTGACAGAGCTGGTGGAACTGAGTCAGGTTTGTAGGCCTCCTTGCTCGCACACGCTTTTTCAGTTCTGCCCACACATTTTCTATAGGATTGAGGTCAGGGCTTTGTGATGGCCACTCCAATACCTTGACTTTGTTGTCCTTAAGCCATTTTGCCACAACTTTGGAAGTATGCTTGGGGTCATTGTCCATTTGGAAGACCCATTTGTGACCAAGCGCTAACTTCCTGACTGATGTCTTGAGATGTTGCTTCAATATATCCACATCATTTTCCTTCCTCATGATGCCATCTATTTTGTGAAGTGCACCAGTCCCTCCTGCAGCAAAGCACCCGCACAGCATGATGCTGCCACCCCTGTGCTTCACGGTTGGGATGGTGTTCTTCGGCTTGCAAGTGTCCCCTTTTTCCTCCAAACATAACGATGGACATTATGGCCAAACAGTTCTAT